>NC_136592.1:27024929-27307429 GCF_910589615.1 Taurulus bubalis
CCCCCCCAAAAAAAATTGTATAAAAGTTATGAATTTCAGCTGTGTACAATGTGTTCCCAGTTCAACACAGCCAAGACCGGAGACACATATATTAAACAACCCAGATATCGTTTGCGTAATGAGATCAATTGTGGTCCAAGCTCCAGTTTATCACAAGGGTTTTTGTTTTTTTTGTTTGGTTTTGTTTTAAGGGAAATCCACATGCACACTCATGCACTGTACATCAATTATTTTCCCCGTTTACCTCTATTTTATGTTGCCTGTTGGCTTCTGCAGTCCAAGTGTGCACAAACTGCACACAGGGGAGGGCTCTTTTGCCCTTTACCCCATCATTAACCTTTGTCTCCCTTCCCCAGACGCAATGACATGCACCAGTGCATATCGACCACATGGCTAAGCAGACAGGGAGGGCAGTGCTGTGTGTGGGTGTGTAAACATACACATGTACAGCTGTCTTTGTGTACCCGTTTGAGTTTAGACTTTGGGATGGACCTTCAAAGGCCTCTTTGAGGGTTTAGACTGGATTCAAGGTTCAGGTTAGCATGATATTTTGCTCAGGGGAATGCATTGTGTCAAGAAGTGTCCTCACAAAGATAGAAATACAGGGGTGTGTGTGTGTGCGCACCAATGGTCTCCATCTGTAAATCATGTCCTTTGTCTCTAGAAACAGTCTCTGGGTTCAAGGTCACAGACACAGTCCTGCTTCAGTTTCCTGGAAATATTGACCATTCAACTCCAGTGAAATTCACTTAAAAACAAAGCCTGCGGGGGAACCGGGGGAGGATAGCTACTGTCCTACCAGTATTATTATCAGCAGCAACGTGTGTGTGTGAACTCTCATCTGTATTTCCCCAATAGTTTCCACTGAGTCGGATGTTGTAATCAGCTCCCACCCTGCACTTGTTACACAGGATGCACAAAGTAGAAATATTTTGTATCTGGCAAGAGACTGCCTTGCAGGAAATGCTCAAGAACTAATTCCTGTCACAGCAAACTATTGTAACTGGAAGCCGCTGCTTCTCAATGACCCCTTGTTTTTTGTGACCCACAACCACCGCTGTGCGTCTCTCTCTTTCCCTCCGTATGTTAGTTTGTGTTTCTATCGGTGTCGCTTGCTTTTCCTGTCTGTGCTGTGCAACACGTTTGTCACATACTGACGACGCTTGATCAGGACCCGTGGCTTTACTTTCTAATGACTTCGGTAGCCAAGCGCCTCAAACACGTAGTAAACATTGTGAAATCAAACAAAAAGACTTTGTTAGGTTCAGCAAAAACATCGTGGTTAAGCTTAAAATATGAAGACTTTTAAAGGTAAAATGTAAACAATGCAACATAACTTAACAATACTTTAGGATACGAACACTCGTATCCGAGTAGAAGTCCTCTGTTTGTTTCGGACATCTATTGTACTTCTGTCAGTACCGGGAGAGGGGGTCCCTCATCAGTTGCTTTACTTTGGGATTCTTCCTTTTTTCCTCATTAAAATAAGAGGCTGTTTTATGGCAAATTAGTAAAATGTTATATTGGGCTAGATACATAACATTGACGTGCCTTGACTATTGTCACCAACTAACTCTTAATTTACTGATATTTGTAATGATTATGTGTTGGATGTTTTACTGATTTTTTTTTTTTGGATATATTGATGCATTTTTTTTTTTAGGATATTTGATTTCATATTTTTCTGGTATTTTCCTTTCTGATATTTAAATAGTTTGGCTTTCTTTAAGTCTTTTCCCATTACAATTGTGTCCACCCCGTCAAATAATAAACGTTGGTTGTCTGCCGTGTGCCTCAATACACATCTCCATCGACTTTGCTTTCGGCTTCTTTTTTGTCAACTGTATTTCACACATCATGAAATGGTGTTTCATATGTTAAGCAGAATAAATACCCCCACAGTACGACTTGCTCCTTTAGGTTTGAAGAAAGACTGTGAGACTTTATATCCATACCGAGGGATTTTTTGACAAACTGTTTAATGGTCTTTCAGTTCCTGTCAACTGCCTTGGTTTTGGGCAAAGTCTGGGTGTAATGGAGGTTAATCCTGACCATTATGCCATCCAGAATCCTTCTCTTATCTGCTGCTGTCCAGAAGCCTAGAGGCTCCAAAAAACCTTCGGTTTTTGTAATTACTGCCGTGTGAAATTTGTCCAGAAGGAGCTAAGGAGGAAAGGATAAAAAAAGGTACCAAGGAGCACATAAACTAGAGGGCTTGTTTTATCACAAACAGAGATTAAAATGGCTTTATTTCATCCACCTTTTTTTTCTTTAAAATACATGAACTGAAATAATTATCTGCAGATTGCATTTTTGTTACTGTGTGTGATTGTTCAGTATATGATCATCTGTCTCTGTTATGTTAAACAGAGCAAACGAATGCAACACAACATCTTACTGCAACTGACTTCAAATTATGTCAAAAACAACATCTTCGAAGATTTTACATTTGGTGTCATCATAAAATAAATATGCTAAAAGCTAATGATCATACTATACACATTAAAGATCCATGACCTTTGTAATATTGCAGAGCGTATAAAACATTTATAGAGTAAACTGAAGTGTGCTAGTCTCCATTTACAACTGAAAATGGGGTCAACAACTGCATCTTTTATTGTCCATGCCACATGTATACTTCTATGATTCATTGTCGGCGACGGCCTATAAAAAAAAAAAAAAGATCCTTAATTATAAGAATGTCATGAGTTTACAATTTTGAAATATGTGAACACTATTTACAACATAATAAAACCCCTGTGTGACATCACAACGCCTTGAAAATAAACCGTGCGATTAATACATTAATCTGAATGCATGAATTAATTAATGAATATGTACTTTATTAATCCCCAAGGGGAAATTTGCTATCGAGTAGCAGCTTACAGACACAAAATAAAATATAAAACAACAGAGATGAAAGATATATATATATATATATATATATATATACATACATATAAAAAATAGCTGGGATAAAATATATGTACAACGCAGAGAGTATTACTTACGCAATAAACAATAGAGAAGTGCAAAAATGCAAAGTATGTGGAGTGTATATGAAGTGTGTGAAGTGTAGATAAACAAACAATAGGGAAGTGCAAAAATTCAAACTATGTATGTGTAAGTATACCAAGGTAAAAAACAAGTTCTAAAATAAGGCAAAAAACAAAGTCACCAGTAATCTATGAAATAAAATGCCTTGTAAGGATGTATGCTAACGTCAACGCGACGACAATGCTAACATGCTGATGTTATTCAGATTGAATGTTAATCTTAAAATATATTTGCAACTAGCAAACATTTGCCAATCTGCACTTAACATTAGTGACAAATGAGGCTGAACGTCATACGTTTTGAATGTATTTCCTAAGATAATGTTAATAAACTGCGAATTAGTCAGAAATCCAAAGTCAGGAGTGTTTCAGGTAAGGGGTCGGACTTATTTTTCTTCCATATATGATGTGCAGCTGCCTACATCCCCTCTCGCATTTTCCCTCACCCAAAACATCACCTCGGCGATGTGACTAAGCGTTACACACATGGAAATACGCACACGCGCGTGTGAGCGGGAGCGCTGGCTCGGATGTACACGTGCACTCGCAGCGTCACGCTTGGTGCAGTGCACAGGCCGTCTCTGTAAACATTCCCCGAGAGACTCCCGTTTCTGCAGTATTCAGGATATTTAGTCAGTGTGATTATTAATGTCACATTCCGTTTGCATAAAGCTGGATAAGCTCCTATTCCATACCGTGTGAAACACGAATGTGCCGTGTCTCTGCCCCTTTACTGCAGGCTTTGTCATCAGCAACTGCTTGGATTCTATTATACTATTTAAACTCCCATTTGTTCCATTCATGCATGAATACATGCCGCTCTTCAAAGTCTTACAGACCCTTTTTTTTTTAAGAAACTTCCACGCATAATCACTTGTGTCCCGAGGACACTGTAATGAACGCCAGGCTGGATTGTCACTGACAGTTGTGCTTTTCCTACATTAAGCTCGGAGATGATCAGAGACGTTGGAGCCGCCATGTTTAGGGCATGGGTGGGTCGTGATGGTAGGTTTAAAAGTTGAAATTCTCTGTAATTCCCGTTTCGAGACGAGGCGCATTGAGCTTGATTGCCCAGAGGTGTATTGTCAGGTGCGTGGCTGTGTATTAATGGTCATTAGTCTCTTGACAGTTGGCCTATGTTTGCACAAAAAGGTTTTACAACCACGATCCAATTTTAATTATGCAATACCAGATTAGCCCTTTAATGAGCAATGAAGTTAAAAGGCCCATTAGTCCTCTTAATTGGTGCCCAGCTGCTATCTGTGGGGGACTTTTTTATTTTTTTATAGTCTAGCTATTTGTGTTCACATTGAAACATTTGGTTATGGAATATACATAAAATGTATAAAATGGATATCAAGGATATATACTTTAGGGAGGGACTGAGTTGCTTCAGCAGAGGCTTGAAAAATAACAAGCAGCCCAGATGTTCTCTGGAGAGACGGTTGGGTGAGAAGGATGTCAAAGTTGCCACATTGCAACAAATTGATGGGAGGAAATCTTTAAATCAGACCGGCTTATTTTCATAGCCAATCAGGATCACTGTCCAGGTCTGAGGAGTCAGCCGAATAAAAACAAGCACGTGCCTAACCTAACGAGGACCGAGTACAGAGCCAATAACGTGAATAAAGTAGCCGTATTCCCGGTTGCCCTCGAGGCATGTCATTGAATGAACACCTTCACAATGTTTTAAGCTGGAGGCCCGTCATGACACGGAAGACAAATTAATATCACACTGTAGTGCCGCTGAACGTCCACATTACTTCCCTGAGGCTTTCCGGGTAATCTGACTCACTGCAGGATGCCACAGAGCAAACAGCTCTGGGAAAAAACAAAACACGTAACGGGAGCTAATAAATGCATACACCTGGGTGCAGCTTACCCTGTGTGGATGGTGCCTCTGTTCTCAAATACAAAAGGCGGTTTTGATGGATTTCAATTGTGTTTTACCCAATGAAAGTTGGCGTGAAAAAAAAAAAAAGTACCTCTGAATGTTCAGAGGAGAACATTGTAGATGAAAGTAATACAGTTTGTAATGAGATCATAAAATAAAAAAAAGACTGAAACAAGAGTTTCTGATGAAGTCGGAGATCTGTGTCATACAAATCACAAGCTTAAACAAAAAAGTATTGTATTATATTTGATATGAAATGACCCGTTGGAGAGAAACATTCCATTCTCAGCCAAACACAATCGCATCAATTGTTTCTTGGCTCCAAATTCTAATGCCGTGTTCACACCGGACGCAGCGCGAATTTTCGCACCGCGTCCACCGCGGAAGTTTACTCGCGTGAGTGAAACGAGGGTGTTCACACCAAATGCGAAAAATCGTGGTGCGATAGGGGCGTGGCATAGCTCTGTTGCTTGTCTCTGTGAGAGACAAGCGACGAAGCTTTCATTTCCGCTATCGACCATGGAATAAATAACCACTAGTTCTGCTTTATACTTGTTGTGGAAGTCCAAAACATGTCGGAACATGAAACACCCTCGTATTTGGGTTTATAACATCATCCGTAGCCGCACACAGCTCGGTGAATTTCACCGACTCCTTCAGGAACTGCGTTTCGCTTATCTCCGTAAAACGATACCGATTATGCCATCCACCATGGAAATAACCACCAGTTCTGCTTTATACTTTTTGTGTAAACTCCACATATGTCGGAACATCAAACTCCATGGTGTCTGGGTTCATAATATTACCCGTTGTCCCACAACAGCGTCTCAATGAAGCCTCATCAAGCATCTCTTTTCAGAAACAGTGCCTTGGGTTACTCTGGGTGATGTCTCTGGTTTTTCTTCAGAAGTAGTGTCCACTAGCCAACTGTGTGTGTGTGTGTGTGTGTGTGTGTGTGTGTGTGTGTGTGTGTGTGTCAGAGTTGTCAAAAGTATTCACATTCATTACTCAAGTAGAAGTATAGATACTAGGGTTTAAAAATACTTCTGTAAAAGTTGAAGTATCAACTCAAGCTTTTTACTTAAGTAAAAGTGTACAAGTACTGGTTTAAAAACTACTTAAAAGTATAAAAGTAAAAGTAATATAAGGGGAATGGTTTTTTTCCATTAAGGACAAACTCTTAAGCCGCATCTCAGGGGCCTATAGTGCACTACCCCACCTCCCCCAAAACAATCATTTTTATAAAAGGCCATAATGACGATAATGTTTTAAAATGTTATGTTGAAAAATGTGGGATGCACTAGGCTACCCGTTTCTGCTGCATATATGGCCATTTAAAATTATCACATTTTAATGCAAATACATTAAAGTACCATATGTGTACTACTGAGCATTAACATGCGTTTCATGGAGCGGAAGACACGATAACTAGTTGCCTATAAGTATTGTAATAGTGCAAAATAGGCGGCGGCGGCGACTCCGACACAAACACTTAAAGCTGTGGTTCTCAAACTTTTTCTGTAAATAACATAATTGTGTGACTCATCTGTGCTTTTATAAATAACAGAATAAAGAAAATTGCAATCACTTTCAAGTGAATCAGATTGCCCCATCAGACAATGTTTTGTGTAATCTCTATCTGTGCAAAAAATTACTCATATTTAGTTACTACTAAATAGCTCATTGTGGAAAACAATAAGTGTTAAAAAAAAATTGCCAAACAGAATGAGTGCAGATATGTGAACCATCACGTTGTATTAGTGGCTGCAGTGACCTGCTTTCCTTGACACATATGTTATAAACGGGGTTGTAGATTTGATACGGCCTCGCTCAATATTGAGCTTAGATCTGTTTTTTTATTTTGAGAAACGCAACAGCAGGAAAAGACGAGCTCACGAAGCTCACGGCGTCGTGTCAAATCGCGCATGCGTAAGCGTAACCTGTTAACAGCGTACCGCAACCATTTACCCGAAAGTACAGGCATTTGTCCATGTATTTATTAATGACTTAGTTTTATATCCGTGTACTTTGTACTTTTGTAATATGTGAAGCCAGCAGCTCATTGTTGGTAGAAGACACGAGCACTTTGGCTCGTTTCACCTGCAGCAGGAGAGCTGCTCCGGGTTCAGAGAGCTGCTCCGGGTTCAGAGAGCTGCTCCGGGTTCAGAGAGCTGCTCCGGGTTCAGAGAGCTGCTCCGGGTTCAGAGAGCTGCTCTGGTGCGAGGAGAACTCCGCTGCTCCTCACAGGAGAGCTGCTGTTGCATCTTCACCCTGGGAGCGTTTAAAACGCAGATATAGCGGTCTACTTTTTTTCGCGACATTTTTCGCAGCGCTCTGTCCGCTGGTGTGTGTGCTCAGCGCTCACCTGTGTGCGCGCACGTATCTGTGGGCAACGGGGCAGAGAGGTTTTTTGTGTGTGTGTTTTTGAACGATGACAAGCCGGAGTGAAAACAAACCAAAATGAATAGTAACGAGGCTATTTTTAAAATGTATGGAGTAGAAAGTACAGATATTTGCGTGAAAATGTAAGGAGTAGAAGTAAAAAGTCGTCTGAAAAATAAATACTCCAGTAAAGTATAGATACCCAAAATTTCTACTGAAGTAAGGTAACGAAGTATTTGTACTTTGTTACTTGACACCTCTGGTGTGTGTGTGTGTGTGTGTGTGTGTGTGTGTGTGGTCTGTGGGAGCTGCCCCACTCGCACCCCACCTGCATTACCCACAATGCAAGTCACCTGCTGACAGTTTGGCCTCGAGACGTAGTTGTGCTAGAAAGCGAGCGATTGATGTAGCATGGAACGTAGCCCCGGGCAGAGATGAGGAGCAGGCTGCGGAGGTCTGGTGAGCTCATGTCTTTCTAACTCCATGTCAGTGGCGGATTCGGGCACGAGTCAAAAAGGGCACCAGCTGCATGCGGTGGGGCACCAGCCCAACGTTTTCTGGCCTGTAGGGCAGCCTATATGGGGTTTTGTTTTCTCAATTGTTCGGCCACCTTTAGAGATCAGTGCATTATATTTTATTCACTGAAAGGCCATCTTGCAGGGCACTTTATAACGTTTTCTTCACAGCTGCTCCCCAGCTGCTCCCCAACACCAGATTTCTCAATTTAAAACTTAATAAGTAGTCTTCAGCTCCAACTGACGCTGCCTTCAAGTGATGTCACTTGACTTTACACAGCTCCCTCTTGAGACACTAAAGGCTTTATCAAATGTACCCACAAGGCAAACTTTTTAGGATTACAACTTTAGAGTTTGAATAAATTGGCTGGCAAATGATCTGGTTAAGCTCAGACAAAGACTGTTGTGATAAGAGGAAGGTCGCTTTCACGGTCTAAACTAAAAGAACCAACCTTTTCTGAAGGGACAGGACGTCAACAATGGATGGTAGTAAACCTGCACTCTAGACTTCCAAAAGACCTGTTGACACAGTAATGCCATCAATGTGCCAGTGCTTTATTTCTAAATTTCGAGATGGTGAATTCAAAGGAGCAGCGGTTGTACAATTTTAACTTCTGTTTTTAATATTGTATTTCACTACTGACTGTTTGACTGAAGGCTGCATTTCTATTACTTTAGAAACCTTGGGAAATACAGTTTTGACATTTTATTGCGTAACATATAACTTCATTAGTGCCAGAAAAACATGCTGCAGGGGATCAGTCACCAATCAAGTGTGACCGTCTCCTCCTCAAACACACAAATCAACATTTGAATATCTGTTCTTTAGCCCACTGAGACAGTGGGTGCCAACAAAACCCAATGAAAACTGATTTTCTACAAATGATTACTCACGTACCCTGCTGATCCAATCTAATAATTGCATCTGAAAATGAGCCGGAGCCAACACCTGCAGCTGCACATCCGTTTTAAATTAGCTAAATTAATTAATTTTGTACAATTTCTATGGCCCCTCTAATGCTCATTGGGGTCCATGTTATCATTGTTAACATAGAATATGCTTGGGTCCTATAAGCCCCATTTATATTAGCATGCATCCTGTCAGAAACAAATCAAGGCTTTCTTTAAAATATTATTCATGCTCAGGTGACTGCAGGACACAAGTCACATGCATCCCGCAGCTCTCGGAGGCCATTGACACATATGTGCAGTGAATCAGGCAGCTATAGATCATCCTTGGCGAGCAGCCGTTGCCTCGCCTTGAGGCCCACAGCAAACTAATGACATTCTGATTCATCACCATGAGTCCCGCTAATGCAGCACAGAGATAATGTGTTCATAAAATCCACAGAAGGGATATTGATTTGTTTCTAATACTGCGTGATTGGGTTTATGAATTCCATAACATAGCTATGAATAAACTCCTTTCAGGGCTTATTCATATTGGTAGCACCTTTCTGATGACTTTTTTCAGTCCTGATACCAATACTGATACCTAAGCTTTGGGTCTTGACCGATATGGAACACCGATCCGACACCGTGTTAAATTAATAAGCTGTATGCCTCACTCTGTGGAAGTAACTGGGATCATTATTTTATGTGTGAGGCAGCATCCACATTGTGTTGTTAATGTTGTAAAAAAAAAAAATGCTATAAAGATTTAAATATAGAATTTTTTTTTTGTGAACCTAATTGTATCCGATGGATTAGCCAATTGTCACAATATACAAATATGTTATCTTTATCGGCGCATCTCTGGTCTGAACAGTCAATTTCTGTTGATGCCTTGAGATTGAGTTGACATATAGGATCCCCGGAGGATAAATCCCACTAATATTGGCTTCTAGTGAAACGTCTTGATAAATATGCCATACAATTTTATATATATTTTCATGGTGTCCATATGGGATTCCCTGATCTTTTCTCTAGCGCCACCATGATGGTGACATTTGGGGTTTTCAACTACTGGCTGGATTGCCATGCAATTTGCAACTCACATTCATGTTTCCCTCAACACAAACTGTCATATCGCCACCTTCCTAAAATATTCTTTTTTTTGAGAAAAATGATTTTCTTGCCTCAATCATCTCCTCATGATACTGGCCACCTCTGGTAAAATCACCTACGTCCTCAGTTGAACAGATCATGTGATTCTACCCCTGTAGTATAACGGCCTATGTCAAGAGTGTGGCTTAGGCCATTTTACAAGCTTTTCAAGATGACATTTTGAAGCTAGCATTTAAGCTAACAATTTAGTGAGCATTTTTGCGAGCATTTGTTCAATGAAAATCACCCTCGAACATAATATTAGTAATCATAACATAATTTGACCGGTATTACAGTATGCCTGTTGTGCAGTGTCTAGAGGCAGCTTGTGCACCCCATATTACATTTGGTCAAGTTTTTTTTGTGTTTTCTGAAAAAATGATTTGGGCCAGTGTTTTAGGAAGGTGACTATATGTTTGGTCCTCACAGGACTTTTCCTATGGGCTACGGGCACTCTCTTCAGCTTTGACCGTAATTAGCCAATGTTAGCATGCTAAAAGTCTAAATGGCTAACATTATACTAGCCAAACATTTGCATTGTCATCGTGAGAGTGTGGCATACTAGCGTTAGCATTTAGCTCAAAGCACCTCTGTGCCTTTGTCCAGCCTCACAGGCTGTAGACCTTTCGTCTCATACTACAACATATCTGGAGTGGAAAGCTTGCTAAGTGAAGACTGAATACATATTTAGCACAGCATGGAGTGATTAATTCACCACAACTCCTGTGATCCAAGCCCCAGTAAGACTTTAATGTTGCATAATCAGCCTATTACTGTATCTTGTTTCTGTTTCAAGTGGTGCAAAGCCAGCAGGCTTGTATATAATTAGAGTTCATTCCAATGCTTCTTCCTCATCTTTACCAATCCATACCTAGATTTGTGTTTTAAGATCAGTTGCCTCTGGTATGTATCATGACATCCTTCTTCGGGCTTGTATTGTAAAAAGGGTTTATATTTTACATAAGATATACAAATATGGTTTATATTGGTGTCTTTCACTTCCTATATTACATTGATCTACAAATCAGCTATCACACATACAGTATCTGGTTATGAACGGTCGCATAAAGCAGCTATATATCCATCTATTGTACGCGAGCAAGCTTTCAACAGCGCTCCTTCTTGCAAACATTTCTTTAAATTTTTATCTCCATGCCTTTTATTATCTTCAATGTGTTTATTTGCACAATAAGCCAACTGAAACACACACGTGCATGCACACATCAATACACAGACACACAGAGAGTTTTGTACGTCAATACATAGTTTTACCTCGAAGCGGCTCTTGAAGCAGGAGGAGCTAGTGAGACAGGACGATTCAACTGGTATGATATAGATTAAAGGGAAAATAGACTGTACATTTCATAATCACCGGTGTTGGGCTTTAATACATAATTTTCATGAAATATGCAAGGGGTAATACCACAAGCTCTCTGCTTTGAAGTATGTTATTGCTGTGCTGTAGTACAGTTTAGTTTGCATTAATTGAAATTATGTACTACTTTCAATGATGATTAGCTTAAACACTTTCAAAGAAAACCATGCATAATGTCGTTGTAAAAATAAACAATTGAAATGACAGCTTTTGAGTGTCGGGTTACAAAATGCAGGAATCAATAAAAATGGAGCGATAAAAAATCTGAAGTGTATAAATTGCTTTTATTGATTGCGTTTTGGTTTAATTGAGTTTGCCTGAAGCCAAATATACCACAAAGTGAATCAATAAGACGAAGAGATAAAATAGAGAATTACAATCGCAAAATTACAATAATGAAAGTCGTTTAAAATAACCTCACGGTCATGGTCCCGTACTTTCATCAGTTAACTGTGAAGAGACGCAAAGCTCCCTGAGCATCAATCCAACTGTGGTTGTTTGAAATGAAGCATGAGAAACCAGCGTTGTTATTTAATACACTAAACAAACGGGAAAAATATATTTTTCCCACCCTACTCTAAATGGTACATTCGCTGCATTGACTGTCTATGAAGACTGAAGTCTGAGTTTATGATGATAAATGTATTGTGGCAAGAGCTGTTGGGAAATATGAACCGCACTGTCTGAGACTACAAATTCAGCATATGCACATACTTAAAGTAGTATAATCTGCCTTTAAACAGCAGAATTTGTTTTTCTCACTTACACCTACCTTCCTTTACTTGATACACTATTTATTCTGGCTAGTTCCCTTTTCCAATTTCATCTCTTTCTCTCACTTTGTTTCTAGTCTGCCGCCCACCCCTCCCTCCCTCCCTCCGTGGCGGCGGCGCTCTCCTCCCCGCTGTCAGCGTGTGACAGATCGATGCTGTATCCTTTCGGCTTCCCTTTGCAACTGTATTCTCCTGGTAATTGAGCTCAGCTGGTCTCCCAGGGGGCTACTGATTTTCACAGGCGCTTCGAGGAGCTCACTCCCTCCTCTGCCATCTACATTGTCACTCGCTCCCTCCATCTATTGCTTCTTTTCTTCTGCCATCTTTTCCCCACTCCTTGCTGCCACCTGTAAAACACCTAAAACCAATACCTCAACGGCTGTAATTGGTTTAGATTTCCACCCACGTCATCTCTCTCACCGTCTAGTGCCTGCCGAGCGTGGCCACACATTTTCCCCTTTACCAATGCAAACATCGGGATTTCAAACATGATGGAAAGTGGAGAAATGGACCGTCAGCATCTGCAAATGTGCTACGGTATTAAAGCCCTGGCGGAAACCCGTATGAGCCTTATACTAGAAACAGAGGACTTTAACTGTGTCTGGCTGCCACATCCATTTTCAATCCATGACATCAAGATTGCATGGAAGAAATACCATTTCATTTTAATGTTTAGTTTGCTACTAGTCCTCACAAGCCGGTCCATGTTTCAACACATTTGGACCCCATCTAGCTTCAGTTTTGGACATGGATATCGGACATTGTCACATGCATAGCGTCTTTTCCAAATAAAGTCACATCTTCAAAAGGAAGGTCAGGAAAAGGTCGTGGTTGATGTCGACTTGACTGACTAACAACTCACGGGATGAGCAGTCTCCTTGCTGTGAGTCTTGTGTTAGTTTGACTATGTCAGATACTCAAGCGTCTAATAATGTCCTGGATGGGAGCCGTGCATTGGTTTCAGACACCAAGGGCCAATGACCACGCTGCGCTATTTGGGAGTGAGAATGGATAACTTGTGGAGTGTCAAGCTTGTTCAGCTACACTCTGCTTATACTGAATACTTTTTGATATTGGATGTGGCGGTTATTGGATACCGTGTCAGTGAGTCTTTCAAGGAGCTGTATAGATTTGAGACTTGCAGAGAAGCTAAAGGATGCGTTAGAATTCCAAACAAGGCACATGCAGTCTTGTTAGCGCGGCAGAAGCACGGAGACGGATTCAGTCGGAGCGTTTGCCGCCACGGAGACAAGATGTGGCTGTTAAAACATTTAAACAAAGCCAGTGTATTCACAAGATGGTTTCATAAACCTGAAACTTTATGCAAGCTGTACTCTGGTTTCCTCTCTCAGTGACTCCTGTGAAGTGCATATCTGTGAAGGTGTTAATGAGATCAGCAGAAGAATGATGGTGTGCTAAGTGTGAGGAATAGGCCCCTTTCCTATTAATTAAATGTTTGTGTCGCCTAGCAGACGTATTGCAGCAATTAATTGTGCACGTCTGGGTTTCTAGAATTGAAAAAGATAAATCACAGCACGACAATATGTTTGTCTGAGCTCTCACACTGTTGGACACATAAGGGGGTTGTTTTATATTGCATGCATGTTGCAGTAATGTGTGTGCATTGATGGGTGGACCAAGGATGGAGCCCCAAATTACGGGAGGGAAATATGGAAATTTGTCATGGATTAGATTTCTTTGCACCAGAGGTTCCCAATTATCTTTTGATTGCACACGCTTGCCATTTTATAAGTAAAATAACAGAGTAATAAAAGTGTGTGGAGGCAGGCTGGACTTTTATTGGAGTAGCTCATCACTGAGAGTGGGGGAATTACCCTAAATACATTGTATTTATTTTTCATTTATTTGGGTTTGGGATGTTCTAATGGGATGCTTTTCAAAAATGAAAAATGAATCATCTTGAAAGGGGAAACTGCATACGTAAATGGCATATGATGAAACACATCAACGCTAGCGTTAATATATAGTGCTAATATTTCTTACCAAATCTATAAAGATTTTCATTGAATGGTTGAATATGTCTCAAAAAGCAATCTAATGACACAAATGAAATGTGACACTTAATCAAGTAGTAATTTAGTTGCCTTAAACTTAACTATGGTGTTGTTGTTTTTGGTGAGTGGGAATTTATCAGAACATGTCAGTCTTCAGTTAAATATATTCTGTACCGGCCATACAACCCACAAACAGGAGCAGTTAATTTGTCGGAAGAAAAACACAGTTTGGCAAAAGCTAAGTAATGCAGAACCAAACTATTACACGGCAAGCAGCCAGACAAAACCACCAGAAGTCAAAATGACTTAGAAAGTGTGCCAAATTCACAAAAACCAAAGAGGTGGCCCACTATGGTTAGGCAGCCCAAAGTCAGACAACTAAGGCTACTCATTATGCCCACATGAAATACCTGCCACGTATTTAATGTGGGCATAATGAGGGGCCGGTGGGGGATCAGGTGATCGGTGAAGGCCGGGGGCACGCTGTGGACAACTGGGAGGCAGAACAGGAACGGCAAAGTCTGAAATGAAAGCAGACAGTCAGTTGAGAGATGATTTACACGAATGATTAGTCAGATTATTGGGTCGATAAAGTGGAAACGATGAAATGTGGACCGCATGTCAACATTTTTCAATTTAGAGGAGAGAAGAAAAATCCCAACTGACAACTAATTTTTCCGCTCACATTTCCAAAAATTAGTTATTTCTGATATGACATCCTGAAATATACACTCTGTGACAGATCATCTCTTATAATATTGAGCCCAGTCAATTACAATGTAATGTTTTTCTGTGCGACCTAGCGGCGGTACTGTAGAAAGTTGAGGGGAGGTGTTTATGCAGCTGCTGTTGGCACTATTGATGGTTTCGTCAGAACAAATTAATGGCACCTGGTTGCTGCTCGCTCCTCATTTACAATGCAGGCCATCCATTTTTCATGAGTTTCTATTTACAACTCTCTAAACAAGTTGGTAGCTGCCTCACACCTGCTTTCTTTGTGCGCGCAAACGTCCGTGGATCTTGGATGCATCGAATCCCGGGAAGTTTAGGTAAATGCGACGACCAAAGACGCATTATAATGTCAGGTGTATTGTAAATCATTTACACTCCAGTGGTGCAGAAATTAAATCCCCAAATTATAGATAGACTTTTTTTCCGTTTCATTCATTAGGGTAAGTAACCCCAAGTACTATTATCTTTAATAGAAAAACAAACAGCACACATCTTACCTTTATTCTAATTTTACTTACTGACAGAAAATGAAAAGAATTCAAGGGTATTTTATATATTTTCAAACATACCAAATTAGATCATTATTACTTATCATTTCTCCACAGGAGAATATTACAGCTTTGTTGTTGCTTTTTAACTAACTTCCATTTGAGCTATGTACTAACTTGAATGGGGGATGAAATAATTGAATTGTAAATGGACTGTACTTTTAAAGAGCTTTTCTCGTCTCTGGACCACTCAAAGCGCGTTTACACTACATGTTCACTCACCAATCACACACTGATGGGAGGGGCTACCATGCAAGAAGCCACCCGCCCATCAGGACTAACTAACATTCACACAACGCAAGCGCGGCATGCGGGAGCAATTTGGGGTCAAGTGTCTTGCCCAAGGACACATCGATATGGACTAGCGGAGCCGGGAATCGAACCGCCGATCGCTCTACCCACTGATCCACAGTGCGGCTCTCATACATGATGTGGCGCATTCTGTGCTGCGCGCAGGCTTTGCTCTGTGGCACAACTTGACTTATTTAGTTATAATTAGCCAAGGAGCCCATCTTTCATGCACACATGAATGACAGGCACAGATATAGGGCCGGATGGCAGGTGCAAAGATTATGGAAAATGATATATCCACACTGAAGTACATTTCTTAGGACCGGACTATTCCCCAGTGATTATTCTGACCAGCGACTTTTCAAACCACTGGAAGAGTAATTTGAAGTTAAGATATTACTTACATTTGTGATATTCTTAACATTCAGTGGGATTATTCTTCCACCAAATCGGCTGTCTGACTGACCCCTTAATAATTAATAATACTGCATTTTGCAGATACTTCTTTCCAGAGCCCAGATGGTTTACTGATTCCCTCCATTGTCTCAAACCTAAAAAAGAACCTCCGTGTCTGGGCAGCATTTTCTGTGATGTTTTCTTTCCTTTCTGTCAATTGGATGTAGGTTTGCACATGATTGTGCTGTTCCCTCAAAGACACACATTGAAAAAAAGAGCCTCAGTTGTCTGTTTTTCATGGGGACACACGAAGCAAAAGACTTTGTCAGCGTTATTCTGTCCTAGACAAATAGGCATTGGTTCAATGTAATTACGGCATTCTCGAACACTGTTTTTCTTCACTGGTCTGTGTTCACTGTGCAGCAATTACATGCAGAGAGGAAATATTCAACGTTCAGCACATCAATCATATCATTAAAAGATAGTTTCCAGGAACCCCCAAGTGTCACTAAATTCTCATTAGCCTTGAAAAGTAAATGTGACATTGTGCACCTGTTCCGACTGCAAATTCCACGCAGGTTTGCACCATCCGGTAGGCTAGCCTGTCCAGATGTTCCAGCAGATTCAAGAGCAGTTCTTATCTGGATAAAGTGGACCAATCTAAAGACGGTGGATAGCCACTTCCTGTCAGATGAAGCTAAAATGAAACCACAATGGAATTAATTGATGAATAAACACTATACTGCTGTTGTCAATCGGCACCATCAGAAACATCACTGGATTAGCTATTGTTTGAAAAAATTAACAAGCTAGGAAAAGGCTAGCAACCTATTTTGAATCTCAAGATGTCAAGAGACATTCAATGGACACATTTGCAATAGATGCATTTAATTTGCACATGCTTGACTGTGTGGGTTTAGGAGATACAGAAAACTGTGGCAAAGTGTCTTCAACTTTTACCGAGGGATTATGTTTTTCCTCAGCCATTTCTGTAGTGGCAGCTTAAAGAATCAATCTTTTATTCAAACATAACAGGAAAGCATGCCAAAGAAAAGCAATTAAATGGACAAAATTAAGCTGTGACAGTGAATCGCAAGTCTAAAATGAGTTTAGAAGTACTTTTTTTTTTTAAAGCAAGCTACCTCGACACAGAAGATTAGCTTGCATTAGGGTGCTAAACACTTTACTGTCAAATTGACAACAGTGACGACTTTATTAAACATTTGGCAAATATGGCCATGGCTCTGTGTGGAGAAGCAAAGCTGTGGTGGTCCTATATTCCTTGCAAGTTTCTAATATTCGTCAACAGCTGCCTGATATCCCAGATGTAATTTTATATTAAGTTGAGTAACATGAGGTCACTTGAATGAAAGGACTGTCTGATGTGAAATACTCAGAACTCAAACCGTAAATGGACCTAAATTTGTACAGCACCTTTCTAGTCTTCCGACCACTCAAAGTGCTTTATCAGTACATGTTCGTTCACCCATTCACACACTGATGGCAGGGGCTACCATGCAAGGTGCCACCTGCCCATCAGGACTCTAACTAACCATTCATACCCATAGGCACAGCCCGCGGGAGCAATTTGGAGTGAAGTGTCTTTCCCTAGGACACATTGACATGGACTAGTGGACGCTCTGATTTGAAGGACGCCCCTGCACACTGGTAATTTGATTTGAATTCTGGGCCTTCTCAGCCTGTATTTCACATAGATGGACGCTTTGTTCATCCTGAAAATGAGGCACTTGGAACAAAATGAGAGGGAAACATTGAATGACAACTGTCGGCCTGAGGTGACTAACGACAGATTTACCCGCTAAGTTATCAGAAAGCCGAGGTCTCTCTGAATGACAAGTGTCGGCAAGCATTGCATGACATGTGACAGCGGCTGTTATGCTGATTTTGGTTTGATGGAAGACGGTTTGCGACACACGTCTAGTAATGAGTCCCAACACAGGTATCGGATTTGGGCTTTGTGATTGGACCAAACGTGTCACGCTGTCAAGCTCGGTTTAAATGACACAAACTTGTACACCGCGAGAGCTGGATTCAAGCATGATGTATATGACTGGCAATGATAGTCTAAAGTCATTAGTAAATAGAGCATCTCACACTATGGTGGCACGAATAAATAAAACATGTTGACTGCTGTCATGTTGACTCCTGACAACTCAGGCTCCAGAACGTGGGGTTAAACAGGCCCTGAAATCATACTGAGTTTATATAACAAGATAAATCCTCTGGAAACTACACTATAAACACAAGTCAGCAAGGTGTGTGTGTGTGCGTGTGTGTGTGTGTGTGTGTGTGTGTAACATCGTAGGTCAGGTCTGAGTTATGATCATGGGTTGTAAACCCCATCTTCCATCTTTCGCCTCATTAGCTGTTTTAATAAAGTTTTTAGTATTAACAGAGAGGAAGCCACAGGTGGTGTCACAATATCAACCGCTTCTCTCCAAACCGAGCACCGGCGTATTAATGAAGCACGGGGAAAAAAAAAACCCAGAATGATTTGTATCAATTCTAAATCAACAAGGAGAGTATACGGGATGTAGCGAGGTCGCTGTAACCTTTACCAAATACAACCCATTTCTGACTCCCAGTGCGTGGAACAACGCCAGTTAGACGGCGCTCCTTTGTGTGTGTGTGTGTGTGTGTGTGTGTGTGTGTGTGTGTGTGTGTGTGTGTGTGTGTGTGTGTGTGTGTGAGACACACCGGTGCCATGAGGTCTCCTTTAGCATCTGGATGCATAGATGCAACGTCCAAGCATAGTGTACATTTGCATGTTTTAAATAGCCGACAAAAGGGAACACAGCGGGCTGTGATATTGAACACAAGAGCACACACTGTATACTCGTGCGTCAATAACACAACACACATTTACACAAATAGCATCTTGTCTGCGCATTAAACATCAAGAGCAAGTAGCTCCAAAAAAACCCAATGTGGACTTTATTGCCATTGCGGGACTTTGAGGCAATGCATGTCCAGATAATCGTTTCTTCAAAAGAGGAAGACATGTTTTGCAAAAACAAATCTTCAAGCACTAATGCATAGGCCATGCCGATCCTCAAAGGGAGCCATTGTAAAGCTGAGAGGACGAGTTGGCGTTACACAATACAGAGCCCTGTGACCACTCTAGATGTGAGGCGGGCTCGCTGATGTAAACCAACCTAAATCCTGTTGCAATCCACTTTCAACTCTTTCGCAGATTAAATGCTACCATATAATTGACATGCTGCCGCTCTCATCCGACGCAAATGGTTGGTTAGCACCGCACTTCTATATTATTGTGTGGTCCTTTATGAATAACTCAAATTGGCAGGAATAAGGCAACTCAACCGGGAGACGAGACTTAAAAAATAAAAAAAGATTCCTCATCCACTATGAAAACATCTTGAGTCTTGAGCCACTCTGTTAGCTGAATGTTGTGAATGATGACAATGTTAACCTGTTGATGCAGAGCAGGTAGAGTGTCCATCATGGTCCCCATGCATTTGCTAATTAGCTCTAAATACAAAGTACAACTGAGGCTGAAGTCATTAGTATTGCTCGTATTATGTATGCATTACTAGAAATGTTCCTCTGATACCATTTTTTTTTTTCGGATACCAGAACTTTTGTATTGATTTATTAGAAAGGCTGAATATTACTAACCCGTGTCTGGCTGTGCTATTATTGTTCTCATAGTTGTATGGCCTGGTCTTATGCTAAATGTGTAAAACATGAACGTCCCTCTTAACTAAAACCTTGTTTATTGTATAGTCGCCATTTGTCTTTTCTTTATGCATAAAATATTGCCATATTTCTGACATTTTGCTAGCTCTGGCTAAAATGAATGTCTGGTAACAACATGCCCAATTGGTTCTGTGCCTGTACAACTGTCAAAGAAATTAGAAATGTGTGAGGGAGTAGCTTTGACTACTTCCATCATGAATTTTGGACACAGTGATTGCTTATTTTCCAGAGCAGATGATGGCAGTAGCTAATGAGTAAGCCAGCTTGCTTCTTTCTCATCGGTGTTGAGAGTTGCACGTGTGCAGTAACGATTTGCCAGGATGAACGGATCGGGTTAGCGAGGGACACTTGTTGTTCCCGTGTAGTGTAAATGAGATAATGAATGATTTGCTAGTATGATCTCAGATAGTAAACTTGAGTACTCTTGAGTAAAGTTTGACCTGGTGTTTGCTGAAAAGTCAGTCACCAAAATAAGCCTGGACTAAATTGATGAAAACATCAAATATCTTAAATAATGTTATCCCTTTCTTATTTTGAAGTTATTTGCTGTAACCTGAGCCTCTGTGCACCCCCAGTTAAAAACAGTTCACCTTTTGTTGAAGCCACTCAATCTCAAGATAGCAATCTGCCCATAAGATCTAGTTCCACAATGTCGACTTTTACAGAGAGAAGGACGTGCAGAAAGTGCACATTCGGAAGAACTTGCCGCATCTGAGAAACACCCAGTCTTTAGAGAAGAAGGGCAAGGCAACAACAAGAACACAAGGATGTTTCTTTGACAACAACACAAAAGTCTTTCACCTTCCAGACACTTCAGATGTAGATGCACACAGCTTTGTGTCAGAGATCTGTGTACTTCCACTGCTCTGACCAATTATGGTTGTCTGATATGCGTGTGGGATGTGAAATAGAAAAGGCAACAACACACACACTTGAACACAAGGTAAGTATCAGAGAGAGCAGGCCTCGCTGCACCGTAGTCGTGATCCCCGTCAGATGTGCTCAGCGTCTCATTTCAGGTTTGCGAAACCCTCTCTCTCTTGACCGGGCCAAATCAGCCAATCAGAGGGAGGGATGGAGTGACCTCCCATTCTCCAATTGAGGCCCTTTTTCTAATGGCAGGCACTGAAGGAGTAATTGAATGTCACAATAGCTGACAGCCACCATGTGACAACTCATGTCTTGAAATGAGGATTTCTGAGAGGGAGAGGAGCCCAGAGAGTGACGTGGACGCGGCCTTGTCATCCTCTAAAGAGAAATGGAAAAATCAAACCTTGTGTGTAAAATATACATCAAAATACAATCAATCCAAAATGGCCATACGATGACATCACGACGAGGCTAGGCTGGATTAATTAATAATGCAAAACATTTATCATTTATTTAAAAACGTAAAGAACAACATGTGGGGCTCGCTGGAAAGCAGTTGCTTGGATCACCCCGGTTAAGTGAAGATCATTAATAAATGAGGGAAGGCTTGGCGTGGGTTTCGCTCGTTGATGCAGATATTCTGCTATTCCCCTTGTGTGCGAGAAAACATCAGTTGATTGAGAAACTGAAAGATACACATCTGCTTAATTGATTTATTTCCCTAATTGAGAATTAATCTGGGGTATTTTAACAAAGACTATCCATATGGACTTTCATATAAAAGACATGTGCTTCACTTTAGCTGATAACCCAAACGCCAGCTAAAAATCATTGTTTTTTCCATTGAACCTCAGCTTTTTGTGATTATAATCTGTCTTTTTTTTTGGTCTAGCTGTGCATTTAAGATATCATTTCTTACTTACTGACTAACAACAGTGAATGATTCTCATTGAATCACTCGTGGGATCTCCACCAGGTCCCACATGCTCGTCCCGTGTGCCCGGGGCCAGTTATTGCCTCGCTCTGTCAACACGCCAGAGGATCAGAATAAACAAGAACAAGGAGGAACGGCGATCAATACACAGTGGTGCTGGTTTAGTGCACCCTTCTTGTCAAAGGCCATAACACGGATCGATAGCGGCATGGCACGCTCACGACAGGAACACAAGTACTAACAGGGGAGACGCTCTAAAGGACGTCATTCTTTCAACTTCGGGATGTGTGATTAAAAAGCACTTACCGACCCAAAGGGCCAAACAGTTGTTAAAAATAGGGTTGGAAAACTAGCGGGATATTGTAGATCATAACTAAGCAACAGTCTGCACAGATCTATTATGCTCCATAGAAAGAGCCCTCATGCGTTTAAGTCTTTCTCTCAATCCTCCAGCCACACATGATCACGGTGGTGTCGAGTGAATTGGTTGAGCTGATGGACGCCCACCCCATTTATTCATAGTCGAGGCACGAGCAGCAATTATGCCGTCCAAAGTGTGGAAGTCAAGATGACGCAATGCCAGTAACCGGCAGTGTTTTGTAGCCCGCCAGAGCTGAACTTGATGAGTGTGTCTTCTGCCTAGTTCAAAGGAGACACTCTGAAGACCAATCGGAAAAAGATGCTGACTTACAGTGTGCCGCAAAGAAAACAGCACGCCACGTACTTAATGAAGAGAAACCGGGAGACTTTATCTGATGAAACACGCAGGAAATAGGGGAAAATGTGCAGCACTTAATCCTTTTGAAGCTCATGAGTGCCAAAACATTCTTGTCACTGACTCATACTGCGGGGAGTCCAGGCTACTGATTGTATAGTTATGATTCAAATCCTTTTTTTTTCAATTACAGCAATGATCTTCATCGGCTGAGGCGCTTCTTGCTGCCGACTTATTTTGAGTTGCAGAACTTCAAAACAGACCGCTGGCTCTTACAGATGCTTCTTTCATTTTAATTTATTTTCGACAAGTGTTTTGATTTTAAGGCAGGCCCTTTTCTTTTTTTTTTTTTTTTTTTTAACGACACGCAGCAGGGCGATTGCTATATTGCTGTTTTCATACTGAGGGGAGGATGGAGCCTCCTTCATTCTGCCTCGTCGAGCTGCGGGGGCAGCGGATGTCCACATTAGTGGGCAAACACACACACTGCTGGAAGCGTGGAGCGCCAACGAGGCCAAGACGCGTTTGGGAGGGAGGGATTCTCAAAATGACACTGAATAACGCACGCCACTGTATGTGTGGTGCAGTTTTGTATGTATTTCACATGATTATTGTTTATGATTTTGAGTGTGAATGCTTATTATTTCAAACTTCTCTGCCAATTGCAACACTGCAGCACATAAGAGGTTGTAGCCGTGGTATCGACGCTGAGGGGGCTTGAGGGTCCAAATCATATTTTGATGCTTTAAAATGTACGTATAAAGAACATAGTTTTTAAGACAAATTTGCTTGATTAGAATAACTTTCAATGGGAAAAAATGACTTACTCGCAGCATGTTTATGTTAATATTGTGATTAGAACGACAGCAAATGCTTTACTTGATCAAGTGAATGAGTAACCCTTCAACAACAAAACATTGCTAATGACTTTTAAGGAAGTCCAAGTTCATTTGTATTCTGTTTTTGTTATGTTTTTACGACATAACAAGTAAAAGTCTGTTAAATTCTGCAGCTACAGATGAGGCAGAAAGGTACCAACCAAATAAATGAAACAAAAACCTGGAGGCGTCATCTCTGACAGAAACGTTGCATATATGGCAATGCTGTTGCGCTAGAATGGGTCCTGTGGTGCATCGTGGCTGTATTGGTTCCAACCTATGAGGCTTTGTGATGCTTTCTTGGCTAATGTTAGTGCATCCAACCACAAATGCAGCCATAGTCTGAGCAATAACCACATCCACAGCTGCAGTATCCTGTCGGAGCTCGGCCGCCCTAAAAAGGAGTAATAAGGAATAAAAGCATAATGTAAAGTGTTGCATCATCTCTCTTTTCTGCAGAGTTTTGCTAAGCTGCTCGTGTATTATAAGTAGACTGGACCAACACACCAACACCATACTGCGAAGAAACTACGCAAAAGTAGTTCTGATAAAAAGTCCCATTTTGACCTTTCCGGGACATGGATTAATTCATATTTGCAATATGTTACCTGAGTGTTGCAATGTTTCTATCATGTTGCCTAATGCAGCTTCGGATAATAAGCACAGCAACCAGCACACCTGAATACATGTCATCTTTCTTACGTATAATTGAGTTTGAAGCTATTCAATTTAGAATTGTTTAAAGACTTAAAAGTACCAATATGAAAAATACAATGGAAGTCTAATTTGAAACTGACAATGTCTGATGAGTAAAAGAGTTTACAGTCTAGTCAACTAAAAGATTCTGAAAGAAAAAAGCCTAATGCTCCTTAGACTTCATAACAAGTGGGAGGAGCAACAAATTCCTAATCACTTCAACTGCTCTTAACCCAGTTGTTGTCTCAGCTAAATCTAATGATGGTGCGCCCGAAAGCACATCGTCCACATGAGGCTGTAACGCGATTGTCTGATGCGCCACAGGATCTGAGAGAATAATTACCCAGAGGTCTCTCCTGCACAGTTGGAAGTAGAGGTGGTGTAATGACAGGTAATTTAACCTTTCTCCATTAAAGCTGAAATCTGAAAGGCTATTAAAAAAAAAACCTCCCCGCACACAGATGTTTCCATAAGAACATTATTAATGTTGGTTTCATGTACACAAGGATTACATGAAATTGGAAAATGACACTTCCGGGAGTCATTTTTCCGGATGATTTGTTTGTTTGTGTATGCAGCCTTCCATCAGTGAGCCTCCTGGACTACTTCTTCAATCAGTAATCTGCTTCCTTTCAAAACCACTTTAGAAAAAGGCCCAGAGAACAGGTGTAAGCGGTTCTTGTTTGGGTGAAGATAAAACTCTCAATGCCGTGAGATATACTTTGCTCTTGACAATGTTCTTTCTGCACATGACACACATCTATTTCTCTAATTACAAAAGTCTGTGTTAAATCCCACATATCAAGACTTCACCCTGCAATATAGAATGGCCACACGTTTTGTTTTTACAATAAACAAAAGCCTGATTATTAAAATGGAATTAGTTGATAACGGGACATATTTCACATTATCTCTCCTTTGCAGTTAAAAATAAAAATGCAGGATAGTTTTTTTGTAGATGACAAAGTTAAGGTCTTACTCCATTTGTGTATTTAGTATTTAGTGTAAAATGTGTGAATCAGCAATTAAGTGAAATTACGGATGAACTTTATGAGAATGTCAATAGGTTTGTAGGTATTTGGTCATAAACCAAAGTATTGGACGAATACTTTATTTTTTTAATGGTGCTTTGAAACTAATTGGAGGGGCATGAATGTGTGTTTTTAAACAGAGCAACAACGGAACAAGTCATGGACGTCCATAGGATTCATCCTCTGTTCACTAATAGACTGCATTAGAGTGTCTAAAAAGTTCCATACATATATGTAGCCGTCTTTGCACTGTGTGTAGGCGGCCCATCAGCAGATGGAACCTCTTGTTGAAGCGGGCTTTGGCTCTAGTAGCAGGTGGGTTGCTTTTTGAACGGTGTTCAGATGTGTGGGTGTGTTGCATTGCATGCTGCTTGGTTCCTTCGCTTTCATCCGGCTACATTCACTGTCAACTTAACTTACAATGTGAAAGTTATCTTGGCACCACTAAATAATGTATTGGACGGGTATGACCGTTGTTCCCCCACCACACACACACACACACACACACACTTACAGTCTTAATGCTGAGAGTGATAGTTAGAAGTGGGCATCAATAGCGGCATGTGGCAGGTGCAGCTAATTGGGTTCAAGAAGAGCAGCTGATTAGCGATGGATCATGTGTGGGTAAGAGCGAGTGGTAGTTTTAGGCTTACATGATTGATGGGGTGAAACCTAAATATTCCTTTAAATCATAAGGTGGTGTAATACCAGAGGGAAGCGGGTGGATGTCTAAATTATAAGGGCCAACATGTTATTTTTTTTGTTATTTTATATTATTTTTTTATATTAATTTTTTAAGTGCATTATGGGTGAGACTGGAAAACATATCCTCATACAGCGGTTGTATGATACGTTACAAAAAGTTCCTCTTCATTTTTTGTGCGTTTTAAATGGTTGTAGGCATGCCGTCTTTTCAAAATAAATGTATTTCTTCACAGGAAGCCACTTAGTTAAGCTTTGGCAACACACCTACTTGGTTATAGGTTCAGGAAAAAGATTATGAAATACTTGGTCAGCTTTAGTAAACAAACCTACTTAGTTAGATTTGAGAAAAGATGGTGAAATGCGTAGTTAGGCTAAGGCAACAAAACAGTCGTTTGGGTTAAAATAACTACGTTTCATATGTGACGAATGACCCAAACTTGACTTCCGTTTCACACAGGGAATGAACTGCGGCCTCCTGGGTGAAAGATCAGTATTTGTGGCGTACAAATAATGCTCTGGCTCACTAAAGGTGCCCGTTTCTCTTAAGAAAATACTTTTTTTTCTCTCTCTGCTTTGATCTTTACCAGTTACTGTTTGTCTTCGTCCTTTACTTGCATGCATATCAAAAACTCATGTTTTAAAATCAGCCCACTATACTCAGCAGAATATCTAAAACCCACTAAAGGTGTTGATAAAGACAGTATGATGTAAGTGGGAAGATCAGCAGGCGTGTTGTGTGTGCTGCCTTGCTTGTACTTGTAAAGACAGAATCACTACAGCTAAGCGCAGGACAGATCCTTTGTCTTACAAAGAGAAGAGAAGCCAAATACTCCCCTCCCCCTCTGCTTCTGTCCCCGTCTCCCTCTCTCTCCATCGCACACTGTTATTTTTTGCAGGTGCATCTGCAGTGATCTATTTTTCTCTTCACATCTTTTAATGATTCATGCTTTGGGGTTTCTTGCCCCCTCATTCTAAAAGCTTGGGGGGGGAGAGAGAGAGAGAGAGATCAGAAGAAAACGTGAGTGATAAGGGTATGAACAAAGCGTAGGATTAGAAACACAAAGAATAAAAAGGGGCAAAATATTGTTTAAAAAGAGTTGCAGAAGAAATGTTTGCTGGAAACGGTTGCTGAGCAATGGAGTATTTGCTGTATTTGGCTGCGATGCATCGAAGGAAAACGTTTTTTTATTTCAGCACGAATGACTCACTCAATATATATACTTGTCTTCATGTCTGTATCATGGCTGTGTCAATCGCAGAAGGAAACGAGGATTGTATTAATCCAATGGCTTTTGTGCTTTGAGAGTATAAAAAAAAAAATGTGGATGGAGAAAAACATGTCAATAAAAAAGAATCTACCATGACAAAAAAAAGCAGCTTGGGAACCGCAGCTCGGCCAGTGGATCTGACCTTTAAAAGCTCAGGTGTTAGTTTGGGATGCGTCAGCAGGCAGAGTGTCTTTCTAAAATAAACTTCCGTCTCCACAGGTTAGTCCGGTTTAGGCAACAGAACCAGTTTAGCTTTTAGTTAAGTTTACGAAAAAGAGCAGAGGTCATTGAGACAGCTTCAATGGGTGCAAATACATTTGTTTCATTGACAAAACAATAGGAGCCCTAAAAAGGACCCTTGTGGTATGTCTGCACTGCATTTCAATGTAGTTGAGTTCTGTTGTTTTTAGTCAACTTTAGTCAATCTTGATTTTTATTGAAGACGTACCGAATCACTGCAATGAGCTACACATGGTACGGATATGCAAAACATAAGGAGACACAATGCAATTGTATTGTGTCACTGTATTATACTGACATACATTTCTCATTTTAACCAACTGTATATACATTGTCAAGCATTTATGTAATCTCTTTCCTGAATTTAGACAATTTATGTACTTATACATTTTAAATGACTGTCATATTTTTCCCAAATGAGCTTGAGAGTTGCTTTACTCCCTTGATTAATCAAATTAATATTCAATCACACGCTCATCTTTATCAAATAATTAAGTCATCTAATCTCCAAAATACAGAGGACAGACAATGGGTAATAAAATAATTTCAGCAAGAAACAATTGGATACCAGGATGGAGATAATGACATTACCATAAAAAAATTGTTATTTCATTTTCAAATGAGCCAGTTCACTGAGTGTCTTGGCTTTCCTTCCCTCTCTCTTTGCCGCAGTGCATTACAACAATATCAAAGACCAAAGCATAGCAACTGTAATAAACGCTTCAATGTCACACTTTTTTTTTTTGAATATCACAAGCCTCTCAAAAAGGTTTTATTTACTGCAAGGCTGTGTGTTTTAAATGGAGTACAGTCGACATGTATGCCAAACAAACTGGCAACTCCTAGTAAATATGATAAGCCAAAAGAACAAGCATGTAAAAACATTTCCCAAAGGTCAAAATAGAGGAGAGATTCTTTGACGTTTAAAGTATGTGGAAGCATAACTGAGGAAGGAAACGGTGCAGTGTCCCTCCTCCATCCTCCACGTGTTCACTACGAGTGATTCTCACTGATGTGAAGGTGCTGTTGCAGAACCATGGACATGATTGCCCAGCTAATGAGCACCTTTTTTTTCCTCTCCTCTTCTGTATGTCATCTGGTGCGCCTGCAAAGCCAACCCTCGTGATTGTTTTCCACAATTACTATTATTATCCATCATTGCAGCAAATAATCTAACGGCACTGTAACTCGTAACGTAAAGAAGCAGCGGGACGCTCGATGATGTGACACATAGCCGCAGTCAGCAGAGAAATGAGGCTTTCATATTTGCCCTTTTCACAACCAGTTAAAAAGAATATGGCACAAAAAATGACATTTCTTATGAATTATTCTGCAGTAGTTGTATGTACATAGTACCTATGCTATGATTAAACCAATTATGAATTTGCAAGGAAATGGATCATAAAATGCTAGAAATGCCATTGTCAGTACAGGTAGTACTGCATGTGTTTCTTCAATTGTGACGATGATAAAGACACACTGAACCCACTGGATGGATGGTGATGGTATGCCATATGAATATAGGCACATACTGCAGCACACTTTTTAATAGTCCTGGTATCCCTGATTCTCTTCATTTAACCCCTTTTTTTGTTTTTATAGGTATAGTCATTTCAGTTCAGTCACTCGTGGTTATAAAACATATACATTTGTTCCAATGTTTCCCAAAACAAGGAGAATACATTGTATCACTTTGACTGAATCATAAAGGCCTCCATGAGAGCACAAACAATATTTGTACATAACATTCCTCGACACAGGATGAGTGGTGGGAACATTACGAGTCACAGACTTGCATTTGTCCATCTTGGGAGCTTGAGCAAGATTCTAAAAGCATCATTAGAGGATCTTTTTTCATTTGTTCTTGACTATAACTGCACCACAAGTGGGCTGTATAAAGCTGTTTTAACATCATCGGTAAATATGGAATACATACGCGCCAGCATATTGGCTTGTGCATGCAGTTTGCACATCATCATCAGTGTTGGGGTAGTTAAAAAAAAAAGTAACTAGTTACACGTTAGTAGTTATTTGCAGAAAATTGTAACTAGATTACTTTACTAGTTACTGCATTTGAAAAGTAACTTCACTACTAGTTACTTTACATTTTTTGAAGCAAAGATACATTTTCAATAATAATTTATTAATTAATATAATTTCCAATAATAATCGCGCGAGTCACACGACACCGTAACGTCGGGTTACGAGCCGCTACTACCTTCGGTCAGAGTCCCCGTTAGCTCCCCGCTGTAGCCAGCTGGGGCTCCTGCTAGCGCTCTGTCACTTCCCCGCTAACTTCCGCTAGCTCTCTAGTTAACTTCCGCTAGCTCCCCGAAAACCACCGAAGGTAGCGGGACCAGGCTCGACACCCGACTTGGGCAGAGGGGTCGCGGGCAGGAGCAGCAGCAGCGCTAGCTAGCAGCTTGTTGCTATTGTTCATGCAGGAAGTGTCGTGTGACTCGCGCGCCACTAAAAGAGAACTTTTCGGACTGGTAAAAATGGCTTGGGTAACGCAGGAAAGCGCGTTACTGAGGTCTAGTAAAGTAGTGTAGTTACCAATATTTTGAGTGTAATGCGTTACTTTACTTCGTTACCTATAATAGTAATATCGTTAGTGTAATCCGTTACTTTGTAACTCGTTTGCCCATAAATATTGTAGTGTTATGTCTCCTACACTTACTAACAACTTCCTTATGTACATAAGCTTGTGCTATATTAATTTTAAAATGAACCAAATTGATGATAAGTGATTATTATGTATTGTTGAAGCCTATCTAAGAAAATGTATTCTCATACTTTTAGAACAGTGGTTCTCAAATGGGGGTACGTGAGATTTTTATATAGTTATTTAATACATATTTAAGTAAAACTAAAAGTGTAAGTTCATGAACTGAATTGTAAGTATTCTATATTAAATCAGTCAGTGATGGCACAGTGCTGTGTATTACATCTTTTTTTTTTTTTTTCACCAAAAAGGATTTGTGCTGGTTAGGGGGTACTTGGCGGAAACAATGATTCACAGGGGGTACATCACTGAATAGTTGAGCTAGTAGTGAGCTGGATAGTTTACCGGTTTTATCTTTGATTACTGGCACCAATAAAACAGCGTAGAGTCAGGAACTACGCCATGTCTACCTTTGACAGGTTGCATCGCGGCGGAGTTAGTCTTTCAGATAAATTGCCAGTGTCTCTCCCAATCCAAGTCAGGCGAGAATTAGCGAACACACTCCCCAGTTTAGTCTTTATAACGTGTGTGTTTCCCCCAGTGCTGGTTCCAATCATACTGCTCTTCTTCTTTCTGGGTGGATCTAGACGGGCTGTATGATAGCATTTTCAGTGGCATGCTTCAGGTAGATATGTCCGTGCTTTAGCGCTCATTTCTCCCCAGCAGGCAAGAAACATCAAGGGTGTCAAAAGTCACATGTGCCAATTTATCTATGTATTGAGACGCAAAGCGAGGGGTGTTTTCAGCAGCCTCGTGAAGTTTCAAACAACTTTTCCCGTTATCTACGCCCTTTATGTGCGACAAAGCGTTGACTGGAGCTTTGGGCAAAGTTAAAAAGCAACTCTCAATCCAATGCGACCCGAAGTGGTTCACAGCCAATGAAAACATGTCGACCTGACTCAGTGTTTTTCATTTTGATGACGAGAAAGTTGAATTGTAAGCTATTAATTTGTCTTTTTTTACTTTTTTATTAGGGGTTGCTTTAACCATGTTTTAACTGTTTTTATTTGTGTTTTACTATTTATTGGCTCTGTGGCACTCTGTGTTTCCTCTAAAAGAAAAGTGCATTTAAAAATGAAGTGGATTATTAAAGTTTGTTAAAAGTTCATATTCAGCAATAATTTTTTGCCATCGACGGCCGTGTAGCTCTCCGGTTTATATCGAGATCTACTCAGAGCAGCCGCATTTCTACCGGCTGCCTCCACGGCGATCGTGTCCGTAAGGTCCAAAGACACTCCTTCCTTATATCCTTATTTAGTCATGTTCTGTCGATCTAACCAAGCGGCCCCTCTTGGAACATAATGGGCCTTTTTGGCACCCTTACATGCATTGTATTCAATGTAGACGCGTGCACACAAGTGCTCCCAAACACGTATTTTTTAGAGCAGCGCCATGAGATAAGAATGTTTAAACTTTTGGAACGCAACACAGTGCAGTGCATGTCAACCAACCACAGCCAGCATTATATATCGTTTTCTCCTCTCTGTGTCGCACCAGTGCCGGAGCTTTCATTTGGTATCAGTTTATTTCGGTCATCAGACACCAAAATACTGCAAGAATCATAATTATAAGTTGTTCAGCACGGTCTAAAAATGAATAAATAGTCAAGCTAAAAGCTGCCCACCATTCTCCTCTGTTTCTGCAATCTCTATCTCCATGGTGTCTGCCTTTTGTCTGGCGGTTAGTCCACATGCTCTCACTCCTAAATCTGTGACCGTTACTGTGACAGTCAACTACTAATTGCTTGTTTTTAGTAGAGCCTTGTCACAGACACAAAATGTCCCAATATGAAATACTGCTCCACTTATTTTGCCAGTGATGTGTGACAAGTCATTAGCACAATAGTGGAGAGAATCTCTGTCGAACAATGCAAGGACTATTACAGGACAAACTTTTACAACCGGCTGGGTTTTACATCTGAAAAATAATGTAATGTGTAATAAAGTGAGATAATAGTTGCCTGTGCATTATTTCTGTGGTCGTCTTCTTTTTATTTATGTGCAACAGAAACCCTCCAACACCACCATGCCTTCTGGTCTTATGTGGGGAAAAAAAGACAGCATAAACAAATGCAAATGGTCCATGGAGGGTTTTCTGTTCAAAGAATAGTCATCCTTTTTTTGAGATGCCTCAAAAGCAGTAACCCCCCCATGAAATCATATATCAGAGCTCTTCCTCAGAGCAGGTTTTGGTTTATCAAACTCTGGATGGTCTTACAGTGGAACAAAACAATTCGAATGAAGGAAATGCAGCAGTGATATTGAAAGTAGATGGTAATGTATGGTAATGTAAGCACTGCCAATAATAATAAGGGGCAAGCTCAAAGAAATACATATATTTCACATCTTATGGTCGAGGGTAATGTTAGTAGGCCTTAGAAACTCTCAGTTGGGAAGAACTTTTGAGGACCTCAAGCCACATTATAGCTGTAAAATGGTTGAATGCAGTAGAGAGATGAAGACAAGGTCAGTTACCTACTTTGAGGAGCATCAAGCTCTACATATGAACTCATAATCCTTTGAGAATATTGCTTATTTTAAAGCAAAGAGGCTGCCAGGGCCAGTGCAGGTGAGCGAGGTACAACTCTTTTACTGAACCCTATTTCAGAACAGCCATTCTGAAAGTTGAGAGCACATTGGTTACACTTGGAGAAGCAATTTATTTCAAGGTTCATATGAGGGGGTTAAGTTAATTCGGTGTATGAAGAAGCAGCCCAGTAAGACATATTCAAGCTTGGGTGGATTTACTGCAGAGCCATTCTTGTTTTCTATATACTGCATGTCCATACTATTGAGTACTACCTACTCAACACTATGCTAACACACACACACACACACACAACCTTGTACTTCTCTCTTTGTAAGGACACCCATCAGCATAATGTATTACCTGGCCCAGGGGTCGGCCTCCTTTTTTGATATGAAGGGACATTTTCATCATCAACAATCTATGGCACCATAGATTTAGATCTCAAACAGATCTGGTTTACAGGCAGCTTGCATAGCAACATAAAAAATAATAATAATAATGAGAGCACTGTACAGGAAGGCTGCCATCCGTATGTGAACAACAAGCTGGTCTCTCAGAAATCTGTGAAATGACCACATCCTCTTAATGGGGCATTACATGGTGATGGCACGTATGTGCTCAACACCATGGCAACAATGCCATGGGTTGTCCACTAAGAACCTTTTCCTTAGACACGTGAATATGCAACAGTAGGAGCTAGAATAAATACTGAGAAAGACTGCTAATGCAGAGTGGGCGAGGAGGTCGACTCGACCACGCGACCGAGATTCGTGTCTCAAATTGTTGTGGAATTATTTTGATAAAGTTTATGTACTTATTTTCAGCCGAACCATGATGTTTTTCCTTATTGTTTCCATGGTGGCAACATGTAAAGCCGCCCATCCCCCCCCTCCCCCCCTAGCGTAATGTACTGTTGAGAGGTCATGTCACGTATTCCTGTGAGATCACATTGGAAAACATCAAACCAACCTTCAATCAATCTTGTTCATCCAACTGGTACCAGACAATCGGAGGCACAGGGCCTCACAGATGAGGACACGGATCAATCAAACTTCCATTAATAACAGGCTTCGCACCTGCCGATGGCTGTGAAATAAGAGGATAATTCGACATCCCTGAAAAAATCTATTGCGCAATTAGAAGTGTTCCACTGGTAAAGCTACATGTGTTTAAATAGTTGCTCACTTCTTACCACAACTTGGACCAAATGCCTGACCCCAACTCTTACACTAGATTAAAACTAATTCTAAATTGTTAAAACCAACTTGGAACCCTCAAACATTGAAGAACGGCCAATATCTTCACTTTCCAAAAGCGTCCTCACTTCGAAAGTCTCAGGCTCACATTTGTCCCCATAAAAGCAGAGCACACACACACACGCACACGTCTTATAATGTCAGCGAGACCTTTATGACTTCCTTCTCCTTTATGTCTGTCTTCACTTTTCTCCCCTCATCTTCACAGGAATCCTGCTGAAAGAAGGTACAATGTGAAGCTCAGAGAGATAGAGAGAATGTGTATATGACAGATTCATTTATTCATGGTAACGACAACATCAAAGCCAGTACTCAATGAAAGATGAAATGCCTTCTATGTAAATGATTTAATGTGAAAAACAAACGCGTTGTGAGCGTGAGGAAAGAAAGACAACATGCCACGTATAATATGCAATTAGGTCAAGCCCATTAAAAAAACAAGCAACGAAGAAATAAAATGGCAAAAACATTTTTCTGAGTATCTGCCAATATTATAAGAATATCCCGAGGCTGTTAAAAAGACACCATTTACGCAGGTATGTTTCATTATTTTATTTTTGGTGTCCATTGTGTTTGGCGTCCATTGTGCCTCTCTGCTCTGAGTCATCGGTCACATTTTATTCCATCCCACAGAGCAGCCATCAGCCCGGAGGAGGGATAAGAGAAAACGGACATAGTTTATCAGCAAAAACAACGTCCTTGTCGCAATTAAAAGTGAGAATAAATGTATAATTTCATAGAATGATTACTTGTTTCACTGATGGAATACGCTGTTGGGATGTTGCTTACATGCATTCCAGGAAAACGAAGGAAAGGGTAAGAGTCACACCCTTTTTATATAAAAGAAATCTTCCAATATAGTCTCTAGGAGATGAAAAGACGAAAAGACTTGGTATCTCTGCTGTTTCTATGATGCACGTGTGCTTTTACGACTGTTCGACATCACTGTGAAATTGTGATTCTGGGAAAAAAAAATCACGAGCTTTTGACCCATATTCTACAATTACTAAATTTAAACTTGTAGTAATGTATTCTCTCCATTGGGTCCCCAATCCAAACTTTGAGCTGGTCAGTGGTGTCAAAACAGTTTGATGTGCCACTTAATGCCCTCAGCTTGCCTGCAGCCATTTGCAATAACCGGTGAGTGTGTTGACAGCAGCATCTGGCACCTGCTGTCTGTCCAGATCCCACGACGCAGACGTCCGGATTTCCTACATTTTCTTTCAACCTGCCAGATGATACAGCAGAGGCTCCTGTGGCAGGTAATGCAGGAAGACAATCATTTGCAGATGAATTCAAATCAATGGTTTAAACACAGTGCTGTGACATATTGTATCAGGCCCATCAGCTGTGGTTGGGGTTCAGGACCACAACAGCTTGTTAACTCTTTGGGGTCTAGGGTCATTTTCTCGATTTTACATATCTTCTTAAAAGATGCAGCCTGTATGGTAATGGAGGGGTATTGTCTGTTCGAGTCCTTTAAAAAAAAAAAAACATCACACAGCAGTTTAATTTACTCTACTCTGGGCTTCTACTAGAATTGCTAATTTTTCTGAATCTACCCGCATTCTCCCTCTGCCTGAAACTTTTTAAAGTTTTAAAGTCTCGTGTTTGTTCGAACTTTCCACCTCCCCTTTTCCACAAACCTCCTCGGACAACCTCGCTCTTTACATTGGAGTTAGCTGAAAGCGCGGGTGTGCCGGTTTCAGACGCCGAGGATCACTGACCAACTGTCAGCATTTAAAGAGTTGGTAGTGATGCCGGGTTGGTGGTTAAGGAATAAGCAGATTGTCCACAAAGTACCATAGAGGATGGGAGAGTTTTACTTATTCAAAACAAGCGAAACTGAAAGTGCCTTCCTGTCTATCTGCTCTTGCAGCTGGTAGGATGATGCCTAAGAGGCTGCCCAGGAGGACGCGCAAATAAAACACTAAATGCTCCGGGGAGGCTGAGGGGAGACCAGAGTTGTGGGTCGGGGTACTAAATGAGTCAGATAGTGATGCATTCTGCAGATAACAGCTAAATCAGAATCACAACATATAACAGCCGCAAGGCCGGGCAATGAGTTTAACGCTGTCTGCGTGTGCTGGTGGCAACACAATACACAAGGGAGTGAATGCCTGCTCGCACACACACACACACACACACACACACACACACACACACACACACACACACACACACACACACACAGAAACATTCACACGCTCCATCACACAGCGAAGTCTTCAGACCTCATGTGACTCTCTTTCTGAGGACAGATTTTGTCACAAGCGTGTGAGATGTAATCATAAAACCTTCCAGGTGTGCAGTTGAGATCAAAAAGAAGTTTGAAGTGAGATGTGGTCCAAGCGAGGACGGCAGAAGCAGCGGGGAAGAGTATAAACAGTATTACAGCGACTGTTCCACGAAATGCTTTATTTTTGTGTGTGTGTGTGGGTTGCCGTGTTTTCTGTCATACGAGAAGCTAGACGGGAGGATTGACATCCAAACAAACCCAGGAGACCACGCTGTTCGTGTCCCGAGAGAAACTAAATGTCACGTCAGTTGTTAGTCACTCGACTCATTTTTCAAAAGTTCAACCTTTTTCAAACCCTAACTTAAATTATTGACGGCTAAAATGAGGACGGCTAAAACTGCAGAGCCCGGAGGACTACATGGAGGAAAGAAAAAAGCACCTAACCGAGCTGTAGTATTTGACACTTTGGGGTTGGGAAGGTGTTGTAATAACTGGCCTAGGAGAATACACTTGATTAGACACAAGAAAGGTGTTGTTGATGTTATTGCCGATATGTTATCCCGAGAGCAGTTTGCACCAATTTGAAAGATTCTGTGGTATAGTGTAAAAATAAGTGTAAAAAACAGATTTTTCCTCTGGTCACTTGGTGTTCCAGGCCACGCCCCTTTCTCAGAGCTGGATCACCCACACCTGACTCTCATCTCTCAATCAGTGGTGTTGCTCCTCTCGGCCCGGAGCGGTGTGTTGCTGAGGCTGCTGCTGTTGAGTTTCACTGATCAAACTGTGTCTTTATTGAGTGCACCTCGACACAGCTCCGTTAACCCTTGATCCCTTTGTCTTGCCGACTCCATTAAGGAAGCGTTGTAGGTTCCCTGCTATTTATTTAGCCGTTTTGTGGCTAATCAGCCCGTAAAGATCCATTTTAGTCTTTGTTAGCGGCGAACAGGGGATCCTTTGGAGGAGATAGCAGGTCAACAGGAGGTGCCACATACAAGTGATGTGCATCGCCTGAGAGCTGGTAACATCCAGTGTTTTCAGATACAGCTCTGTGTAGCAGTTGGGTACTCTCTCTTGCGTAGTGTAATTTCTTAATAACGTAAAGCACACTTGGAATTGTATTGGCGTCACCAGCCGTTTATTCTCCAGTAGGGACGTGACACGGAGATGTGTCAATGGCCTGGCAAAACAACAAAAATACATCAGCTTCTCATAGCCCACCTCGCGGTCATAGCTCTGGTACTAATAAAGGAAACAAACATCATCTTTAAACACAGCCTACAATAATAAATTATATGAACAAATATACACTTGTTTAGCTAGCACAACAGAGCTCAATACAGATCCACCTACCACAGGGAAAACGTGTTGCAGACTGGGCAGAGCACACGGGGTGCACTGCTCAAGTACGCAGGGGCGCAGAAGGGGCGGGGCTCTAATGTCTCACAGCACGCTAATTTCTGTGGCTGACTGACAACATATTGTCGTAAAGGACAGTGATGACAAGTGGAATTATTAACTCTGTTACATCTGCACTGTGTGTACAGTTATACAAGTCATCAATCAGGAATGCATATTAATTAATTAAAATAATTGTGTAAAGGGGCTTAGAACATTCTGCAGTTTTTATGTGTAGTTTTTGCCTATTCTAAAAAGGCACAGAAGATATAAATCCTAATACATGTCCAGCAATTATTTAAACAGAGGAATAGAGCAGAAACAAGTAGTTTCCATTACCACAGAGAAAGTCCCTGCACACAATTTTCTCTTTTTAGAAGATGAGAATATGTTTTTGGATATCGTGTTTTTATTGACATCACTTCATACCTGAATTAAATGAATATAACACCGCAGGGCAAGGCAATTCAGTTAAATACATTTTTCCAAAATGAAGTATTTTATTTTAGGAGCCACATTTTTCAAAAGCTTTCCGTTTTTTAATGTTTTTTTTATCCAGCCTTTATTTCACTTGGAATGAGAGAAAAACATGTATTTATTAATAGAGCATGTATGATTTATTATTCATCCAATTCAAGTTGAAATCTGACAATAAATATTGTGGAAATATTATTTAATTGGATGATCATTATTTGATTTGACAGTCAATTGTTGACCTTCCAGCAATACAACTGCTATGTAATTAACTACTATATATATATAAAATGTGGAATAAGTATTTAAATAGCTAGTGTGGATTCGTTTGTTTTACAGTTTGGTCTTGGAGACCTTGGCATTTGCTTCCGTTTCTGTGTTTAGGTTTTTCTCTTCATCTTCGTATAAATAAATGTCGCTCACTGTCACTTGAAGTCCTTCAGCCTCGTTCTCTTTTCTTTGCAAAAGCTCTGAACACTTTTCAATGTTAGTCCTTGTGTTCCCCGAGCCATAACGTTAAGGTCACAACACACCTCAAGTCAAAAAGCCATCAAGGAGGATTTCTTCGTTCCGTGTTCCTGGATTGTATGTTGACCCGTTTAGGGGTTAATGGTTGTTGTGGAAAAGATACAGCTCTGGAACATTAATCAAAGATATTTCATAATCCTGTCCAACATGTTCAAATGCATGCATGTGTTCGGGCGATGGTAACTGTAGCCGTTACCTGATGCCAGCAGTTTGTTCTCAAGATGATTTGTGATGATGAACGTGTCCAAGTGCTGTATTAGCATTGCATTGTTTGCTTTATTTATTTTCTTCTATAGCTTCTATATTACATTTCATTTAGCTGGCGCTTTTATCCAAAGCAACTTACAATAAGTGCATTCAACCATGAGTACAAACTCAGAACAACAAGAATCAAGAAAGTACAATTTCTTCAATGCAGTTAAACTACAAAGTGCTATCAGTAAGTGCTATTTAAGTGTTAGTAAAGTGCTAGTCACTTCAGCTGGAAACAAAAGAATCTAAAGAATATGCTCGTACGTAAATGTCACAGAAATCCATCCATGATTATGTATGTGAGACTTATGTCGTGCTGCACACACACATGGGCTATTTCCTGCAGTCGATATGATTTCCTCCCTCCTGGCAAACAGGACTGCTGTGAAGTCACCGCTAGACTAGAACTTAAATATCAATGTTCCCACCTGCTGAATCAAAACGGCGCTAAATGAGGCCGCACTGGAGAGTTTGAAGTCGATCCAAACGCACGAGATGAAGGGAGGGCTGTGGTTCAGTAGGCAGAGCCGCTCATCCACTAATGCCCCTAATTTGATTTCGGAATAAAACGTCACTCTAAAGCAGCATTCCTGTCACCGCCGACTGCATTTTGGTCGAGCTGAATATGTTCTTTTCACTCCGGGGGAAGTTTTCTTCAAAGAAGGAAGATTTTCAGACATTAAATGCAATATATCAAATAAATGTCGGGCTGCGGTGTCAGTCCCTCAGTCCACACGCTGCTCTCCAGAATAGCCATTTTGCACCCACGTAGAGCAATCAGAAAAGGCACAAATCCACTTTAGAAGAGGCAGAGATGCCAGTTCCTTCACTGGAGAATAACCTCAATAGACCAGACTGCATTGCAGCTGCCACAAGACAGGCTTTCAGTAAAGGTGTGACTCACTTTTTCTCAGCTAGAAACTCGCTCTCACCCATCTTATCTTTGCCTCTGTCGCGTCTCACCCACACATGTAACCCAACTGCGGCGGGTCCAGACAAGCTCTGGACAGGAAGTCACATAATGTCTAAAACTGTCTTAAAGCCTGGACATAAAAAAGAAAAAGCTGAACTTTGTCGAGGTGTGAAATGAGTAATGAAGTTTGCCGTCTTCCGTTTAACAATACAAAATAAAAAAAGACACATTCCACCCGTTATGCATAATGTGATACCACTTTTTTGCAGCATACTATTTGATTCTTTCAAGTTTATACAAGTTACACAGTACCTCAAACTAGACAACAAAAAACAACAAATACAAAAATAATACATAACAGCCAAACAAGCAACTATACGAACAATCAGACAGGACAGAAGGACATAAGTCAAACATAAATCATCATCCTCCTTATTGAACCGACTATACAAATTGTATTTCTTTGTGTGTATATATATATATATATGCTTCTTTGTGATTGTATTCATGTCGAAAAGATCAGTTGAAAAAAAATCTATATTGCCATCCAAATGTATCCTAAAGAATTAATCAAATATCGTCAATATTATCATAATATAATTTTCTTGAATGCATTTGTTTTAGCGGCTGTAAACACAATGTATAATAAATCTTGGCTGTCGATTCATAAACACATAAGCATTTTCTTGATCCTCCCATGCGAGACATCAGAGTTAATCACAGCACAACGCTCGTCCTGCCACCACGTCCCTCACAGCGGTTACATCTGGGGGCGATGCTGCCATGCATTGCTAAACCCATCACTCTGCCATGTGGATGCAAGTGCCAGCTGTTGTCATGATAATTACTCTGAAGTTGTAGATTTATGACTGTTTACCAGCCGAGGAAGGTAACGTGATAGTTGCCAACTCGTTGAGGTTTTTGCTACGACGTCGGGGAAATCATTCTTGTCAGCGTTGTTGATCTATTGGCTGTTAACACCCTTTTATATTTAAGAGGTAAGACAATCTTGACAGAGCAGCGGTACTTTGTTTTCTTTACACACCATTTTTGTGTGTGTTACACATACACTTAAAACAGGCCGAGGAGGGCAGAGAATCTCTCGTAGTCTAATCAATACGAGGTCTCGTGTCCTCGATCCTCTGGCCCGTGACCCGGAAATCGATCTCCTCGCTCCAACACAATTCCTAAAAAATGCATCTCGAGGGGCGAGGAGGCTTCTTGTCACATGATGCCACGTGATGACTTGAATTAAAAAGTATACAAAGATGTCATGCACACTGTTACGCTCATCTGATTCATTAAATCCAGCCGCGTAACGAAACAACTGGCAGCTGATGCGGCTGCTCCACACGTCATATTTAATTGACGTTGCTTTAAAATGGCGGCTCTGAGGCGAGGATGTCGAATTTGTTAAATGTCGGTTTCCTCGACTCCTTGCCATCTCTTGTGGGCAAACTTAAATGCGGGGGAGGCGAAGAAGGGAATGGAGGATGTACAAAAATGGGAAACGAGAAAGGCCCCTGGTCATCATGAGACAACCTTATCCTGTTTCCTATAAACACTGTAAGAGGACCAGTGTCTGGCTAGTCAGTGGTCGGGCCTCTCGGGTCAGCGGACGGTGCCCAGCGAGCCGCCTCATCTCTGTGCCACAACCAGTCTCCTCTACGTTCCCGCGATTAATAACGGCAGTGGAGGAAAAAGACGGGTCTAAGTGGGCAGGCATTAATCAGATGTGGTCAGGGCTGCGAGCCAGAAAAGTGCCGGCTGCAAGGTGTTATCAGGCAACTACACTATGTGGACACCCAAACATTGCACCTGTTGAACATCTCATTCCAGGACTAAGAGCTTTAAAAAGCGCAGATAAACTATGCTGCTCTTCTTCTAGGTTGACCCACATCGATGCGACGCTTCCTTCTCAAACTCGAGCGCTTCTCTAAACCTCCTCTCCTGGATATGCAGCGTCATTGCAGATGTGAAGTTCCTCCACAAGGCAAAGTGTTCATCATGCTCCCACTATAGTATGAGACTGTGGCAGTAAGAAATGTGACTGCAGTTATTACAAGCAATGAGTCCACACTACACACCACACTATTGCCCAGGGATGTTTGAACATTGAGTAACTCAACCATCTGCACTCCGCTCCATCTCCCTCTCTCTCTCTCACACACAGCCTTTCTTCAAGACCATCTCTCCTTGGGGAGCATATGCGACGCAGCGATCCAACACTAATTCTACTGCGTCTGCTCAGGATAATCCAATCTGCGCTACTGGTGGAACAGAGGAAAAGAGGAGTCCCCCGCAAACAAACAAACAACCCTATAGTCTTTCTGACAGCTGCACAGTTGTGATTTCCTTCACAGATTTCCTCTTTAGATTCGATCCGACCACACGTTCACGTGAGGACGAACTCGGCGCCGTCACTTTGTCTACTTCCAAATAATCCATGGTTCTGTGGCCCCATTTTTTTTTTATCAGCTATACAGCTATACAAAAACAGAATCGCTGATTGGAACCGCTCCTCCTTTTGCGCATTCTCTCCAGAGATTTTCAGAGTGTAATCGTTTTAAAATTCCGGCTCGCTCAACTTCCACCACGAGGAGCGTGCATATGTCACCCCTCTGCAAATGAGGACTCGCCGTTAAATTCCTTGATGGCAGTGATTATGACACGGTAATTAGTGAGACGGTTATGCGATGATGATTGTCATTATTGTGCCCGCATCAAAGGCTGTCAATCACAGCTCTAGCGAAGCTTCTAAACATGATAAAAGAAAAGCGAGCACTCGTCTCTCACAATATGTAAAGCGCTGACATGCCGGCATTACATATTCACCAGACAATACCTCTGTAACCGAAATTAAGGATTAATGGATTGGGATTATTTTTTTTCACATGCCTTGACCGTGTTCACATATTTTACATGGAGAATTAATATGTACACGGCTAATGTTGGATATGCAATTATTCAAGCAAACGATGATTCTTGCCCCGTACCTTGTTCAATCACAGTCAGGGTAAAGCGGGCTATTAAACAGAAACATACATGCACTGCAGATGACTGGGAATAGTCAGGATCACTCAAGCTTTGAGGTCAGACCATTTTAAAATAGCTTTTTTTTTCATACATACAACTGCATGAAGGCAGATAATTGGATGCTAATATGAAAAAATAAATGTCAGGACAGTGAATTGTTCCCCTATGCAGAAGAGTTTTGTGAAATTAGTAAAGAGGAAGAGTTTTTTTCTTGTTTAAAATACTATTTCCACAAGCCAGACATTTGGCCTGTGTTCCACTAATAGTTTCATTAATCGGCTTCCGATTCCCACATCTCTGCACAACTCCCTTCTCTTCATTATTTAAGTCATGCAGCAAGCAGATTCCTGAAAAGCAAAGGGGTGGCAGGGGAGAAAGAAATACCTCTGAGGATTAGTAACTAATCCAGGCTTTGGTCTTGGAGGCTCTGGCCTCTGCCTCCTGTCCTTCAAAAACACTGAGCGCTCTGTCGGCGGGGTCACCACTAATGGGTGGGGGCTTCAGAGGGTTTACAAGGGAGGAGTGATACGGTTGCTCGTTAGCAGGCCGAGGGAGTACTAGCTGCTCCTGTTGGTTAGTGAGGAGCAGACTTTGTGGGACTGGATGTGCCAAAGAGTGGCAGGGCTGCAGCAGGTTTAAATCCCAGTCAAGGTTATCGATTTGGGGGATAATTTACTCCAATTGAACGTAGTAAAATGCAATCTACGTGGGATTTGTTGAGATATGAAATTGATTTGTTTTTGGTGCACAAACACTTAAAAGCATTACATTTAAAAACAGACTTGGCAGCTGATTTTTTTTTCAAACTGCAACACAGTTGTTCATGAAAACCTACAGACCTTGCTCTTAACAAGATCTTTTCTTTTCTCCTTCTGAGCAGAGAAACTGTTCATTTTCAAGGAAACTAATGGCAACACACTCTGCTTCTCAGGATCTGCTCGCCTGTGGTAATGACGACTGAAATCAGCTGCACATACAATGCTACAGCATGCAGCAAGCTGTTGGAGCATTACTCTGTTATTGATATAGATTGATATTGATTAAATCTCACTTTAATTTTATCTGGATGAAGGGATGAAGAGAAAATGGACAGGAAGGTTTAGCAATCCCTATGGATTATAATAATAAAGCACTGCCATTGTCGGGCACATGTCAAGAGGTTCTTTGTGTCTGTCATGACCGCTGTCCAGGGTGCTGAATCACAGGCTGTGCTGGGCAATCCCCCAACATGTGTCTCCAGTCAGCTCGGCCTTGAACAGAGTCAGTTAGTCGGTTCACTGCTTTTCGTCACTGGTCATCAGAACAGTTTGATTTTACCTGTCCATTAATTAAGTAGATTTTTTTTTATTGTCAATTTAACTACAGATAATAAATATTTTTTTTTTTTTAAGTCTAATATTATAAATGTGGTGTAGTACCTTCACATTAGTCCAATTAAGCAATTTGTCTTTCTTTTTCCTGCATATAAATTGCCACGTGTGTTGTAACTGAAGTGGAAGAATTGATTACAGTCAAAACAAAACAAAGAAAACCATCATCTATCTCGGACCTAGGATTGTCATATATATATATATATATATATATATATATATATATATATATATATATATATATATATATATATATATATATATATATGAGATGCTGCGGCTATGATGGGGAGTACATTACATTTCACTCATGTGTTTCAGTTATGTGTTGTAATTACCTGTCCACTTTTCTCCATAGTTTCCATCTTGAAATGAGACACCACTCATCATGAGACACCCGTCTGTCTTGTCTCGTCTCAGCACATAATTACATGATTGATGGACGTGGACAAGCAGAGGATGATGGGAAGCATCATTCTGTTAGATGCCGTCAACCTTCGCCTTAAAAGTGTGTTTGATATTCTAATAAAACAAACAGACAATCAATATGAAGTCTGCTCACCACTTGGAAAGCTGAAAAAGTCTGGTTTCTCTTGAACAATCCAACTAACTTAATTGTGTGTTCCCATTGCTACCAATATATGGCAATTTATTCATGCAAGGGCAAGGAAATTGAGTCACTGTGCTCAACTTCCACACGCCTCTGCAATCTGATTTCTTTTCTGTTTAATTGTTCTAGTTGCTGGGAGATGGACTGGACTGACACACCTGTCATCTCTGTGGAGAACAGAGCAAAGCCTGATGTTGGAAGGAGAATGTCTTAAAGCAGGTAGTCAGGGTAGGAAAAAAGGTTCAGAAAAACGTGGACGTTGTCTTTTTCCTGCCTTTCGCTTATTGTTGAGCAGCAACTGACGAGGTGATTATATCCGATGCGAGGCAGGTGTGCTTCCTGAGTGAATTTAATGTGCCGCTAAAGTGACAGCATATGAAGTGAGATGGCAGCGCTCTAAAAAAAATACACAAGATGCTAGAAGCTCAGGTTGCCATTTTATTTCCTCAACGCCGATGGGTTTCGGCAAACAAGCCTCCATCAAAGCACCACAAGAGTCCTACCTCCTTTTGGAAAGACTAAGCAATTATCCCCGGGTTTGTATGAGAGGCGCCATCTTCCGCTTCTGAGCAAGGATATCCAACACACACCTTATCACAAGCATACGTTGCACCATAGCATCACATCTCACTCTTGAACTACAACATCTAAGAGAGCAAATGTAAGCACACGAAGCAAAGTTAAAGGCCTTAGACAGAAAAGACTATTATAAACTATGTTTATTCTTGTGACAGGTTGACGCAAGCTTACGTGGTTATCTTTGGGTGTGTGTCTCCCTGACAGCCTGGACGAAGTCATTAATAAACCAAAGTGATTGTGTTGCAGTTAGTTGGCTTACTAATGCAACCACTTATAGTATGGTACATTAGCCGTGTTTCCATACAGCTGTTATAAGAATTTGAAGCAGAAATGTTGCACAAAAAAGAAATGGAAATTTGGTGTGTTTCCATAAACTAGTATGGAGCGGATAAACTAGAGCGTACTTTGATTAGGTGGTTGGCGCTATAGGCTGAAATCTAGAACATGTAGAGAGGTCTTCAGTGGCCATGTTTCAAGACAAGCATTCACATGTTAAGGGAATATCTGGGAAGAAGCAATGAGAAGCAGAATTAATTTGGCCAAGGTGTTTTCATAACATGTTTACGATTCTTTTTCTCTTTTTTTGGCAAGAAACACCTCAAGCAGATTTGTTTGCAATTGAGGAAGTCTTATTGAATTTTGCTTTTTCAATACAGAGTGTCCAAAAATATGTCAATTGAAATGAGTCTAATGCCAGCACTTTTTTTTTATTGCAATTCTTAAAATGTATTTCATTGGCAGGGCCTATGATGGTCAAACCAAAATACATCTAAAAATAAAACAGCAATGAGTATGCTATGGGAAAACATTGTATTGAAGCCAAATAGAGTCCCCCTTTTACATGATGTTGGGCTGCGACACGGCAATCTACCCTGAACGTTTGACCCAGAGACAGCTTGTATGTTTTGGATGGACCAATTAAATACAATGTAGCATTTGGTTTCAATTATTTATGATTTCTCTAGAACATAAAGCACAATGTGGACATGGCCACTTACAGGATCTGTCCCTTGATAACGGAAATTAATGTAACATTGAAGAGACACTGAAATGAGTCTACCTGACTCAAAACACTAATTTTAGCTGAGTGAAACCACTGAACAATGCATTTGGGTAATGCTTAATTTTGAAAAGGTGAACACAGACATAAGTATAAGAAATTTAACCAATGTGTAATATTTCATAAGAACGCACACTCCAGACGATTCAGAGAAGACACATCGCACTTGCCGTTTATATTTCACAAATTCAGAGTGCCGTTTTCAGGGAATTGGAATTTCACAGAAATGTGCGCAGTCAAACATCCCGTCAGACAAAACCTGGAGTGTCAGATGTCTTGCATGGGACATTAAACGAGCACTCGTCCCGTTGCAGTGAATCCACAAGGTTGTCCTCCCGTTTCTACTGTCGGGAGGCAAGCGTTTAATTTCACTTTCAGGTCAACTATAGCTCTCATTCGCCAGTGCAGGTTTCTGTTTGATACGCCGTCGCTGTTCCTTTCACACTACAAGATTTGAAGTCATAAATATCAAACATGTTTGATTCAGAATCCGGGAAATTGAGATCCAGTTGGTATAAGATTATGTCTGTAAACCTAGCGGATCTGTTAGAACAGACAAATGCACTGTTGTTCTTCTTCCTCTGTTTTTTGGCAGTTACCAAGCAGCTGTACGTGCATTACCACCATTGTCTGGCTCCGGCTAACCGTGATTTGCAAGTACCTCGAAAAAAAATGAAAAAGACTGCTTTGATCTGACTAAAAGATTAATTAAATATGGCTAAGTGCTATTTGTTAGCGCGTAAAGATTATTGGATGCCTGGTGTAGCCTCCGGAAGAACTTAGCCAAACAACTTCTCTCGTTCTCGGAATTTATTTTTCTTGATCACAAACAAAGTAACAAGCGCTGCAATCGCGATAGCAGGGAGTCGTCCAAAAACACCCCGAACAGCCGGAAGTTCGGCTCTTTAATACACGGTTTTCCGTCATGAACATCGAACATTTAATTGGCTCTAACTTGTCTAAGAGGAGGAGAATCGTTTCCTCATCTTTTCTCACAAGGCTGGAACGACCAGTCTGCTTCTCTAATGTCAACATACTGATAAACAGGTGTGGGTGTTGCAGTGCAAAGCGTGGAACATTTCTCCTCACAGACACTTCTCCCAGACAGTATTTGTTAAACTGACCTCGCACAACCTGAACTGTCATACACATAAGAGTAATTAAATGAAGAATATCTACAGAATATAACGATTTATATTATCAACGTTTAAATTAAGCTATTATAGCAAGTTGTACCAAGTTGATTGAAACACTGAAATGTTCCGTTTCCACTGACGCTCCATCATTCACGTGTATAAGATGTGGGTAGGAAGTGATACGAGTTCTCTGAGGAAAAGAGGCCATCATAAACCCCTGCTGACATGCTAAGCTATTTTTATTTCCCTCTCCATTTGCACTGCTGTTCGGCACAGCATGGGCTTTCCAATCCAGACGGGAAAAATATGACTTATTACCCAAAATGTGAAGAGAGTGAAACAAAAAGAAAGAGAGGACAGTCATGATTAGAAAAAAAGGAACTAAGTTTAAACTATGAAAAAAATTAACAAATTGAGGAATGGGATGACATTGCTACTGAAGTGAAACAAATGACAAGTGAGAAATGAAAAACCAAGAACAAATTAGAAGCAATCAAATGAGGGTTCCAGTTTTTTTTTTTTTAATACTCTCCAAACTAATCCATAAAAGCTTCTGGCAATCTGTATTGCTGCGCCACTTCTCCTGGGAAGATGAGAAGGTTTGGAGGGGACTGAACAAGGAGTCGTAGGGAGCCTTCTGCCCAGCAGGGTGAGCTTGTCCCCGGGGGCCGACCTCATCTTTCATAACTCTGGCAGATGTGTTGGTGAGAAGCAGAGGATGATGGGTGGAGGAGGGGTCTCAAGCCACAAAAGAGTGATGGGAGGTGTCAGAAGGGGCGAAGCCAAGCACAGGCCCCTGGCTCTGCTGGGACATCCAATTCCTCGTGTGTCCGTTGGCGAGATGTGACTCACATTTCACCTGAAGAGATCGCCACTCACTCTCCATGTTCAGGCTCCCAAGGAACATCACGGACAAGAAACACTCAGCCCAAATGCAAAAAATGTTAAAAATACATGGCGTTTCCAAAAAGTGTTGAAATACATTTTTAAATTAGCACTTTGTCAGTTTATCAATGTGGTACAAGGTTCAGGGACATCATGAACAAATGATTCAGTTTTGAAAAACTGCTTTACTTGTTTGAAAAAAAGATTTCAGCAGGAAGAAGACCTTGGAGTTCTGAACCGATCCCAGCAGAAGCTATGAGTGGAAATCCTCATATTTGGTCTTTGAAAGGAAAGGTTTGAGTTCAGGTGAATACTTTTTTTTAAACAAGTCATCAAAGACCGTTTTTTTTTTTAAACTACCATTCAGATTGACACACAGGAGCATTTTTTTGATCGCACACTTCTATCAGTAGAACAGTGTCACTAGTCACTACTACTTTCCAAAACCGTCACAAATCCCTGCTGTAAAACTAAAACAGATTTTACACAGCTGTGCGTTTGGGGGACTGTTACGTCTCCTTTCTCTCGTCTAATTATTACAACAAAACTACCTCTGGAAACAATATCAACAACATGACTTTTAATGCTGCTCTAAACAAATACAGAGGGAGCACCGAGCAATACATTAAATGCATCTAAACGAAACACAGACGTGTTGGTTCCAATGTAACGGGTTCCCCAAACTCACCTACTGGCCTCAGCCTCCCGCCACGAACCTTCACACCTTAACATCAGTGTCAGGTTTAACATGGCGGGGAACACAACAAAGAGGTTTTTTTATGCTGGGCTCCACCACTGCTGATTGGCCAGCTTGACATCTGTGGGAACCAAGGAGCAGCCTGACTGTGACTGACCTACACAGGTGGAAACCCACCACCTTCTTGACACCTGAAGAGAGAACAAAGGGAGGGAGAGAGAACGAAAGGCAGGAGGGGAGGAAGCACATGCACAGGCAACTTGCCCCGGCCTGACATGCAACCGGGACCTTCGGTAATTATCTCGGTGAAGGTTGTGCTTTTCATGCCGTCAAGAAACCAGCGTTGACTGTGGGAAGCGTCAGAGTCTGATGTTTTGGTGACTCATCCAACCCAATCTCTGTATTGGTCGATCCCCATCTTGGTTTTTTTGCAGGGAAAAACTGTTACAATTAACTTCTATGAACTTCAAACACACTGTGAAACATTTGAAGATGTCAACAAAAGCAACTCTGACCGTACAACTCTATGATAGCAACCCGTCAATCACAAGGTAGCGGAAAAATAATTCAAACTAGCAATTGAGACCATAAACTTATGTTTACAATGTTTACCGTGGCAATAAATGGATAATTTTTTATCAAAGACTTTAGCACAATAATGTTTCCTTTTGCATGGATAAGCGTTTCCCCTGACGACCATTTGGAATGTTTGCCGCCTGTGTAAAACCTAAAAATAGAAAGCATCCTGTTATGTTCAATGGGTGATTGATTCATCAATTGCAAAATTTATAATCACTCTGAACAATTAATCAGACACCTCCATTTGCACTACTCTGACTACTGTCTTTTTGTCTTTAATGTCTTTTTTATATTCATCTTGTTTATTGTATGTTGTGTGTGTGTATATAAGTACGGAGAGCTACGTGAAACCGGAGTCAAATTCCATGTATGTGGCCAATAAAGCTGATTCTGATTCTGATAATATTATTTTGAAGTTGCAGTATGGCATTATCTCATTTGGTCAGCAACAGTATAAAACATTGTCTCCTGCAACAGGATGCAGATAACATCAAGTCCTTCCTGTAGGCCACTCTTTCATTGTTTCTAAATTTGATGGATAATGCGTCATGGTTGCCCTATTTATTTTGTATCGATTCATTTATTCCTTTTTTATTTATTTATGTTGCTTTTCCCATACAAACCAACTCTGGCAGACACAGCTTAGAATTTTAAAGTCAAAGTGATACCCATCTGGTGCACCTGTGAGGTGTGGATTGATCCGTTAAGTCAATGTGGCGGGTTATGCCTGAGGAGGTCGCGCACATACACACACACACTGCCAACCAGTGTGGCAATGTTCATCTCTGCTGTAAGTTAAAGCAACATTTTTTCTTTTTCAAATACGTAATTATTTTCTAGTCAAGAAATGTGAAACAGAAGACACATTCGTTAAATTGTGGTCATGCTGCAATTAAGAGAGCAGAAGGTGGCTGGAGGGGAGAACGGTTTGTGTGCATGCAGAGCGTTGGCAATACCACGAGAAGCTCGCCCTCGCCACACACACACACACACACACACACACACACACACACACACACACACACACACACACACACACACACATAATAGGTTTCCTGCTGCCCTCTATATAATGGGAAGAAGAAAAAAACACAGATGTCTCTCGTAGCCTGATGATTGCTGCAAGTGGTCATTTTCAAGCCGAGAAACGAATGTTGCCCGGGTCACTGAACCATGAAGGTCACCGTGACCCCTCACTGCGCTCTACTACTCCAACTGAAGCAGTGTAGTGTTTTTTTTGTGTGTTTTTTTGGTGCTTTGAGGCAATCTGGCAGAGTTACCCGACTGTCACTCTTTTGTCAGATATCTACAACAACCATCTTCCCCTCACCGCGGATGCACTGTAAAGAATAAATTAACAGGAATATTTATATATATATTTTTTGTGCAATCAGTCAGATAAGGGCATAGCATTTTTCACACTGGAGCATTTATACAGTTTTGCTACTTGATACATGAAGCTCCTGCTTAAAATTAAAATAATTAAAATAAAAAATAGGTGCATACTGAAATTCAAACTACCATCGAGTTACCTTTCTAGCTGGAACTGCATAGACCATGCAATAATGACAATGATTATTGGAGCAATAATTCTAATCACAATAATTACAGCTTGCTTAGGTGCTGCATGTATTGACTCAAGTATATGGTTGATGCTGCATTTTGGCTGTGCTGTCAGAGAGAAAGCCCAAAGAAAACAAAGAAAGCACCTCTGGCCCTGTCAGCCTTGAACGCTTAGTTTGATGTGAAAATACAAACAGGCAATGCAGTCAGAATGTGACGTTGGCTCTAACTCACCACCGCAGCAATGTGACTGTGTTGGCATTTCACTGTCTCAACCTACAGTATATTCAGACGATAAATAATGCACTGGTTTCATATACAACCCACATAATCCTGAGCCAGGACGTGAAGGACTGTCTCTATAAGGAAGTCATGTGACGACAACGTCCATGTAGGGAGGAGGTGGCGGTGAATGGATGGCTCAAACAAACACAGGACTTTAACTTGGAAAACGGATGCCATAACATACTAATTCTTTGTTTGTGTGTGTGTAGGTACAGCAAATGCTGGATGAGACCAGCCCAGACAAACACACTCATTTCAGCTTAAAGACGACCCACAAGGTCTCGGGATATCTGACTAGTGAACGTTGTTAATTACGTTAAAAAGACCATTCTAATTTTAAGTACTCCTTATATCTGAACATAGGTTAATTATCAGTGTTTTTTTCCAAACTGACTCTTGAGTGCTTTGCTGATTTGACACCTACTGTGGTCCTTCTGGTGAAAAGCATTAAGTACACTGTTCTATGTAATTATAGATATGGACTTTCAATTATTTTACAGCATGAAGCGAGATGCTCTGTTCAGCTATGCACAACCACAAGCCCAGCTGCTCCATAGCTTCATCCCGGAACAGTAATGCCTTGGTTGTTAACCATTGGATTAATAACGTTTCCTCCCTGGAAAGTACTTCCCTTTGTTGATTATTCAGAGCGTTTGAATCTTCTCTGTGTATACCATAGAAGCAGTGGCTATAAAAGAAAGCAGCTGTGAAGGGAATGCATCGGCAGAAGACACCGGCCATCGGTCTGTAATTGCACTTTGGCCAAACACTGAACCTCAGCATGCTTCACTTATGAGCCATTGGAGTTTTTTTCTGATTTGATAGCAGTATTGTTTCATGCTAAACAGATTACAAAGAGCCATACAACGCAGATTTTTGCAAAATCCCACCGAGGATCAGAGTCCTTCCTTCCGTTTTCACATCAAATGGGAGTCATTCATGCATTAATCGCACTATTTCTAGATTACTGCATCTCACTGTATCACGGTATTAGTCATGCCTTTCTGCTCCAATCCAGATTGTCCAGGATTCTGGAGCCAGGAATTCAAATGAGCCATATTACACATAATGGCATAACTGGCACCGTTTGTTTTCTTTTTTAAATGATAGAACTGACAAATCCTCACAGTTTTTTTGTTTGTTTTGCCAATCCAAATCACAGCCGTGCTTTTTCTTCTGAAATCCTTCCCCCATCCTCCTGATCCTGTGGGCCTATTGATCAGAATCTCTTATCTGTCCCACAGCGGAAACCAAAAAGGTGATTGAGCCCCCAGGTTATGGAACCATTCTCCATAAAGTTGAGTTTGACAGTTTATTCTTGACGCTGGAAAAAGTAGTTTGACAAAAAAACTCATCTCTCAAACTTGTTTTTCTCCATTAAAACTCAACAACTCAGTACCATTGAAAGCTGCAGAATACTATAATTAATTAGATTGTGTTCTCCTATGCTGCTAAATGTTGATAGAATGATGTTTCTCAGCCACATTCTATTATTATAGTATTTGACAATTATATAAAAATGGTCATGTTTTGATTCTGAATTATTTATCTGAAAGTTGACTGGTAAAACAAAGTGAAAGTACAATATTTACATATTGTACCCCCCTCCCCCTTTTGTATTTTGTGTTTAATGCTGTTTTCACCAGGGATAAGAGGGAAACGTAATTTCAATTTTCTGTATGTCCTGCACATATGGTATTTTTGATAAATTAACTTGACTTGATATAGAATATTGCGGATCAGAAACATAAAGTAGCAGAAAATGTAAATATCTAAATGGTCCGCATTCATATGGCCCTTTTCCCGTCTTAGCGATCACTCAAAGCGCTTTACATCGCAAGCCAGCATTCAGCCATCCACATTCACACAAGGGGCCACCTGCTCATCAGGAGCAATACACATTCACGCTCTCAAGAGCGGTTCGGTGTTCAGCATCTTCCCCGAGGACACTTCGACATGTAGACTGCGACGGCCGGTGACGGCTCCTCTAATTAGAGGACGACCGCTCTACCTCCTGAGCCACAGCCGCTCCTATCTGATTATGTTTATCAGGATTAGTCATGGATCTGTGGCGTACGGATCGGGATATTATTAAGTAATTAATGCTAGATTCAATAACACTAAAAGCCGACACAGCTTAATCACAAGGCTGATCCTTGATGTAATTTATTCTACCAATGCCTGACTAGTTACATTTAATATTACCCTTGTTCTGTTTTCACCATTCACCGCAATCACTGCCAGTGGAGGAGCATCCGTTCCTCTTGTATCAAGTTTCTAAATATATCACCCGCTACAGCTGTTTCTGTGAATGACCTAAAAACAGCCCCAAAAAAAGAGGGAGCTTCGACACGTGGCATGTATCAGCCTTTCCCTGCCAAATCCCTCTCCGTGTTCGCCAATAGAGCAGCCACGACAAATTGATCGGAGTAAGGAGAAACTCAGGGCGACGGCATCTGTGGCTGTGGTATTAAAGCGGAATATCACTGAAATTCGACCCTAATTCATCCGCTGCCCTGTGACGTACCAGTACACGCACAGTAATTGCAGAGCAGATTATTCCTGGCATTTCATTGAGCATGTAGTGAGAAGTGCTTTAGATTTGGGCAATTCTCTTTCAACAGAGGAACAATACCCCTTCCCCCCCCTCTGACACGGACGTTCAATATTTAATTTAGATTGAGATAAAGCTGCCTTTTGTTTAACTGTATAATAATGAAGTTGAGAGATGTTAGTTTAAAATGTCAGATGGACAACGAATATTAAACATATCCTGCACATATGTCATGTCATACGAAATCAACTGGGGGTGAAATTCTCAGAGAATGAGGCAATCAAGGTTTGGCTCCGAAAAAAAAAAAAAAGGAAAAGTCTCACACAGACCGCCTCGAGCTGTATTTCTGTGCGTAAGCAAGTGTGTGAACGTGCATGAACCTAAATGTATGTTACATCTCGGCGCACGTACATACAGTGTTGCTCTGCACACACTGCCAGCGGGCATACACAATCCCTGCATTTCAAGGACTCGACATCAGCGTGTCAGAGTTGAGTCACCGCTCCACTCCAACAAGATATCCACGACATGGAGACGAGGGAGATGTGCATTTTCTCGGTATTAAATAATCTAAAGAGGGAAGAGAAAATATGGCTTTTTTTGTTGTCAGCCGATTGAATGGGCGTTAATCGTAATTGCCATGGGTTAGCAGGGGCATGCTACACACATTAGTAGGTTGATCACCCATACGAATGCAACAAGACGACGTTAAGCGTCGACCCATTAGTGTCCGTAGTAATTATGACGGGAGCAAAGGAGGAAGTCAGGAGAAGGTCGGGGTCGATGCATGGGCCAAACAAACGCAGGACTTTTAGTGTGCAGTATGTAAAGATATATTTGGGTAATGTAGCCCCTCACCCTCTGTGTGTGTGGCGGCTGCTCTGCGCTCACATGGCGGTGATGTGGTGACGGAAACCTGGTCAGCGCTGTTGCTGTTGTCCATGCTGTTAGCACCGTTAGCTGCTAGCCAGCGGCCATGTTGAGTCAGGGAGAGGCAGCCCCTCAATCATAGAACTTCTCTGAATTTAGCACTTTTTTAATATGCAACGTCATTAAAATCTGGATTCGTACCACTTATGAGGCAGGAAAAGGAGGAGGCAGCGGCCCACCAATACATGATCATTGACATTTCACTGTTGTCCAACCAATACGTTAGCAGAAGATAGAATGGAGGAACGTTAATAAGGTCGCCAAGATCCTAAAAACATCAACTTAACTTTATGCTGTCAGGACCATCCCACTAAAAACACACCAGGCAGTGGGGAAATGCGGCTCACTGAAAGAATCACACTTTTCTCCTGTCGGGTGGCGCGTTCATGCGTTTCAGGCGGGTATTCATTCTCTTTTACTAAAGGTCAACATGTCTCTGTTTACTGGTTAGCTCTGGGTATTCCTTGGCCACAATTTGCTGTCAAAAGTTAAACTATCCCCAACTTAAGTAGAACAACTCATACAACATACTCTTTCTGTTTCACTCACTTGAACCTTTTCCTGCATTGCCCAGCTGTTCTAAAAGGGGACCAGAGCAACATGTGTTACGCAGATGTGTCGTTTCCTCTCGAGCTTTAGCATCATCTGCTCCCTTTGGTTAATCAAAGGTGGCAAACCTGCACCTACTGCACGAGAGCACCAGTTTCCTCTGGGGGAGGGGAGGTCTGGAAATGTTATGTATCATCACAAAATCATCTGAAGTAATGCGTCACAAGGCGCGCTGCTTTTGGGGATATGCGGCAGCTAAAAACGAGATAATGTGACGGCAGCTCCATGGATCTCCTCTAATGCAATTAGGGTATTGATGTCTCTCTACACTTAAAGGTATTTTGGTGAATAACAATCAAATTAGGATACTGGCTGCTTTTTATATTCATGAACCAGCTGGAAGTTATACATAAAGTCTGCATTTGTCTTAAAGGTGGAGTTGCACAAACTCAGTGACTTTGACAGTCAAACCACTCACGACCATTTTGTGGCTGGAAAATCTGCAATCATCATAGGGTAGCCTAAATAATTGGAAGCAAACAAAAATGATAACAATAATTGTCTGTTGATCACAGTTAACAGAGCAACTTCCTGACTTTTAGTCTGTTTTTATATTCAGACAGTTTTTTGACATTATAGTAATGTCTCCGAGTTCCCAGATCTCAGCAATTATGTTTATTATGTATTATCACAGTGGAAGCGGTTACAGTGACCAACTGTTCACATTGGTACAGAATAATGACTATATTCAAGTAAAGATTTTTTTGTTCGTTAGGGGTCTTTTTAAGACATGCAGACTGCTTTCCGGCCGTCCACCTGAGGCTGGTGCTGCGTGCACATTAATATCATAACAGGATGAAGAAAGCAATTTTCTCTCAGCGTAAAGCCAACGTGCTCGGGGAAAGGCACCTGCGGTTGAAGTCGCCCTCGGCTCGTCGAGGCGGATGACAAACCGCCAAAATAAGCCGACGAGATGCGGCGGCAAAATGTGGTTGTTCCTCCGGCTACCTTGGTGTTGTCTATATCAAAAAAAAAAGAGAGAAACAGTCGTGGCTGCTAGTGATAACGCATGTGTGCAGGATAAAGCACCTGTGTTTGAAGCTGCCCTCGAAATAGCTGAAGCCAACATTTGTACAGCAGTACATGTGTTTTGAGTCAAGCCGTCTGTTTCATTACTTTGAATTATTGTATTGGATGTAAATGCAAATGAAATGGTAATAAAGGAAAATAAAGAAATGTTTACTGTATTATTTCAGGTCGCACTGTCATACGACCTATTTAACCATTTAGGCCAATTTCCGACACTCTTGACCTTCGCCAGAGAATATCTTTTGATTGAAGGAAAGTGAAGACGAGTACGTTAGAATGAAACCCAGAGCAACAAAGGCCTTGCTTTTGCACTCGCCATGAGAGATTACGCTCATCAGGTTTTAACAGACGATCTCACCAAGGTCTTCGTATGATAATATCCACTGCGAGCCCCTTGATTTCCCTTTAGCTCCTGTAGATTTTACCGTGAGAACAAATTAATGAGGAACACTAAAATTAATGGACAGGAAAGCGCGTTTAGGAGCTCTCTGGAGTGTGCAAACCCAAGTTGTGGGAAGAAAACATAATACCATTTTATCTACAAGATGGTGTTATTCATCAAGACATATTAATATTTTACACCATTTCACTTGGCAGAGACCTTCGGTAGTAACATAATACTTTAATAACATAAAGGTAGCGATAAATATCAAATGAGGGAAGTTCTCACCAACAGATTTAAGTGGTGAAGTAGGAACAATATCAGTATTTAAAAAAATATATACAAGAATGCAGACATGAAATAGAGAAATAAAGGCTTCAATGTAATATTTCAGGTCTAAATATTATAGCAGTGGTGACAAATTATATATTTCTATATTGGTTATTTGGATTGGTGCTCTCTATGGGCCAGTTATAGTATTCTAGCAACATAATCTCAAAGAAAATAAATATGAAATAAGCTTAAAGACTTCAAATATACACATTTTTCACTTTCCTTTGTACTTGTATTATATCATTGCTGGCTGCAGTTTATAGTTATATATATATTTTGTTGTTGTTTATATCAAGTGTAATTTGGAACAGCCTCAAGGCCTGAGAGGTTGCCGGGATGTTGAATAAAAATAAAACAATGTCCTATTTATAGTCGACATTGAATGCATGGCACGGTACGAAAAAAACATGTTGCAAGTCAGACATGTCGTCTTCTTTTTTTAAGGACACCGATGGGTAACATGCTCTCTCGGCCCGAGACTCAAGACTTTGGGTCATCTGGGTCGTGTTCTCTCACTTCTGCTGTACATCAATGATTTGTGTGTCTCATTCTGAATCCGTTGCAGGTTTTTAAATATGCAGTTGAGTGGCATGGACGGCATACGGAACATGGGTGGAGAGCGGCTACACTTTTACATTTGGCCTTTTGGCCCCAACCTACGCCGATTCCATAGGCTTCAGCGTCTGTGGCAGCTTAAAATATTCGGCGTGACCGGGGAGGCGGAGCTACTGTGGAAAGTGTCTTCGGCCTCCCTCTCCAAATCCCTCCCCTTTCGGTTTGGGAAATTTCGCTTCAGGATCCACACATATCCCGAGGCTGTTCGATACGTGAACTCCAAAGTAAATTGACACCAACCCAAAGAGGTACTTTATTATTTTTCTCATAGTACATTTTGAACGTATAAATGTGGTGTTTTCATTGTTATGCACTTTCTTTACTACTACTTTAATCTGTTTTTCCGGAGATGCGTCGAGGCGAATGCCTTTCAAGTGCGTCGACATGGCAATGAAGTACTGAATTGAATTGGAAACGCTTTGATGCGATGACAAGGCCAAAATATCCGTGCCAGGCTGCACAGGTTTGCAGTGCTTATCTCCGCTAGGATTTATGATAAATGCTCTCTTTACCCAATATGTAGATGGAGAGAGAGAGAGAGAGAGAGAGAGAGAAAAAAGCAAGCAATATGATGAAAAATGTATTACATAACTAAGGTTCAGCATGAAATAATAGGTTTCAGACCGGCATCACTGCCTCTTTCAATTCAATGCTCCGTCACAGTGCCCTCAGAGCTCTGATCTACAGACTCGGTGTCTGAGAAAAACAAACGTGTGCTTGGTAGTCGCGAGTTCGATCAGGATTCATGCCCTTTGTGTGACGTAGATGCACGTAGCATATCGCCCGGGTTTAGTCTGCGTCGTGCTGCGAATATTTGCAAGTCTTATTCCTGGGAATCAAAAAGATTCTCTGTTTCTTCTCACCGCTTCATTTTTATGTTTGTTTTTTAGCTCACGACTGCTCATACTTGTTTGCTTTTGTGTGTGTGTGTGTGTGTGCTAATCTCATTTCAGTTTTTCAGGCCAGCCGAAGGGAGAATTCGAACATTAGCAGCAAAGCGAGAGAGACGCAGCTGACCACAGTGACGTAATCCGCGCTCCCCTCGCTCACCTATACCCACTTTGCCACGGGGGGAATGGCCCCTCTGTGTGTGTGTGTGTGTGTGTGTGTGTGTGTGTGTGTGTGTGTGTGTGTGAGTGAGAGAGACAGAGACTGACTAACCTATGCTTGCCAGTTGCAGCTGTAGCCTCTAGCATTTAAGGGACAGACATTTTGACATTTTCACTCCCAACAGTTCTTATTAAAAAATACCTCTGTAAGATTTTAATGCTTTAAAATATTCACTGACTATATTACGTGTTAGAATGTTTCAGGAGCACGCCTTTAAGGAACAGCGGAAGTAATTTTCTTTAGGGAGGGGCTGGGATTTGGTTAATTTATTTGTTTTAAATCAGGATACTTTCATGATCTAGCTTGTCGGTTTCTCCACATTTTCCTACCCCGGCTTTAAAGCTGCGATTTTGAAATTCAACCGAACCGCACAACTAATATGCACAGTAGAACAGTTTTCATTCCGGAAAATTCAGAGAATATTTAAATGTTTAAAATCTCATTTCAAAGCTGCTCTGCCCATTAAATAATGGCTCTCTGGATATCTAACTAGGCGACATAATGACCCGGTTGCTACGCCTCTCTCATGCTGACCTGCTGACAGCTTCAATTACGCTGCTCATATTGCTCCTAGCAACGCTCCAGCTCATCTCACGACCACCACCACTCTCACTGCCATTTTACCAGCAATCAAATGACAACTTAGACAAAGTGTGTTGGGAAAGTTTAACAAGAAGCGATCTCATGATTTCCACATAAATAGTTCTGATTGCACGGCTCGACGCTCGCTAACGTCAGCGGGGCGCCTCGGCAGCGACTGATTGAATCACCCGGGCCGCTCGGGGTGACGCGCTGAGGGGGGGGGGGTCAAAGACTGTATGCGGACGAGGCCACGGGAACGCTTGCATAACGTATCCAGTCGTCACCTCGGCCGCGGTGACACCGACACGTTTAAGTGCCACGATTCCCATGATTCACTTTATTCCTCCACACTCTTCAGGAATCTCCTCTTCTCTTTCAGCATCCTTTGCTCACTAACGAGTGCTGTTTCTGTTTAGTTTCTTTTAGCTGCCACGGACATGCTCTGTCAGCTCAGCTCAAGTAAACAGCGGGCGCAAGGAAGCGAATATCTTTCTGCTCCGTCATGCAGTCACACGGGGTCAGGTTATTAAGGTCACGTTATGAGGGGATGAGAATAAGAAGACGGAAAGAGACGCAGAGGAATAAGGATTTGCTGTATTTTCTTCCAGGGGCTGGTGAACCATATGTTCAGCCCTGGGACACGATAAATACCAAACGAGGGGTTCAGCGAGAGCCCAGTGAGAGCCCAGAGACACGCCCGACACGCCGACACATGGGAGGCAGGCTGCAAAACTGTGTTCCCGGGATTGGACGCGTCGAGGGAGAGCACCATTAGCGGCAAATTGTCACAGTCCTGCATTAGAAGCAAGGAGCCAAGTTGAGTTTAATTGAGAGCTTCAGTTAAAAAAATGTGCGTGTTCAGCTGGGATATCGCTCAAACGCAGGGGCCGTTGATGAACTGCCCGATGATGTTAGCTCTCGTTTATTTGCAATGAATAAACGAGATATAAATGACGCAGCGAAACACAATCCAGTTTTAGCTTTCAGAGGCTGGAGTTGCTGATGGACTCTCGAATCCATTAAAGCCCATAAAGAGAGATTTACTGATGCTGGATAGGTTCAAAACTAAAAGACTGTCCTACAAAAGCTTGGAACCGTTCCACGACCACCGTGCTCTCTTATTTTATTCTGAGACTGAAAGAGGCTGCAAAGCTCGGCGTGTGTACGTGGCTTGCATACGATTTCTTTGAACAATTAAAAAGGACGAGTTTGACATTTTCGGGACAAATATGGCAGAGAGTGAGTCGAGAAGGTTGAAAACCACTCTCCATTTGGCTCGGACAGTAAATATGAAGCTGCAGACAGTAGCTGATTAGCTTAGAGGTAGCATACAGACTGGAGACAGGGAAGCTAGCCAAAAAAAAATAAATAGTCCCAGTGTAAAAATGCAATCTAATGTTTTGATGCTTCAGATTTCATACAGAACAAACAGATGAGCTGCACTGTGTTAATTAGTCAGCTTTTAAAACACTGCTAGTTGTTGTTTTTTGTCGCGGGGGGCAAGCTAGCTGTTTCACCAAAGCCCCCAGGGAGAGCCCCGGCTTTAGAGCCAATTTGGAAGTGGAATTACTTTAGGAGAGTCTGTCCCGTAATGCCATTGGGCCCAAAATAACTTTTCCATTCTCCAAACCGCTTATCTAAGCTAACATTGGATGAAGGCAGGATACACCCTGGACAGGTCGCTAGTCTATCGCAGGGCACATATATAAACAGACCACCATTCAACCATTGCCTACGGGCAATATAGAGTCCAATTAACCCTGAGCCGCATGACTGCAGGAAGCCGGAGAACCCGGAGGGAACCCTCCAGAGAACATGCAAACCCTACACAGAAGCACTGCCAAGACTGGTTACCGAACCCGGGCCCCCCTTGCTGTGAGGCGACCACACCACCGTGCAGCCCTGTTTTTTTTAATTTTATTTTCAGCTATATAATCTTTCCAGTTAAAACACTTGAATAACCCTTATTTAAATGAGTAGGTCCTCAAAGTTGTAAAAGGCCAAAGTAGCTGAATCGTGACTTATGTTCACGTAGATGGCCGGGAGGCTGGAGGTTAAAAGAAATGCTAGTGTGCTTGCACTATAGGCCCGTAGGTTTGGAAAATCGGCAGAAGGTCCAGGTAATGTTTTGGTTTCATGCGCCACTGAGCAAGGGCCCTTCTCCAGCACTGTATCCAGCCCTCTCTACGTGGTTTCCAACTGTTTCCAGACTTTGTGCTAAGCTAAGCTAACTTGCAGCTGCTTGTTGTTGCTTCGTAATCGACGCACAGACAAAAGAGAAGTGCCAATCTTCTAATCCCACTCTCTCCGACGGGGAGCAAATGAGCGTACGTCCCAAAATGTCAAACTCCACCTATAATTGCTCATAGGAAGAAAAAAATCATATGCATGTTCACGCCCAGCTTTGCAGCATTTTTTGTTTTTTTTTGTTCCGAAAGTATGCCAAGCACATCCAAAAGATTCAGAGGTAAAGTGAAAAACAGAGAGTGAGCGCCGAAGCAAAGGGACAATCCCCTGAGATCTCGGTAAGAAAAGAAAGAGGTGGATGATGGAGGAAGCGCAGGCAGAGAGAGAGAGGGAGGGAGAGACTTTGCCTCCAGCCTCGGCACAGAGGAGGATCAAAGGTTTGTGCTCTGCATCTCAATGGACATCCGGTCACCAATACTGATGAGCCATTCACAGGGTGTATATCTTATGGGTAAACAAGTGGTCATTGCATGGAAATGAATGGACGTCTCTGGCCCGTGTTGTTCCGCTGCACGGGTGGATACCTGCAGTGATGCCACTGGTGGAAAATTCAAAGTCGGGGTTGTAAAAAAGACGAATTGACCAAATAAAAAGAGAAACAAAATAAAAAATGTATCAGGACTTTGATGTTTTCTCAGGCATACCTGCACATTTATCAGATCAAACATATTTTAAGAATTTCACTAACTAATTATCACAGTCTGTTGATAGAATGGCAAATTGTACATTAGTTTATACCTTTTTTAGACTGACGATTTCTGTATCAAAGTGACGATTAATTCTGCTATTAATGACAATCGTCCTGTTTTTGTCTGTATGGTCATCATATTGAACGCAGCGTGTTTACCAATATCTCTGACAGGGGTTTACTCTGCATTTTATAAGCGCATTTGTGTCTTGTTGTGCACAAACCCATGACAGTTTCTGTGCTACTTAATGCGAACCGACGCTCAATTTAAGCTGCTACAGTAATAGAAAGAGATTCAGGAAAGCACTGCACAGCGTGAGGTGATCACGTATTCTGCAGTTTGGCAAAACTAACCACTGCTCAAGCAGGTAAACATGCCGTCAAAAATAAACCGACTGTACCAGAATATTGCAGTGTGTGTGTGTGTGTGTGTGTGTGTGTGTGTGGGTGCGTGTGTGTGTGCGCGCGCTACATCAAACGGCTTATAACAATTTAACAGCAGATACTGGCAATCATTTCAATTTGACTTTGGGCTTGAGTTGAGGAAGGTTTTTGTGATTCTGTTGAGAAATACTGAACAACAATGTTATGCATTTCTGTTTTTGCAACCGTCCAGTATGTTCAGCATTATTTTAAGGAGTAGGATTTAAAAAAAAAGAGGACACATAACATGACTGTAGTGTACTAACTCGCAAGCTGCCTTGACAAGAATGTTTAATTTAATGTAATGCCAAATGTGATTTATTTTAAAGAAGAGGAGGAGTATCAGAAGCGTGATCTCATTTTTATATATTATAAATAGTAAAAACAATCGAAAAACAACATCGAAACTGTCGCGATGTTGCTGGTATGACGTTGCAAAAATATAATTTGTAGTCTATTTTTGCTGTGAACGAATGGACGAGACCTCAAATCTCTAGAAGAGCTAAACCGAGCCCGACCAACACAGGACTTTCACCAGGAGACCTCTGTTTGTGTCCCGCGTGAAACAAAACATCTAAAGATACAAAAACATTTGATGTGTTGTGCGTACTATATTTCAGCCGTGACCTTCCACCCTTTCACGTTGCCGGGTCCAAACAGCAGGCCAACTGCTACTTTAACGATCCGAGGATTTGTCCCAGATTATGGAGAGTCATTACTGTAATGCTCTCTTCTTTATACGTGATCTAAATGTGGTTGTAAAGTGTAAGCTATCCACTCATCCGGAAAACATTTTTTTTATCTGCAGTACAACCTGTTCTACAAAGACATGTCTTCCTCAGTTATGACTCTTTCATGTGGAGGATAAACATAGGATGAACCGTTAAAGAGATATTTTGTTGTTGTACTTGAGAGAGAATGCAAACGCTATTTTTGTCCGGGGATGTTTTCTGTTTTAATACCTTCCCTGCCTAGCTGGCGACATAAAAACAAGGACATCCTTTTACTGTTTCAATGGACGACAATAGCGTTCACAATTTTAATCGAAGACAGAAGGCCATGTTCATTTCACACCGTGAATGATTTAGAATAAATGGACAACAAATTTAAAAAGAAAGTAATAAATAAAACAAAAAATACAGTTCATCAGAGAGCTTATGTCTACTTGAATCAGGACCTATGTTGTGTCTACATCCATGTTTTTAATGCCCTAATCATCATTGGGAAATTGGATGTATTCTCTAAACACCTACAGCAATTAAAATGTTGACATTATCTCTCATTAGTGTGTGTTTGTCTGTCACAGATGGTTGTAAATCCTCTGGTGAAACACTCGCGACCTCCAGTGGGATTCTGTCCCTTTTAACTTGAGAGCCTATTAATTGTCTGCAATTATCCATTGCAAGCGTGGCGTCTGTCAGAAGTATCTCTTCTCTTCCCACGTGGATAGAAATGCCATCGTGGTAAAGGTTGACTGCGACATTCACTATTTAATGCACAGTAGGGCTTGTACAGTCCGAATGTCCCATCACAAACATGTCCGCTCCCTCCCGACTCCCATCCCGCGTTTTTTTTTTTCGAAGGGCAACGTTTGACTTTTGTTGAGCCGATACAGGACAATTCATGAAGACGGCGCCTTGTTCTATTTAAGAAAAGAAAAAACTAAATAATGAGACATTTGTAAACTAGCTCGTTTGATTATTCTGTGTTTTAAAGTGTGCTGTTCTGTAACAATGAGGGGGAAATCATCCCTCGGTGCATTCAAAATCTTTAGTGCAAATTTCAAGAAAACAAAAGTACAGAAACAAAAAGACCCACACGGAGGAAATCATAAGGCAACAATTATAAATATATCAAAAATAGTCATTAGAGAACTATCTTTGTTACAAAAAGGGTACAAAAGTTTTGTCCTGCACCAGTGAGAGGGACATGTTTTTCAGTTCCTCTACCGATTTCACCGCCTTGTATCCCAGCTGGTGGAGTACTTTTTGACAAACCGTCTGTGTGTATTCTACCATATCGTGTGACAGTTTCAAGCGCCAACTCTCGGCATTAGCCGCCGAGTCCCTCACCGTTCCAAACTTGTGCTTGGCCGAGGGCTCGCTGCTGCCCCGAGTGTTTGCGTGTATCCAGTCTTCCACGTTTTTATCCAAAGGCAGCCCCAGAAAGTCATAGATCTCCTTTGTCTTGAGGAGCGGATTCCTGGCCAAATCCTCATAGCGAACCAACATGTATTTCCCTTTCAGCCAATAGGGGTGGCTGAGACCAGTTGAAACAGAACTGAGAAAGTCCTCACAGACAACTGTGAGCTGACTCAAGTCTAGATTATAGGGTCGCCGCCCCGTGGCCCTCCAAATCCGCCACAGACGATACGTATCCCTGAACGTCTCGATCCGCGACGACAGGATGCCCCGCGGGTCTCTGACGAGTTGAATCACTTTGATGTTCAGCCGCGGGTCCTCCACCAAAGCGCGCAGATCTCCGATCTCCGGCACCCGGACGATCTTGATCGCCACGTGCCGCCTCTCGCGGCACGCCTCCGTCGCCGAGGTCATGTTCAGGGCCGCGCATTTCTTCACGCAGTCCCCTTCTTCAACATTCACGTCGGCGGGACCGAAGGCGTCGCACACGGGCTGCTGGCACAACGCCCGGCTGGCGCCGCGGCGGAACAGTTTATCCGTGGTGTGGTTGGTGGGCGTCGGTTTGATGTAGCTCTCCAGGAAATAAAGGTCGCAACCGTACAGGCTGCGCAGGAGGTCCCGGCTGGCGCCCAGCATCACGCGGCGGTCGGCGGCGTTGCGGCTGTGCGACAGGCGCGGGATCAGCGTGGTCTGGACGTGGTAAAGGGGCTCGAACAGGTAGAACACATCCTGGTGCTGGTTGAGCAGCTGGCCGACGAAGGAGGAGCCGCTGCGGGTGGTGGCCAGCACCAGGATGTGCGTTTTGCGCGTGGCATTGATGGTGAAGTACGGGTAGTCGTCGCAGCCTGCGCCGCCCGCTGCTCCCCGCTCAAAGGGGGGGTCGGTCTCCTGGCCCCCGAGACCACAGTTCTGGGGGCTGGGCAACGGGCACAGCTGGAAAGGCTTGGAGGTGAGCGTCCGGATGGCCGTGTACTGGATGGCGATGGAGGCCAAGGCCAGTAGAATCACTGCCTTCCAGGAACATTGCATGGCTGAACCACTTCATTTAGACACAGCGGTCCATGCCAGCTCCTCCCTGTGAACACATAATGTCTTTTTTTTTTTGTTATTTCATTAGGCCTTTTGAGGGTCTAACAGCTCTTGAATGTCTTTCTCGATTGTTTCTACCCCGACAGGATCCCTTCCCCGCCCCGAAACGACGATTGATAGCACATTTGTGACGCTGTGATTGGACACAGTGCAGTGGAGAGAGGAGAACGTTACTGTGACATCTCATTGGAATATGCCAATTAAGGGTGGGACCACTTGAATTGTGATTGATTTTAGAACTGAGCATGAGTCACCACCGGGTTGAATTCTGAATGCTATAATTTATTTATGATTCCGGGGACAAAAGATTTTCATTCACTTTCGCACTCATGTTGAAGGCAAGTTTGAAGATTTACTATACGCTGAAGAAGAAACAGAACACGAGCAGCGCTTAATAGAGATTGCTGTGGCCCACGAGTCAGAGTCCCCGTGACTTAATCATTAAATTTGTCTCCCGTTGCGCCTTCATTTGCTACAGCCTAATTTTTGAAAATGAAAATAGATAAAGAGAGAGAGCTCTAACTTTTGGTTCCTATTCAATCGGCTGACACTGACTGCCAAAAGCATGTAAAACAGGCCGTGTACAGTATCTAAAAATGGAAAGAATTTTTTGTCTTCTTTCCCCAATGCTTTAAAATAGCTTTTCTTTCATAATCAGATCAAATATCCTGGTTGTCTGTCTAGTAGCATGCTTTTACGGGTACAACATGCACCAACACTCCCCATATAATCATCATTAGGGACAGTGATTACTTGAAGTACACTATACTGCAGTAACAGCCCATACATCCACATCGCTCTGTCTTCTCCAACATGTCTGCATCTACTTCAAGGACCTTGTTTGGCCTGATTGGAGAGTCTGAGCTCTGTGCTGTATCCCACTTGTTCATCACCGGGGGAGCTAAACGCCGGCCCACAAAAGGTAAACAATAGTTTAAAAGCTTGCCTGCCAATGTCATATCAAGGGGAAATTATGCTGCAAGTGTAGAGTTAGGTCTTTTAAAAAAAAAACCCTGCTCCATTCACAGTGAGAATACTTTTATTTCCTTTTTTTTCTTCTAAACACTGATGCAGGGGAGCTTTTGGTGGTGTAAGTAAAATAAAAAAGGCTCACCATCATCACTTCCGAAGAGCATGCACGAGACCTCTGAGGTCCAAAAGGAAACGATGCATCAGGAGGTATCTCTTCTGACTCCAGAGCAGCGTGGATCAAGGCTATAATAAACAGCATCTGAGGAGAAGAAGAAAAAATAAGAAAATCCCATACTTGTTTTGTGAAAAGCAGACACAAAATGTAATTTTCCTCCCACTGGCTGTGTGAAGGGCTGATGTTTTTTTTTGTTGCTTTACACCAAATACTGACAGCAACTCTGACGACTCATGCTTATACAGAGAGCGCCAATGCTCTCTTCTCATCCCCATTTAGAATGAAAAGAAAAGCCCACTATGTACTGCAGCTTCCCGACGAGATATCTTTCCGCGATGCAGACAGCCTTTACCAATACAAAAACGCTGCGATAAGACAACACGGCGCGAATGAACGCATCCCACCTCGCCGCAAAGTGTTTCAAAAAGAATTATAATCACGATGTAAAACAAATCTATAAAAACCCCTGCGTAAATCTGATGGAGCACAGTGAAATGAGGGAGCGAAAATCGCATTAAGTCCCGTTATACCTTGTTGGTAGTTGTAGTATTCTCATGGTGCGCTGCACGTCCACGAATCACTTCTTCTCCCTTTTTAGTCCTCAAACGTTTTCCACCTCTCGGGTTGGAGAGAATAAATGCGCCTGGCGGAGCCGTATTTTCCCATGAAACGGTGGGTGCGAGTCGGTTTAAGTTGAAACCGGCTTCGGACGCAAAAAAAAGGAGAGGAAAAATAGAGATTATGTAAAAAAAAAAAAATGTATAAAAAAAGAAAAGTGGTGCGGACAAGCTGGAGCGGTTGTGTGATTGTGAAGCAGCCGGTCGGAGATACGAAAAAGAAGAAGAGGGGAAAAAGGCGACAGCAGGGCTCCCCTTTTTCAAAATGATGCGCAGAGGCTGAGCCTGTGTGAGGTAGCGACACAAGGACCGACTGTCTGGACCACCCCAGACCCCTCCCCCTTTCCACCTGCCTCTCCCCCTCTCTCCGTCACTCTCTCATACACACACGAGCGCGCACACACACACACACACACACACACACACACACACACACACACACACACACACACACACACACACACACACACACACACACACACACACACGCACATCATCATCCTCAGTCTCTTGCCTGCCACATCACACACACAGACCCTCCTCCTCCTCCTCCCACTCCCCAACACATACGCAGACGAATCAGCTCTTTTCACCCAGCCAATGTGGAAGCGAGTTCAATGATTCCATCAACCCCCTTTTATGTGTGTTCTTCAGTTTGAATTATGTGCAAATGTGTGATTGTTTTTGTATTATTAAACCAGTGCTACTTTTTTATTTATTTTTTTCTGCCAGCATATCCTACAGGTATTTTTTTTGCTAACTTATCCCACTTGTCTGATTCTGTAGCTCTGTTTATATATATATATATATATATATATATATATATATATATATATATATATATATATATATATATTTTATGGCAGAATCATTTCTCCCCTGCCTTTTTTTTTTTTTTTTTTGATGTGAACTCGTCACATCAGCAGCACCGCCTCGGGCTCAGTGATTCTGCAAAGCCCTCGCTAACCGATACAGGAGTGGGTGGGCAGATAATGAACAGGATATAAAGTGTGAATAGTGCACGCCGTCTGAAGACGGGAGGAAAAAAAAAAGCTAGAGAATAGGTGAGGAGGAGAAGGAGGAGAGGAATGCGAGAAAGTAACTGACAACCATGTCTATAAGTGTGTGGCAATGTGTGGTGCAGCACACATGTTTTTACTCGAAGGTCAGGCTGCAATCATATCACCCCTGCTTCACATTCTAGGAAATGATATGGTTTGGAACCACTTTCTAATAAGATATCTTTTTTGAATTGCAATTGGCTTTTATGAACAGCTCATAATTGTATTAATGTTGTATAGATAAGATAATAATAATAACAAACTTTGGTTTCCAGGTTGTAAAAAGTTTCTGGCGAGTCTTTGCATCCACCGGCAAGAGACTCGCTCTGTGCTTTAGTTCATGACATCATCAGGCAGATCACTCCACTGGACTTCTTCATTGTATGTGTTGTGGAGCATGTGGATCCATAATAATTGATACAAAATGTATATGACATAAAAACATTGAGAGCAACAACTACAGACTTGATCAGAATCAGAAACCGTTCATTTGCCAGGAATGTTTACACAAACGAGGAATTTTTCTTGGCGGAAGGTGCGTACATTAGACATTAGACATTAGAACAATCAACGACAACAACAGTGCAATGGGTATTAAATTAAATATAAAATAAAGTGCTCAGACAAACAGTTAATGATGACTCACTTGTGAGAGATGGAGCGCCTCGGCAGCTGCGTGGCTACAGCCGGCCCGACTTCGATGGTTCTCATGAACCTTAACTCGTCGTTAATCCCAACCTGCAGAGCATCAGTGGCTACTGAAGGTCGCGGCCTGATGGAGCCAACAGAACAGAGGTTCTATTGTGTCCATTTATTTCTTTTCACAGCATTGATTCGTCTTGGGGGCATTTATTGTCAGTGTTGAGTGACAAGCGTCTCTCAAATGTCAGCATCCCCAGAAATATACGTTATTTTCAAACCGATTTAGCGTTGGAGATTTTGCGGACTCTGGAAGGGCCGCAGGATGAATAAATTGGCCATGGAATACATTGGCATAACTCCTGTAATATATCCAAATAAGACATAGGACACAAAACTAGCAGTTGCATGGCTCGAAACTTGCCTTTTTCTTCTTCTTCACGGTTATATATTCATTCTTTGACAACAGAGTTGTTCAATAAATTCTCAAGAGGAGGTTTTCCAGAATAAAAATCTCCCAGTGAAAAGAGATGTAAAAGATGTAGTCCAGCATTGGGGAGTCAGGGGAACTGGGCCCATTTTGAGGAACTTGTGAATCCAGCAGACAGCCTATCAAGATGCAGGACCCACAGGGACCCACGGGGAATTGGTTCCCCATTTCGCTCGCAAGGGGCCGGCGAGGTAGTTAAAACGCTCTGAAGTGGCAGAGTGCCAGAGAGGCCGAGATTTACCGAGATGCTGAGACGCGCTGGATGTTTGACGGGCCGACGCGTCACCAACTCCATTTCACACAGATGTCAAATAGCCTCGTGACGCCGGCCTGAATCTTAGCAATCTCAGTTTAAACGGCAATATTTCAGAAGAACTGACTGAGCCTGGACACATCCAGCTGAGCCAATCAATAAACCACAGTGAGTTGTTTAGAGGTGACGGCTCGACTCTTGAGCCCTCTCGACAATGTTTAAACTAGTTGTTGTTGCATGGAATATGAGTAACTGTGCACCGTCAATGGAAAGGAGCAGTGGTCGCTTTTAAACCATTTTTTTGCGGCAGCCAAACAGTGATCTGGCAGTCATGTTAGACTTGACTTGAAGTGGTTTAGTACATATGTAGAGCGTTGTAATAAAGAAAATAATACCAATTGAAGCTCTGCATTATCCAAATGCTGTCCAGTGAAAACCATGCATCGCCAAGCCATTTTGAATTTTTAGACGAACAAAAAGATTAGATATTCATGAAATGCTTCTGTTTCTTAAGATAAACAATGATTATTTTTAAAGAAAAATCTGAAAAAAGCATTTGAGACAGTACGGTGAGGAATGGCCTCTTTTCATGTCGCTATCTTTATTATATTAATCAATTGCAATTACAAATATTATCATAATCTGTATTTAAGCAAGGAAAGGCGTTGAGAGGAAGCTTTCGTTCACAAGCACACAAGAGTTGCACCATACATCAATAAATTATCCAAACAAACAGGCCAAGGGCATCAGCATACAGCAGTACAAGGTGACAACATCAATTCATAGAAAACGCAGATAAGCATCATTTTAATGAAGTTGGTGGTCGAGGCGGAGAATTGTGTTTCAAGAACACAAATGCGTCATATTTTTCTTAGATCATAATGTTTTGTGTGTAAAACCTTGAATCCAGAAATAAATATGGACTCATCCTCACAATTTGCTCTGAAATGGAGCAACGTAGAGGTGTATAAGACTCAAGTAACTTGAATACATGTGCCGAGTTACTAAAACAAGTGGTACAATTACCACTTGTTTTATCCGACTGTGTCATACTCTATTCCCTGGTTAACAAGCTCGTCACTTTATGCCGCAAACGCCATCAAAAGGCCAACGTCTGGCCCAGCAGGTCCTTCATTACGTTTCCCTTTGTGTGTCTTCACAGTCGCATTTATTCGCCTTTTCCTCCGCCGCTCCGAGGAAGTTGCTCGGGCATTGTCTTCACCTCGCAGCGGCGCCAGAGGGAGTGCCGGGCAAACGAAGCAGCGACACATCTTTGATTCCACGGCTGTCCCCGGGAACGTCGATGTCAATGAACCACAGCTTGCGGAAAGTCTTGTCAAGGGACGCACTCCCACACTGATGCCGGGCATCTGCTGCAGCGCGATAGCCTTTCAGCGCATTACCACGCAAGGGTATTCTTCTTGAGCATGCTATGAAAGGATTTGTAATAGTTTCATAACATGCCAAGCTAAATAATGTGTGTGAAGGAGGGCGCTTTGTTCTTCTCTCTCCATCATCGTCCTTTTGCCAGCATATACATGGTGACAGAAGCTGTTTTTTGTGTGTGTCTTGCTTCCCCCCCCCCATTTACAATTTGGAACTCTGCGATGCACCAAGATTTCAAGGGATTGTGTTGTTCCCATTTACCAAATAGGAGGAGGCAGAACGGAGAGCATCTCGGAGTGTGCTGCCGCGACTGGTACGGCATACGACAACCACGCTCAAATCAATATAACGCGCTTTATTGTGCACCGTGGTGGGTGTTATTTACTTCCATTTGTAAAAGAGGTGAATGTAAAGAGATACATCTCTAACCACACATTTAGTAAATAAAGGTGTTTTTTATAATAAAGTAAAAATGCCAACAGTTATATATCAAACCGCATCCAACTATTTAAAAAAGAAGTTTGAATAAATTAAGTTGAATGCCTTTTAATGTCAAGTGTAAACATAAGCAATAGCTTTAGAAACCTTCACAAAAACATCTTCTCAAAGAAGACGTGCTAATTTTCAGGCTCTTTTTTTTTTTAAGTTTCTACTTGAACCCGTTTCCGTACTTTAATGTTCAGAAAAAACATAATTTGTCATATCTTAACGTACCTTTATTCACCCTCGGTCTCAAAGGCTCAGTTTTAGCGCCTGTCTCTGTAAGGCTCCCTCCCTAAAAAGACAAGTTTATTATGACTGGCTTGCGAGAAAAAAACATGGTGGTTTTCTTATTTCAGTGTGTGGGTTGTTTTTCTTTATGTCCCCGTTTGACACAATCTGTAAAACAATATTTTGTGCGGTATGATTAAGTCATTTTAAGTTCTTAAAGTTGAGCACACAGTTGGCAAAGTCACGCACTCCCTAAAACGGCACGTGAAATACAACCTTTAGATATCTAGAGTCCATTTGAAACACAGTAGGTTTAACTGTTGGGTATCTAGTATCTATGCTATGTATCAGGTTAGGGGGCGTGTCTCTGATGGCGTTCAGACCGCCGATGCCCTGTACTTCTGAAGCGTTTGCAACAACCTCAATTTAATGAACCACCTATAGCGGAAAAGTAGCATTACGATCCCGAGACGCAGACGACCGTGACCGCGGCTTTATGGGCCGTGGAAGCGGCGAGGCAGCCGGTTCCTCTCCAATTTTACCAAACGAGCCAATCAATTATACCGTAGCAGAAAGCAGATTATTGATTGGTTTAAAAGCCGTTCAATCATCCTCACCGTGTCTTATCCAGAGTTGAGGGAGAGCAGAAAGGAAGTCCAACGAGGGAGCGTTCCAGACGCCAAATTGACACTCGATTTCTGTGAGCAGCTCCACTGTGTGAGCACACTATTACTTTCTCCTTTTCACAGTCTGTGTCCGCCCTCAGCACCTTTGCTGTTCCTGCACTCACCCAGCGCACGTGCTACAGTGCTACAGTCATGTGAAGATGTAATGACATGCATTTCATTATAAATTGCAAGGACCTCGATTAGTTTATTGGAGGTTTCTCATTATGATTCAAATGTCCTCCATAGAGGAATGTCTTTGTGCTTGACCGATTGATAGTCTGTCAATTTTTAGTCTCCTTTCAATCAGTATGAAATACAAAATGTTTTTTTTTTTATTTTAAATGTTTGTATTTGTGGTTCCCAATTACACTGCCAACATATTACATGGCAGTTTTGTTATTCGGAGGATGCAATTACTTTAGATTTTGGAAAACAGGACAATGTGTTCTAAATAAGACATAAAATAAATAAGAAGATATGTTTATTTTTTCTTTGAATCAATTTGAACGACAGCGCTAAGTGCCTACTTTGCAATTACCGTCATCCCCTGAAGACCTGTCCTTTTAGGTCCGGCGGGTTGTTCGTCTTCTATACTTACCATGACAGCTTCCAGAGTTTTTGATAGGTTTCGGGCTACTGTTTGATATTCACCACAAACAAGAACTGCCCAATCTGCATCTACTACGCTGAATATGTAAGTGACCTGAAAAAGCTCCTGTCTCGTCGGTTTCTCCAGCAGCGATGGCTCAGCTGCGTGCGCTCCCGACTGCTTGAAATTCCAACTAGACGTCGGTCCCTCAGGATGAGCTTTATGCAGTGTGTAAACCCACAGAGCTTCAGCTGTCATTCTGCTGTACTGGCTCCTTTGTCAAAGGTCTCCTTAATCAAATGAATACCATATATCCCCTCTCGTCATGCATACATATGTATGGGGGGGGGTCCTTTGATAAACGACTTCATCGCCTTGGCAAAATAACATGACCATTGAAGCACACACACACCCAGTGGTTTGCACACGTGAGGAAACGCTAACCACATTCGACTGCAATAAAAAAAACATCATAAGCCAGTTTGTCACTGGAGTCCATTTGGAAGTCAGTTTCAATCTATTTCAGGTGGTTATTTAAATCTCAGTGGTCATAACAGATTATAAACACAACCGTCTCAAAAGTATAAAGTGCTGTGAAGCACGATCAAGTGTAATTAAAATGTGAACAATGAGGTCCATCTATTGTTTCAGCTGTGGTGTTGCAATCAATGATTTACATGTTGTAACCGTGGTTGTTGCAAGCCTGGATGCCACTAACCAACTTTTCATCACATTAGGGGTTGATGATCATTTAACATAATAAAATCAATGAATTTCTGCAAAACACAAGAACATTATATGTATACGTGTATAAGGAATAATCACATTGCAGGGACGCATGTGTTTACAGTGACATTGTGGGGACTCACATCTAGTCATCATATAGTCTAGGATTAATCCTTGGTTTTAAGGCTGGTTAGAATATTGTTAAGGATCTGGATGCAGCCATTATGCCGACAGAAAAGAACAAACACATTGATTGGTACAATCAGTGCAGTCGCTGGAACATTTGTTTGTACAACTAACCCTCTTACTTTTTAGCATCTCTGTAGAACATTTGCATGAGTGGAAGCTAATATTGGGACCCATGATTTACTGCATCAGGCCACAGAAACATCTGGAACAATCAGCAGGACATCTGGCCATGAGAGATCCATCCCGCCACCAAACTAAAATTTCATCACCTAAAATGAACACACCGGGCCCGTTTTCTTTCTCTATGTGATTAATTCGTGCCTTAATATGTATTTTTTTAACAGTTTTTTCTTCTTCTGAGCTTTCGCACAGCAGATAAATTCATCAACCAATCACATTGTGCGAAACGGCTTGAAGTCGTGGTCCAAACCAAGCCGGCCATCTTTATTTAAGCAATAAGGTACGAGAGGCAGTACTGTATGGTCAATAATGTACAGTTCAAGGGTGTTGTTAGGCCCAACGCGTAGCTCTGGTAAATGTGGACATTATGGCTCAATACAGTACACCCCGTGACTCACTCTCAACCAATCAGAATGCTTGATTTCATCTACCCGTATTATAATACCAATTTAAACCTTGCCCAAAAGCCACCAGATCCACTCCTTTCATTCTTACCTTTCACAAAGAAAGCCCGAACGAAACATGTGAAAGTTGCAGGCGAGTATTTATCATTTTCGTGTTGTTCATTTGCAATACCCCTTATGTGTAAAAGCCTTTAGCGAGTGGAACTAGGTAGAGAAGACATCACTCTAGAGACCAGGCATACATTAATAATAAAGAGCCAATGGACAGTAAAAACCTGCAATCAATCCAATATCCCTCAAGGTGATCCGTGCACATGTTTCTGTGTCGAAAGCAGCATCCTGGCCATTTGCCAAGATATTCATTTTGCAAGTCCGAAATCCTGCATATTATTATATCATTACAACTCAGTTACCACGTATTCAAATATCCTCTCCAGTGTCACACTGCCAGGCATTTAAGCCACTACTAAAGTTGGAATTACTATGGCTAAGTCTCCATTAGCCCCACTGCAGCCTCTACCAGTACCAGAGACCTCCTGTAACCAGCTGATACACACTGTAATAATGCTAATGCAATACAAAACTGCACCGCCGACAGCAGATTAACTGGAGCTTCAAATGATTCTGGCACATCTCTAGCCTTATCCTGTGCCCTTAATCATTTGGTGTGCTGAACATTGGATACTTGGCTGGCTGGTGGACTACAGCTGTGGGCTGTATGGTTAGCTGATAATAGTTGGAGCACACAATAAACTGGGTTAGTGCTAAACCCTTCAAAATAAGTTCTGCAGTGGGCTCATGTCAAATAAAAAAATAAAAATCTCAATTCCTGTTACATCACACGTTTCAGCGCGTTGCCACCATAACACACTCTTAACTAATACTGCATTAACTGCGCCACTAGTAGAGCACAGATTGCCGCCCGCTGTGTCGACAATGATCACTACTGTAATGTTTGATTAAATGAAGGAAAACCATAACTGAATAGACTATTTTTCCACTCACACGTCTCACATAAAACAATATGTTGTCATTTTAAATCGGCATAAGCGCAACTTGGGTCGTTTATTTCGGCTACAGGTCTTCTGAGCGAACCGTTCTCCTCCACCGTGTCACAACGGCTGAGAGGTACTGAGCTGTGTGGTTAGTTTTGTTAGCCATAAGCCAAACATACCGTCAAAAACAATAAAAAGGGAAGCAAACTGTTTTCCTCCACTGTGTCTGAGGCGCTGATCCACTCAGCTGTGTCATCACTTTGGGCCCCGAGCTGCCGGGGGCTGGTTCAGAGTAGTGAGCCAATGGCGGTATAACACAGTCAATAGAAGGTGTTTTGAGAAAGTATGAATCATGGTAGGGTGACGTGGCGAGCACTGTCACCTCACTACAACAAAATTAACACTGTCATGTATGGGATGGAGCAATAAGCATTACAAATGCTCTTTTGCCCAATTTAAAACACTAAGTGCACCTCTAATTACGCCCAAAAGCCTAATAATATGCATAATTTTGACACAAAATTGGCCCCATTATATGCAAATAAGTCTCATTGACAAAACAGTCCATGCAAGTTCATCCCATGTGCGAATGGCAATGTTCTCATTGAATACTGTCCTTTTTCGTACAAAATACGTTCCTAATAGGTAATTACCTATTTCATTAAGTTGATTAATTGTTCATTTGCACACCCTTTCAGTGGCAGTTTGGGCTGGACCAGAAATACTTCAACACTCCCCAATTGTGCCACAGCAAGTTTGTGGTCCTCATTTCAGCGAATTAAAACATGTCGAACTTTTTCCTGAAATAATTTTAAAAGTGCCTGAATTTTCGCCACTGGAACTTGCGAGGGCAAGTTATCCGTCTGTCATGGACCCATTGTACCTCCATGAATCGCTCTGCTCCTCTGACTGGCATGTAATGTGCTTGTGGGATAACTCATTTATGTGTGACAGACATCCTAAATGCTAGATTAGAGAAGCGTCCCTTATCTAAAAGAACTAAAATAGAACGAAAAGCCTTCCAGTTAAATCATTCCGTCCCTGAAGGATACCCATCAAACCCTGTTATTTTTTATCGTATGTACTGACAGACTAGGAGATTATGTGTAATTATGGAGATAAGAGAAATTAAAGGGCCCTGTTCTTATTGACCTGTCTAATGCAGTGGACTGAAATCTAGGTCCCTGAAAGCCTGTTTGCCCAGTGGCAAGTGTGCATTATTGGGACATTCTACGAGAGATACTTTAAAATCAGCATCTTTTTTCTTTTTCATCTGGCACTGCCCCTGCAAATGAAACAAGGAACAGGCAAAGCATCTCCTTTAGAACATAACAGAGTGCATGAAAGCTGGGATGGCCGTGATATAAGATCGTTCGTGCAAGTTTTGGTTAAAATATATGATTTTCTTCTTCCAAATAATCTCTAAATTGATCAGCCATTCAATCGAATGGTATAGGTCACTTTGACACGTCATTATTGGTTTTGTCATTATCAAATGTTGGTATGGTATATAATTCATTTGGTCAGCAAAAATGTCAGTCCTAGGATATGGTGGAAATTGTATGAAACAGAACATAAGTAAAGGTCACGCCACATCTGCAAGATAAGTCATTTATAATTCATACTTTGCTCCCGACTGTCCACATAAGGCGTTATTTCATCTCACATGGAGCCCGAATAAATGCTCTACTAAGAATGTGTATATTGTTTGTGCAAAACACACACACACACACACGATCTGTTCCAGCTCATGATGAAGGCACGTGTTTTTCAAACCAATTTTCAGTAGGATGAAAACAATTGTCAGTTGGATCGTCTCATGCTATTGTCAAGGCTGACCCAAATTCTTCTTTGTTGCCATGGTAATCAATGCCAAAAATCAGTATTTGAATATTCTCGCTGGGCTCCTCAGGAAAGGAAGGAACGCAAACACATTCTGGTCTTCAACACTTTGCATTGAAGAATTGCCTCAGTCGATGTGCAGGGTTGCAAGGTAAGGTCACGTGTCCAAGTTTTTAATCAGAGATTTTTTCTTAAATCTTTCCTAACAGTCTTGTTCCACTGCCATTTGTCACCCTGAAAATGGCACAGTGGTGCGAGTTCAATCTGAGGTTTGTCCAATTTTGGACTGAAGCTTGAAGACCCAGATTAAATCATTAAGACGCGCGCTGATCATATTTTAAGAAATGTGTTCTTGTGTACAGTCAGAATTAAAATGATGTTTTGGCCCCTAAAATCCTGGAAGAATCCCCGCATGTTCCTGAAAAGGACATGAATGACAAAGAGCATGTCAAGCCAATTTATACTGTTATCCCTGTCAAAGAAAAGTAATCGAATGAAAGTGTGCAAGATGACGACACAGCTTTTAAACTCTAAACAGTAACATGGAGACACCTTTATGAATATGATATCTCAAATTGTAGACATATCACTTATCTCAGGTGTCTTCCAAAAGGCCCTAAAAGCTACAGACATCAAGCCACAACATTTCCCTTTTAGGACTATTCAATCTCATTGATGCATTCGACAGTCATCCACAATTTATAACGAGACTGATTTTACGAGACTGTCTAAAGGTAAATATACATCTGAATGGACAAAACACATATGCAGAGTTCCCCAAGGCTCCTGTCTAGGGCCTCTTCATTAAAGTAAGTTAACATAAGTATGCAGATGACACACACATTTACATAAGGGAACTATGGTCCAATACAACTGAGTAGATGCTCTGAACAAATTCATGATTAGATGTATCAGCATTATGTTAAAATAAACAAAATATAGTTGTTTTTGGAGCCAATGAGGATCCATTCAACTTCATTCAGCAATGCTAAACACCACAGACCTGAACTCCAACAGCCACAGCACTGTAAGACAATTATGAAGTCAACCTACTATCACCTTAAGAATACATAAAAAATGTAAGAACCTTTTTCTCTCAGCAGGATCTGGAAAGACTGGTGCATGCTTTTATCTTCAGTAGACTGTAATGGTGTCTTTACAGGAAATGGAGGAGACGGCAGCAGCTGCTGCTCGGGTTCTCAGCCAGGCAGTGGATCACGTTACTCTAGTTCTGAGGTTTTGTCAAATAAATGTAAATGTATATGTAAATACTACAGTTTACTCATAAGGCACTGTATGGTTTATTTCTGAACCTTTGATCAATTATGAACCCTCAAGACCTCTCAGCGTTCCATTGTAATCCTGCACACATCAAGAACAAATTCCCAAGCTAGCTGCAATTCTCACAACTTCTACTCTTGTTTTTTATACCCATCTTGTTATATCTTAGCTTGTTTTTTAGTTTCAATTATGTTGAATTCTTTATGATGTGTTCACATGCTCTTTCATCGTGTGTTTATTTAGCATTTTGTCTCAGTGCATAAGATGTTTTCTGTAAAACACATTGAATTGCCTTGTTGCTGAAATGTGCTACATGAATAAACTTGCCTTGCTGATGATTGGACGTTGCTCGATAATTTTTCTTTTTCAAGCTTGCGCATGTGATGTCAGTGGTCCTGATTCTAGTCGTAAATAATTTTAATGATAAAGAACTTCAGCTCACGTTCTCCTTCCACCCTCAGCAGCAGCACTAGTTTGTGTTCGGACATGATTCAGATCTATTTATTATTCTCAGTGAGTTTTTGAAGGGTCTGGTGGGTTTAGCGATTTTTTTTTTTTTCCTGTTAGATTTCCGTAAATGTGGTTCAGGTTAGAAAGCCCAGATCCTTCAACCCATTGTGGGTTGCTCTGGGGTTTTTAAGTTTCCTTTTGTTACGTTTGGCCGGCCTATTGGTCTTTAGGTTTATTTGTTTGGTTGTCATTTATTTTGTACATCAATAAATTGAATGCCATTTTCTGCAACTTCTTGAATCATATAAAATGTGATTCAGGAAAAAATAAACTATATGTTGGTCTGTTTTCTGGCAAGATTGTGGTTCTATGACCAAATATGGTGGGGAAACCAATTCAGTTTGTGCAAATTAATCTTGTTCAGTGTGACTCAATGTAACTTTTTTTTTTTTTAAAGAAACCTAAAGAGTACGTTCATAATGTCTCGTGCGTGACTAGGTGACCAAGTTATTTACAAACTCTTTTTATATTTATCTCAGCAGCAATAACACTAATTGGTTGTGTCTTTTTTTCCGCATGCCCTGGATGGATAAAAGAGCAAAAAATGGCTTGGAAGTGTTCTGTCTAATTGTTTAAGTGACAATCTATCACTTAGTTTGAGGCTGTCCTGCCTCTCCCGCTTCATTTATACATTTTAACTGATGTTCACGTCCTTGTGCAATGCGGAATACATTCTCAGAATAGACCTTGTTGCGAGACGGTTTTCTGGAAATCAAGTCTCGCTGAATTAGGGCTTTTCTTTCCTTAAACTGAAACCATTGCTGCTACTAGCGAGTTGAGAATGTTTTGTGCTGACCACTTCCTGACCCAGATATGCCACGAGACATTTCTTCACAAGTTCATGGACGATAACGCAGTTGGACAACTTTGGCACAGAACACTTAATATGCATGTTTGATAGAGGGTTCAAAATGAATGCTGTACATTGTGGTTATTGGGATGTGTGTATGGGATTTTCTACATAATGATGCTTGTTTCCATGAAGCAAAAAGATGCAAAGGTTACAAACACAGGCATTTTCTAAACCTCAGTACCCTTTTGATAGGGCCTTGAACAAAAAGAAGACGTTGAGGTGAAAAAAAAGCTGGAAATTAGGGAAGTGGCTTCTTTCTATTTTACGTCACAAAAAGTGGTGAAATATGATTTTATGCAATCTTAAGATTTTTGCAATCTTCTAGTATTCTTGAAAAGGCATTTCTCGACTTCTAAAACCAGTCTCGAATTCTCCCCCCTGAAGTGACAGGAAAAAAATGAAAAAATCTAACTTGCATTAGTCATTTCTGTCATTGTGAGTGTGTCAATTTATCGTCCGCTTCATCTGCAGCATGAACATAGCTTAGTGTGCGTGAAGAAAGGCATACATCTGAGGACTGTCAATCAAGGATGGCAAAAATATTTTACTTTTCCCCCTCTTCGTACACAACCTACACATGAAACCAGCGCATGACCAACTCCTGTTGAAAATCGAAAGCACAAAAAGGCACAGCTCTGACCCCAGAGAGCTGACTTCCACCCTCGACTGGCTTGTCTGTCGAGTTATCTGCGGGGCCGGGGGTCTAAGCCGAGGACGGGCAGAGCCAACAGGGATGCAATCAAAGGCGATTTGTATCAGCAGCTACCGGGGGTTGAGTGGACCGATCAGGTGTCTGATATCTGCCACCAGTGTTGTGTTCTTCTCTGTTTCACACAAATGTATGACAGCCCACCCTCCCTGAACCCCCTTTTTTTATTGAAAAGTAGGAATGAAAAGGAATGAGGTCGGGGATGGGGGATGGGGGGGTTTAAGAGGGAAATAAACCCAAGACGCAGACGGCTTTTCACCCAATCCTTGCAGAGAGCAAGGTCCCCTTTCACCCTCTGTAAAGCTTCCAACCCTCCCCCACCACACCCCTCATGCCCACCCTTATTTGCTGTCCTTAACCCCTCCTTCCTCTGGGGAAACTATTCAGCTTAGCATGAATACAAGGATGTGCCGGGGTGGCCGCTCAAAGTATATCATTTACATGTGTAGGGAGCACCCATCCACAAGATGCAGCCTATGGGGCCCTCATGTTTCCTTTTCCACTTGGTTCAATGTCAGGGTTTTCAGAGCCGCTGTCCCATCTTTCACGCCTCATTGGAGCCGTGCACTCACTGAAAGGAGGTATTTTAAACTCTAATGCTGAAAGGAGATCTTTGGGCATCTGTTAATATGAATGATCCATGTGTGTTTAGGGTTGTCAGTGATAAAAAAAAAAGGAGTGTGCGTTTGAATGCCTGCACCATAAAGCAGTTAGATGGTGAAATAAACGGATGTTTGCACATCAATTTCTACCTTTTTGTCAAGGCACAGGATGATGGAAACGGATTACACGGGGATAAAATAATACTGCCTAACTTGTGTAGCAGTGCTCTGTTTTGTAGACACATTTTACATTGCAAAATTATTTTGGTTATTTATACACACTGTTGGAAATGGGCCAGGAGACACTGAAACACTAACGCGCCAGATGGTTTTTAGGCAGAACCATCTGGGATCCTTGACAGGTGACTGGATAAACAGTCTGTCAGTCATACTCATGCCAGTCGGGGGAAAAGAGTGAAAACACCCTGGCCATCGAGGAAAGCTTTCAGTGCCGTTCTTTGCTCTTCTTTCAATGATTGCAATATCGTTGCAAACTTCTTTTGGGAGCCGCCGTTGTCGTTTTGCCCACACCTGAACATCATCTGTGGTTACTCAAAGGATGATGATTTGTCTGCAGCACTGCTGCATCACGTGAAGCCTGACCAGATGGATTCTTGTGCGATTGTGTGTTCATGAGATCTTGAGAATCCTACTGCCGTGCAAGGTAACTGGACTGCTGTTACAAGATGGAATAGCACTGGTGGCTGGTTTACACTGCAAAGTGGGATTATTTTTTTTTAAACACACTACAGGTTTTATGTGTTTATTACATGAGCTCTATATCAAGTACGTCTGCAAAAAATAATTTGTTTTTGAACCATTTTAAATGAATTCCAAAACATCACTTCTGCAAGTAAAATGTTTTCTGCAAACACCTGCAAACATATTCCAATCAGCCTCACCTGTTCATTGCAAATAGTTTTTTCCCCAAAACACATTTTATTCCAAGGTGGTTGAGCCTCGTAGTCTCACCAGACAACCTACCTCATGACTACTTTTGCTGCCATACTCATTCGTAGCAGTGAAATAGCAAATGAAACCACATACAGTGTATAGCTCCAATACAATGAGCTGATTTGACAGTATTAGTATTAAATACATTTGCAGTCATTTAAAGACTTGTTCATTTCTTGGAAGTCGCCGTCGTCGCTCCACCGGTGGAATTGGCTCAGCCACGACGTCAGCCAGTAGTTTCTGTGGATGAAACGCCGACGCTGAAAAGGCTCGCTTGGATTTTACAAGGGCTGTCTTCGACCGAAGACATTCTCAAGTCGTCTACCACTCGACAGATTTGTAAAACAGAGTTTCTCCACGAAGAATCACACAAAAAGCACCACTTCAAACTTGTGGTTTCCAAAGATGTGCTTGCTTGATACTTGGAAATAAGTCATTCAGAATAAAAACAAAAATTGAGAATTCTTAGTCTCCGAAGACCAAAATGACTGATTAGTTGACTAATGGACCAGGTAGGGGGCAGCCATTGATTTTACACATCAATGCTGTGCTCTGCAAAAACAGCCCTTCTAGAAAGAAGCAAAACATTCTTATATTCAACCAAATCATCCTATATCAAAGCAAAAAAAACTTACCCCATTGGCAGATTTTTTTGCTTGACAAGATTTCTTAAAATAAGCCAAAAATCAAGAAAATTAAGGCATACTTTCCTAAAATTAGATATGTTTTCTAATCAAAACATGCTTGACAAGATTAATATTCTTTTTTTGGGCAAATATGACTTATTTTCTTGATACAAGGCTTTTTTTACTTTCTTGAAATTCCTTTTTTGCAGTGCAGAGAGAAGCAACTGCACTTCTAGAGGCATTGTATTAATCTTACTTTAAGATATATGTGGAAATTTAAGGAATTCTACCCCCCAACCGAGAAACATCGTTTCAGGGTTGCCAGAATGAGAAACATTTCCATCTTTTTTTATTTAGTTTTGTCTAAGGAGCGTGTGAGTTGCTGGTTTTCTACAAGTGCAACTCCTGAGCTCTTGCTTGGTGTTTTCCTTCTGTGCAGGCCGTGAGCAGTGTTGTGTTCCACTCTAGATGTGCTCAGGGGTTGGAATGCAACATCTGTCAGTCATGTTGGTTTGCCTTGGGTGAACACACTCGTGTCCGGATCTCTGGCGGTTGAACTGAACATAAACACTGAGTGCTAATTATCATAGTTGACTTAATAATCATTGAGGGAGTCTTTTTTTTTAATGAAAAAAAAAAGATTTCCCCTTCCTCCAGGCGGTTACACTCGATCCTCAGCATATGTCTGCTGCCTCAGCTTTTTTCTAAGTAACTTTGGAATCTCTCCACTGTACTCTCCACTGCACTCCACTATTGGTGGTAGGATGTTTTTGCACTTAACATATTTGATGTAGTATTCATCTGTAAATAAATAATCATGACAGTGGCAGCGTGTTCCCTTCTGCAGCTGCTATTATATTGTCGCTGAAATGTCACAAAAATCCAAAAAGCCGTGGAGGCCAAGGATTTGGAGATGGAAACACACAAACAAATTATTAATTTCTAACAAGTAGTGGTCTATGAGAGCTTTTGTCAGCCTTAAAATGAAGAAAAGACACCAACTTTGAAGAGCGCATAACTCAATAGATAAGATCAGTACTTAAAAAGGGGGATATTGATGGAACACGTAGTTGATTGATGCAACACATTTATCAGTGCGAGTGCAATTTTGCAGCTGCAAAAATCTCTGCGTCCAGAAGTGACATTGACGTAGTGGAGGCGAGGAAGAACTTCAGGCGTCAGCTTGCATTTGTATTCTCTGCCACAGTCTCCCATTGTAGCCAGGTGGCGTGCTATTCATGGCGTTCGTAACGGACCTCTTGGCTTTTGTTGCTAATGGCACCCCAACATACGAGTGCAGAGGATGTTATGGACGAGGACGCATTTTACAGGGTTTTTGTCCGACTTGGATATTCAGCCGTATTTATTCGAGCCGGAGTATACGACTTGAAAACGGAGGCTGCGGCTGCACCTGCGCAGGACGTGGCCTGGCGGTGACCCTCCAGAACATGAGCTGAGCTGCATTTGCTCAGAATGCCCTCTGATGCCATCAGAAAGACATAATTCTGATGCGGTCGCTGACGCCAACCTTGAAAGTGCGTCGCTAATGTGGACCGCGGTTTCCTCAATTCAATTCAGTTTATTTTATATAGCCCAACATCACAAATACAACTTTGACTCGGAGGGCTTTGCAATCTGTACACATGACATCCCTGTCCCGGGACCTCACATCGGATCAGGAAAAACTCCCCCAATAAAGATAGTAAAAACCCTTTTACAGGGAAAAAAGGGGAAGAAACCTGAGGGAAAGCAACAGAGGAGGATCCCTCTCCCCGGATGGACAGAAGCAATAGATGTCATGTGGCCAATAAATGAACATCAAACTGTAGTGAAGAAGACTTGAAATGAGAGATTGAGACCATGAACCCATGTTTGCTGAGGATGGGAGATTAGGGTCATTTTCCTACAATTATTGTGGAAACCAGACAAAATTGCCCCCTGATGACCATTCGGAAAAAAAAATGCAAGCGTAAGGCACTGCAGGCACGACACGACCTACTCTGCGTCTGACCGTCGAGCGCTCATTGCCTTCGTTGATTGGATTTGAAGAAGTGAGATTGGTTAGTGTTAGGTTAGGACATCAGGGTAAGCTAATCAGGTGTATCAGGGTAAGCCAATCAGAGGCAAAGTATAAGGGGTATTATGCTTTCCCCATTGTAGCGTTCGTAATAGTGTTGCTGCATTAGTGACACCATTTAGAACAAGAGATTACCACCTGGTTGCAATTTATTTTAATAATCCTCGACTGCAGTTTGGATTGGCTGTCAGGAGTTTGCGCGCAATGCAATCTGATGCATGGCCCCGCACGCAGTAGAACTCGGCTTTATCGGTCCTCATAGCATGCGCTGAGAAGTGTAGTACTTCAAATGACTACATTTACTATCAATACTGATTGGACATCCACATAAAAAAAGGTGGCAGATGTCCTCTTTAATCCTATCTGCTACCAAGCAGACTGCTCTTCTTCAGACGGCAGCACAGGATGAGGTTGAGTTTGAGAACCTTTTTTCTGTTCAGTATTTATTTAGAAGGGTGTTATTTTCAGTACCATTGATCCAACGAGATCTTTGTAAAAGAATAGCATCCAATCACACTCACTCAAAGAGTGTATTCAACCTTTTTCCTCAGGGTCACTTTGTCTTTTTCTGTTTTGGTTGACCTTCTGCTTCCGTTCCTATCCCTGTCCTCCCTTTTCTTCCTCTATAATATCTTCCAGCTCATCATTCACCCTCACATTGATCCTCCTCTCACCGGCTGCAGCAGCTTCCTGGTAAAATGATCATGATTAGTATAGCAACAACAATAGCAACAAATAACATTTGAGAGCATTTTTGTGCTGCCTAAAGACAGTAAAAGAGGTTTAGAGAGAGGAGCATTCGAGAAGCTCTTTAGTATATATGCATTTTTTTTGTATGCAGTGTGACTATTCTGCTTACTGACTGTTTTATCTTTTATGACTCAAAGCTGTCAGCTGCAAGGATCACACGAGAAAGAACTGAAGTGCAAAAATACAAGTCGTTTGTCTGATCGTCTTAGCTTCAGAAGGCAAATGTGTCAATCATTTTCTACGGTGCTCTGGCTCAACATGTTGTTGTGGTATATCCCTTCTGCTATTATGAACACATAATATGTAGGTGATATTTAGGAATTCGATCATTTCCCAAAGATTATTCAGCATTTATTTTCTTGTAAATTCATTCTATTTATCTAATACATTTGATTTGTATAGCGCTTTAAAAAAGGTACTCAAGGCACTTTACATGATAAAGACAAACAATAGAGGCAGCAATAAAACAAGAAAGATCACTCTAGTGAAAAAAAACACCTAGTAATCACAGGTTAAAAGCAGATTTAAATAAATGGGTTTTAAGTGTCGTTTTGAAAGTGGCGAGTGTATAATATAACGTAAATGTTGATTAATTCACTTATAATGGATTAATGTAATGCTTACAGTGTTCATTTTTAGGTATTTTCATACATGGACAACATATGGGAAAACATTTTAAAACTACTCTCGGCTAGCATTAAATCTATTTTATTTTTGTACTTTAAACTTTGCCTTGCGGTGTCCCATCGGCTTTCTGACTGGCTACCTGAGCCTGGTGCTCACTATTAAAATAATAATGGGGAAAAAAAAGAGTCATATTGTCTCTCAATGAACAACAAAAACAATGAAAGCTGTGGTTGAAACTGCCCTCGTCAGGTAAATTGATCACACAGTGCCCCCAAAGTGAAACTCGCCACCAGACGCCAGCTACACACACACACACACACACACACACACACACACACACACACACACACACACAGAGAGCTTGTGTCGAGAGCCCCTGAATATGTCCTTGATAACCTTTTTATAAAATCGGAGGAAAAAAAAGACACAAGTCCTGTTTTAGGAAAGTTTATATCAGGAAATACATAGTGAATGAAGGAAACTTTCTGCTAAGCTGTGTGTGTGTGGAAGAGAAAAAGAGCAAGTGGACACATATCACACAGTGCATCTTCGCCATCCGACAAAACCTCAAGTACATTTGAGTCGGCTGCTTTCCAAGCAGAACGATCAACATCTAAATTAACTTTAATAAAACATGCAAGAAATATATAATTGTGTTGATTGACTAAACGGTATGCATTTGTCACTTTTAGTAAAAAGGTAGACCAGGAGAGAGGGAGGGACACAGTAGCAGATCAAACAGCAACATTGCAATTATGTGGTGTGCAGTACGCATTTTTTTAAATGTAGATCTTTGTGAGGGAAAGTCATGTTAAGTGTTGTCATTTTCCCTCTGAAGACATGATGCTCCCCTATGTGACGCAGAACATCATACTATATTATGATATTTTATTATATTAACACTCTTTTCACTCTGTAATTCAAGTCATCAATATCATGACTTGGAGTTGAGCACTTCATACACATTTTGGCACAATACGACTGAAATGACTCGGCTTTATTTTCCAAGCACACAGTTGCACAACATTCTGCTGCTGTTTAGAGACAGATGTGACCTCAAGCGTCTGGCCTGAAATCCTGTGAGTGAGACGTGTGTGTGTGTGTGTGTGTGTGTGTGTGTGTGTGTGTGTGTGTGTGTGTGTGTGTGTGTGTGTGTGTGTGTGTTGGTGGGGGGGATTTGTTTCCACTGTCTGTGGGAGGAAATACTTTAATTTGGTACCAACTCACAGATGCCCTCTCTCCCTCCTACTCTTCATCATGACTTCATCCCAGGAAACGATGCTGTCAGATATGGACTCGGGGGGTCATGGAAGGCTTCGGGGCATCTCCACTTTAAGAATACAGAGAGCCTTGAAAAAGCAGATGGCCACATAATTCCTACTGGGACCTGTTGATATCGATCTTTACTTGAGAATGAGATCTTCTCTCTCCATTTCTGGCGAATGGTGATAAGGAATAGGAAATACATTTTTGTATTTTCCTCTTCTTCTCTGTGGTCACCTGTTCGGTGTGAGCGTGTACAGCACAGTATGGACTGTCAACATGTCAATATTTGTACTTAAAATTAGACTATATTGTAATGAGATTTAGAGGTTGCGATTAGATGTATCCATATGTAGTGAACGTGTGCCGGAACGGGCTCCATCCAGCTCCCCACGATCCCGAAAAGGATAAACGGTTAACGTGATGGATGGGTGGGAATAAAACTGAATGGCTGTTAAGTTATTCCACATGGGGATTGGATTTGATGAGAAGAAATGGGGGGGAACTAAGGTTGGAGCAGTTGGAAACCACAAATCTTCCCTCGGTACAAAAGTGGTAACTGCTACGTTTAGTCACATGAAGTGTACAGTATGTGAATTCAACAGGACTTCAACCCAGAGAAGGTTTGCTGATTCAACCAGGCAGGAAACAAATCTCTAAGGGATTTTTTTTATTATTTAGTGTCAAGTTATTTGAGCATGGAGAAGTGAGATGCAACGTATGTGTGGAATAATAAGTACCTCAGTTGAAAGCATTATCAGATCAGAATATATGAATACATTACAAAAAAAAGTGTTTTACTCTAAATAGACATGTTGCCTCCGCTTGCAGTTATTTAACATTACATGTTGTTGCACCAATTTCAAATGTTATCGGGTTATCAGTGTTTATTACTACAATTGTAATCGTCATCAGATGGGCCAAACTGCTCCGGATGTTGTTTTCACACCTGTAACTCTGGACCGTTGATTCTGACTACCTTAAAATGATTAAGTATGGAGTCATCCTCATTATTGGGCAGATTGACATGCACCATCCTGCATCATTGCCACTTCTTGGACACCTGATGGGGAATCACACAAGCTGGTGACGGACAGCAGTCGTACTGCATTTTACTGGTTTATTGATCTCTTCACAAAAAGCTCAGACAATTTGATTAGGAGCATTACTATTCTAGTCATGTCATGAATAATGATACAATTGTAGAAGCAGGACATCTTGTACCATGTCAAGGGGATGATTATTATATATTGTTTTACTCCTTTCCCTCTGATATAGACATTTGTCATGACCATGTGTTTGTTAGCTAATAATAGGATGGATGAGTAGTGCAAAATCACTGAGTCATTTTAGCTGATGGTCAGGACTTTAAACTACGAGACCAGTGTCTCACACCGCTCGTCCCAAAGTGTCGCGTTTGAGACAGTTGTCCTCAACCTGAAATGTGATTTTGTAGGTCGCTTTTTAAAGCCAAACCATGATGTTTTTACAAAACTTAAGTGGTTTTGCTGCGCAATGTTGTCTCAAAAGAAGTCGTGCTGAGTGGCATAAAATAAATGGACATTTTGAGTCGCTCAGCACGAAACTAATAGATTGCATTTCGTGACTATTTCACAAACTGCCTTGAGTGTCGGCAGTATTATGTTTGGAGACCAATAACAAGGAAAACAGAGCATTGTTCAGTCAACAGGGGAAAACACACAGATATCATGGGTTATAGTGCTTGTTCAATAGAACTGGTACCAAAGTTAGGCACCGATGCAAGATGTTAAATGCAGTCATAACGTAATGACCCCTTCTTCTTGTATAGGTTCCTTGCATTGCAACAGGAAATACAATGGTATTCAGAATGTTTATGATGTCAAGTTTGAAAAGGTCCATATCAGAGCAGAAATGTGCTGCATGCATGTATCCACGATTACCAAACAGTCTTGTACAATTACACAGTTTAAATCCCTTCTAAGGAGTGTTTCCTTGGCAAGTCCCATGACCACCAGATGCAATTAATCGTTCCAATTATTCTGCTTGCCTTTCACCACACAAAGCAACTGCTCCAGATGCCAATCGGCTGCTTTTCAAGCAGTCTCGGTCCAGTTGTTCGGTTGGCCCTGAGTTTGATTAGCAGACTTCACAACCTGAACCAGACAGGCAAACTCACTTGAACCGCGCAAATGCTCATTGGTGGAAATAAACATTTATACTTTGAATCCTTCATTTAGTAAAATGAACTGAATTTTCTGGATAGATTCTCCTACAAGTTGGTTTTCCTCACTATATGTTGGACTCCCATATGCTCAGGTGAATCTTTTTAGCTAACTGCAATTCACTAAACAACCACAATCGACATCATTTGATCTTCTTCAACCCACTTCGGAACTTATATTGCCCCAAAGTGCTCGTCACTTCAGTCCTTTAAGTTGGATTTTGACATTGCGGTGTTGATGTTTATTGTTTCTGGTCGTCAATCAAATATTGCGATACAATGGTTAACTAGATGAGACAGCTTCTTTCAGGGAAGTGTGTTCGGCACGCGCCAAGAAGATGCTTTTGAAGACTGTGACCTTGTCAGCAGCGGGTGAGGGATGATGGACTGCTTTGACATGCGAGGCCCTCAGGATTCTCACAGCTCAAGTCAAGTTAGCTGCTTGTTCAGAAATGGTGTGCGTGCCCTTGTTTTGCACACAGCCCGGTGTGCCTCGTGGATGTTATCCGGCTGGAATGTGTGTGTGTGTGCCTTTGTGTTTCAGTATGAGCATCTCGCCTGCAGACGAGGCTGATTTGATCCTTGAGAATATCCTCTTTGAAAGCCCATCACCACTATAGCCGTCTCTCTTCTGACATCCCGCTCTCATTACTGCACTGCAACTCGTTGACTGTTCATTCATTGTGTTTTGTCCAAGTCCCTGTCTTAAAGGGGATGATGTGACAACCCATGAGCTCTGCAAATTAGGTAGAAAGAGATGGAGAAGTCCATTATATGGACAAAGAGTGGGGAAAACAACCGTGGCAAAGCAGTTTGTATTTCATGTTATGATTCTGGTTCGTGATCACTTTCATCCCAAGATGAAATCATTGCCTGAAGGTAGCAATGATTTCCAGGATGTTAATTTTCCAAGAAGTACAAGCTGATTTGTTGATGATAATTGAGCCGCAGTGTATTTATAAATTCATAAGAAATGAAAATGAAGCAAATAATTACTGACTTGAAGTCAAGTTGAGTTAGAGAGAAACGTCAGGCATCAGATAGTGTTGTTGGATAAAGAGTTACTCGAGTAAATACAAATTCCGGACATATCTTGGCTTGTCAGCATGTTTAAAACTCAAGCATGACCCGAATTGGAAATTAATGTAGAAAACGCTGTCCTTTTTAGAAATTAAATTTTTACAACTGAATTGTTTCGCAAACAATTTGAGGGAAATGAGAGTGCTGCTTGGAGCCTCGTGTCTGGAAACATCTTTATTACACAAGGAATCACAATATTAACAATGCGTTTCCCACGACCTTAGGGGAGCATCATAGTTCAACTCGCTGGGCCTCCCTCTGCACTACAGCGCATGTGACGTGTTGGGATGAGGATGTGTTGTGAGGGCGTGATGGATGTTGACATCTTAAATCCTTTAGGTTACTTACACACTTTGGTAAAGCTGGGGAAAGATTGTTGTTTTTGGTAAATGATATAAAAGTAAACACTCTTCCTTGTGCATCATGTCAGTGTTGACAACAATCTAATCATGAAGATGTACATCTTCATTTACAGTAAATGTATAACTGGAATCGTGAAATATCTCCATCTCAATTCTTAAGTGCTCGTCCTGGTTAAACGTTCACCTTTGCACTGTGATCAGTGGGCTTTTGCTTCTGTTTTACCCGTTTCCACTACGGAATCAATTTGACGTCCTGGCAGTAACGAGTTACAACGTAACGGATTACAGTAACGATATTACTATTCTAGGTAATGAAGAAAAGTAACGCACTACACTCAAAATATTGGTAACTACACTACTTTACTAGACCTCAGGAACGCGCTTTCCTGCGTTACCAAAGCCATTTTTACCAGTCCAAAAAGTTCTCTTTTAGTGGCGCGCGAGTCACACGACACTTCCTGCATGAACAATAGCAACAAGCTGCTAGCTAGCGCTGCTGCTGCCCGCGACCCCTCTGCCCAAGTTGGGTGTCGAGCCTGGTCCCGCTACCTTCGGTGGTTTTCGGGGAGCTAGCGGAAGTTAACGGAGAGCTAGCGGAAGTTAGCGGAGAAGTGACGGAGCGCTAGCAGGAGCCCCAGCCGGCTACAGCGGGGAGCTAACGGGGACTCTGACCGAAGGAAGTAGCAGCTCGTAACCCGACGTTTACGGTAGATTGTTCATGCAGCGATGACCCGCGCGTTTATTATATTAATTAATAATAAATTATTATTGAAAGTTGAAAATAAAGTGATGAAAGGGCCATGGTGTTTGTCCATGTATATTTGCAGTTAATTTGGACATTTGCTTAAAAAAGGAAAGTAAAGTAACTAGTAGTGAAGTTACTTTTCAAATACAGTAACTAGTAAAGTAATCTAGTTACAATTTTCAGAAGTAACTAGTAACATGTAACTAGTTACTTTTTCTGAGAAACTACCCCAACACTGCGTCCTGGATATACCTAACAAATTCATATTGTTGACCCCTCCGTCTACTTCTCTCTGAAAGCACTTGGCTTTCATTTTCATGTTCTACTTTCATATGCTCCCTATAGTGCTTTGTTCTAAGGCAGTTACTGCATGGAGTGAAAACTGCCTGAAGAAAAAAAAAAACATATTGATGATATTGTTCAATCAACATATTTCTAACAATGAACAAAACCACGACATGCCCATAACAAGCACTCACGTTCTACTTGACACCGTCTTCACATGGAAATAATTGCATCTCAAACGGCCCAAACAACTGTCCTCCAGAATTGAGTTTGTCTGATTGCCCACAGGTGTGGATAACGAGCTGCTGCAGAGCACCTGCCTCCTCCGCACAGCACCGACTAGATTAAAGCTCATGGGTCACGAGGTTTTGCATCGATATACTGCAGATTATAAACGTCAAGGAAAAAAAAAAACTAAGAAAAGAATGCCCACCACAAATTTAAAACATCTTTTTCCCCCCCCGACATGATATGAAAACTGGAAACCTGAAAGGATTTAGGGGTGGAAAAAAGAAGTAGTGATGAGCACCACAGCCGTCACCGTAGCTCGAATAAGAATTTCAGCTGATGCTTGCAATATTTTCTGCATGCTCCGAATAAAAACAAATGGGTGAGGGGATTGTCTAGTGTGTTTTCATATGGCAACTATTATTCTTCCTTAGGCATTGGGTGAAGTGATAATGCTGCACAGGTAGGAATAAGGCTTTTCTTCCTCCCGGAGGAAACAAATGGTTCACTGTACATCTGGCAGGCATATGCCTGAGTTCAGGTTATTTGGGAATCCATCTCTGATGATGTTTAGCTCTGTGTCCATTGAATTAAGTAGTTTTTATTTTAATCAGGAGTAGCAATTAAAGCACCCCCGCCTTTTATTATTTTTTAAGTGAGCGCATCATACTGCTGGCCTGTACACTGCGGTTTGCTGCTCAGTCAGGTCTCCCTGCGGCGATGTCGGCTCTCCCTTTATGAATAGCTTAACAGCCACTGTAGATCACAGTGAAACCAATTACTGAGGTGAGTCAAAGGGAGTCGAGATTGAGCTCGCATGAATTTAGATCAGGAGACCTCGAGCTCGTCTCTCGCGTTGCATCGCTGAGATATTCTGAACAGATCGGAGGCATTTCAGATAATCCTGATTAAACAGCGGTCCAAAATTGTGCCGAGATCCTTTGATCGCAGCGGGCGGTATTGCCGTTTTCACCACTGTGATGGTGATGAGGATCATAAACCAATTCAATCCCTGACAGGCATGTAATGGTGGGCATGAAATATTCAGAAGTCCCACCTTTTTTTGATAACTGGGTTTAATTTCGGCTTTCTGCTCACTTTGTCAAATAGCCGTCGACGAGCGGCTTCGAAGGCGACACGGATATTCTACACGGAATTGTTAAAGTCCAATTGAAATATATTCAACCAGACTTGGATGTTCTGATCAAGGCGAAACAGGACAGAACACGTTTTTTGTTTGCTTCTTTTTTCTTTTACGTGTCCTCGAAGGGAAAGCACAGGTGGAACTACCACTAATAATGGCTCTGCTCCATTAAGTATCCTGGTAAGCCCGCACGCATAATAGCGGGGTCTCGGATCTGAAACGAGTCAATTTAATTACACCTGTACATTCTGTAGTGACCGGTATAGTTTGCCGTAAGGATTATCATACTAGCGAGCCATTAGGGGACTGAATAACTGCCCCTCTCATCTAAATCATCCAAATGCTGCAAAGCTGCTCTTCAATAGATGCCCAAAACCCAAACTAAAGACTCAAAGTCCTCAAGAAGTCTCAGCCATGTTGAGTTCCAGCAGTTCACACGGATAGAATACAAATTGAATGGGTTATTTATGCCATCAAGCTTTGCGGTGTTATGTGAATATGGTTGAATATCCCATGAGACTAATGTCAGCAGTCCACACATTGGAACTCCATATAAACCTGTGCGGTGTCTCGCCTACTACATTATACATCAAGTTTGTTATCATTTCAAGGCAGCAAAGCACACAGTCTATTGAGTAAATACCTTTTGATGTGGAGTGTTGGCGCACACTTTCTGGTTGGTAAGAAGCATGTGTGGGTGAGGAACACAGTGGGGGGGCTGTTTGAGTGAGACCGGTGTACTCACACCACAGAGCCCCGGGTTAAATAAAGGGCGACGTCGCCTTGTATTTGGCTCACAGCTGGAGACTCTTACGAGAGTTCTCGCTGTGATCTGTTGATGAGGAAAGTGAGGTTTAAGGGCGGCTGTAGCTCAGGGGGATGAGTGGTCGTCCCGCAACCACAAGGTATTCGGCTCGATCCCCCCCCATAGCTCACATGTTGATGTGTCCCTGAGCAAGACACCCAACCCCCAACTGCGCCCCCCAGGGCTGCCCACTGCCCCCCATCCAGGGATGGGTCAAATGCAGAGAAGAATTTCCCCAAGGGGATTAATAAAGGATATTTTCTTCTTCTTCTTTCTTGTTAGAATCTTCATCTTTGTGTCCACGGTCTTTTGCGAAGAACAAGCCATGTTGCTGCAATGTTTTCAGGTAAAATATCATACAATGCGACATGGTTTTCAATGGCGTTTGCTGTAGGGACGAGCGTAGCTAGCTAGCCAGCTAGCATAATGCCACACACTGACATCTGATGGTCTAAAACCTTGTGACTCTTTTGAGCTTTGGTAAAATAATAATATGACACATGTAAGAATCTGAGCATATATAAAGACACATTTCCAACATTTAAGAGGTAGTGTTTAGTTATTTGAATTTTTACTTTGCTCATAAGTAACGGTTTTGGATGCAAGGTTTCCACCTGACAGCGATGAAATCATGAGGGCAATATGGCAGCAGTGTACTTTGCATTCATAATTCAGTCCAAAGATTACACAAGAAAGCTGACCATCTGTGCCTTAATTGATAACCAAACAACCTAAACATAATAGTGCAGTCCTGGTGTGTGTCTGACGCCTTTCATATTATTTGCATTTAGCAGCAAGCTTTCAGTGGGTTTTCTCCAGTTTGCTGATCAATCCGATTTGTTGAACCACACAGCTCACTTCCTGCAGAGCTCTAACCAACCTTTTCTTCTCATGGAGTTTGTTTATATATATATATATATATATATATATATATATATATATATATATATATATATATATATATATATACACACAGCAATGATCTTGTTGGCTCAAGTTGCAAATTGGCAAGTGACAAACCAATGCGAGGAGCACTGCTTCTCTCTTCTCTGCTTTTGTTTTCTCAATCAAATTGAGGGAACAGCTGATGTTCTGAAAAGAAAACACAAATGTTTGTGCATGTTTTTATTTTGGTAAAAAACTAGATAACTCTCAATGTTAAAGTGGCTGTGTTCTTTTGTGCTCACTTTAGGGAACCTCTTAAGGTTTATTTTCATACTATCAAACGAGGGAGAAGAGAAATGCTTCCTCATAATCAGAGGCTTAAAATAACGAATGATGTAACCATGTTTGTGTCTACTGTATTCATTCACAAAATGTTCCTGTCTTTAGATAAGGCCTTGCAAAAATATCTCCATACATTGTTAGTTCACTTGCCACCACATTCAATTTGAGAAGTATAATTCAGTGACATAAACATTAAGCTTTTTATGCAAGGCATTAAAGCCTTGTTAAGCAGCAGCTATGGAGATCTGGTCTCCTAAAACTACATTCCTATGTAGCTAAAACTGCATTGTTTATTATGCTTTGAGAAAAAAATAGTTTCTCTTTGTTGCCGACATATCACAAATGTTTCAAAGTCTGCGGAGGGAGGTTGGGGTAGAAGGATGAGTCAAACAGCTGTCACCTATTTCTTTAGAGCAGGAGGCTTGGAATTGCGCGTTGCACTTTAAAAACAGTAGATAGTTGCAATGTAATTTATCTTTTATATATCTGGTAAGAAATGTCAATATTAACGCTAGCGTTGATTTGTTTAAGTGTGATCTGCGTCTTTATATAGCACCACATCTACAAGTTTAAAACAATATTGACAATAGAAATATAAAAGAAACATTTCAGCCTCAGATTTTCTGTCTAAATTTGACCTCCTGAGAGAAGTTGCTTTTTCTGCCTTTTGAAAAAAGGCTTCTGTAATGATTGCTGGGGAAAGGATGCTCAGCTTGGCAGAAAGATTAAAGGCCACTCTGCAATTTGGGGCCGTCTCAGATGGAAGTTGACAACCGTGATGACTGTCCGCATATACAACCTAACCATCTGACCAACTGGAATACAGCATTAGATGATTTATGATACACTGTCCAATGCAACGTTGAAAAGAGCCCATTCATGACCTTGGCATGTGCTGTATATATGTAGGAAGCCCCATTTATTTTAAAGTGAACAGTACCACTGTCATGGCAAAATGTGTTTTATGCTGTAATCTCCAACCATGACAGCAATGCAGATGGATTATGTAATTCAGGACACTGATTTACCAGATATTCATCTGACATGCCACAAAATTGTCTTTGGTCATTTTGCACAGCGTGACATACAATGAACCTGCCGTCTTCAGGCCCTGGAGGACTTGTGAATGGGCTCAGTGCTCGGATATGATGCCGATGTCCTCTCCTGAACACGGAGATCAAGGAATCTTAAGTAATGAGGGAGGCTTTCACAGCTGGACTACCGCAGATCTCTTTTCTCACTTCACGTTCCTTTGTTGCATTGATCACTTAAATCCCTTTATGTGTGCTGTACAGCAAGAAGGAAAGACAGCAAAAGAGAAATCCAATTGTTGCATTCCCATACATGTTGTTTTTTAAAGCTATTGTGAAACAAAATTGTTGTGTATACATTTCAGTGGGCATGAGGACAAATGCATCTGTACAGTCGTCCGCCTCCATTATTGGGCGAGGGAGATGTCAATCAAGCGCAGTGTGCACATGTCCACGCTGTTCTGGCAGGAGGCGTAATCGGCCAAAATAAGTGAAAACACCTTTGTGGGTGTAAAGCGTTTTATCCCCGGCTGCAGCACAAGCTTGGTTGGGCAATCCATACAACACAGTTGGCAGTGTTTGCGGTCGGTAACCTGGCAAGCGCTTACGTCTTTCTAGCTGGATAAGCAACTGCTGAGGCGTATCAAGAGCTATTTGTGTCTGTCCCTCGGTGAAGGCCATATCATCAACAACGGTTCTAAGGAACAACGTTAGTTAACGAGCTACAGTTGACCATATCAAAGATCTGAGCTAAGGAATCCATTTCATGTCACATGGCTGCGAATGAGCAACTTTCAAAAGTCACAAACTTGATTCTCCATCCGAATGCCCAGATTCCGAAGAATTAAAACCAGTTTAATGTACTATCCTGAAAGCACGATGATCTCCAAAAGAAAAACATTTTATTAAAGTTTATTTTACAAAAGTATGTAATCAATATGTCTTTGTTTCCTGTCAGTCTTTGAATCTCCGCTCTATTATATTTGAGTATTTGTTGTCTTCACTCAGCATTATTTCATAACATTGAATGCAGGTTTTTAAGACGTGGGGAAAAAAAATCCAAAGGGATTTACAGGGCTGCAAAGCAGTAATGGCAATGGATTAAGAAGGACTCAGTAGAGATTTGAGTTAATATTGAGTTGCATTGCCAGCGCTGCAAAGCAATTTTTGACAGCTGCTCTGGAGGAATACATTGATGGGAGAGTGAAAATACATTGATATTGAATTTTCATGAGGACCTTCAGAGCAGTGCAATTATATGCCTGTTTTTTTTTTTTTCTTCAGTTGTAGCACAATTGCACAGGGAATAGTTTTACACTGCAGCGGTTAGCTGACTCTGGAATATAATATTATGCTAGGGCAATAACTGCCTAATATTTGTCAAGTTTTAACTTTACTTTTACGTTTTTTTGGAATACAAAGGACACGGTTAATTACATAATTCATTCAATTAAAAATGAGAAAAAAGTGAGAAATCATTCTCGACCTTTTGAGAACAATACGTCCGTTTGTGGTGCAATAGCAAACATATATAAGCAGTAGCAGCAAAGACAAAGTGCCTGTGCACCGCTACAGATACTGTCGCTTTACAAAGGGATTTCACATACAAGTGTGCACTATAATTAACTTTATAGTTGATAGTGTCACACTGCCTTCTCTGATTTAAAAAACACTCGAAAAAGCTTAGAGAGCTGGACTTTTCAATTAATATTTAGCCTTCAATAAATGCCAAGAAACCTTCATGCTGGAATGTTTCTTGGTATTGTTTCAAGTCTGATACCTTAAGCCCTGTCAACACCACCGCCTATAGGAAACGTATCACTAGAAATGGAAGAAATTAGGCCAGAAATGGAATATGTGTGTCCCACATTCAATATGAATGGAGGTATTTCCTCTGGCCAGTGTCTTGTCTCGGGGTGTAGGTACTCTACATGCGAGCAGCAGAAATGTTCACATTAAATTTGCATTACTTTCAGTGCACATAATCTGTAGGCAGAATTTGGTGTCCCTCTAAGCAGACGCTCTCAGGAGAGCTGCTTTGATCCGACCATCTGCTGATGCATACTTGCAACTATTCTGGTCTTAAACATACGAAACAGCCAACAGTTTTTTGATGAAGACGTCTACACTCTTCTGGCTGAATGTATTATAAAGGAGGGGTTGCAGCGGGTTCAACTAAAACAAGTAAACATTAGAATTTCTGTATAATGTGATGTAAATGAAGAGGCTGACAAAATGACATCCAGACCAACACTCCACTTTCAGTGGATTTTTTTGAAGCATAGTATCTGATAGGTTCCAAGATTGCAATAGATGAACTAAAACCACCCGACACAAAGTTGGAGTATAAACTCCTTGGTTATTCCTTTTCCTTATTCTACCGTTAGTTGATTGGGATGTTCATATTAATTAAAATATCAAACACATTTTAATTCAATTTGAATGATTCTCAATGGGCAGCGTTGGTATAGTCGTTCCAAAAAACAACACTAGGTTCAAGCTCTTTATTAATTGTTACCAACTGTTCAATACTTGTGCATTGGGTTTAGAAGGGCAAACAGACAGATGTTTCTTAGGTGCCTTGTTACACTTGTATGGTTACTCAAAGTTAGGCCACGCCTTCCGGCTAATCCAAGTTATATGAGGAAACATTGGGCAAAAGGCAGTGAGACACTGAGCAGGTCATTAGTCTTTCACTTAATCAATAAACAGGGAGATTTCGTCAGTAGATGTCTCCATAACTACCAGGTTAGGTCACACTTTTGTATAGTTGAAAATGTTAGTCTAGACTTCCTGACTTTTCAGTCCTCTATCTGACTGAGTTCCAATCTACGGCGGCGACCACAGCTCAACAATAGCCGTAGCCTAGCTGTGTTTTCTACTGATCCCAAGGCTCTGTCCGTGGTGCTGAAGTAGCAGACGGATTAGTAACTGCGACCTCTTGGATCTATGCCATTCTTAAGCGCCAACTAGTGGGCCGTGGAGGTACTGCCAAACGACATCATCGCGTAGAGGCCAGTGTTTTTCACTGTTACCTGTTGAGCTAGGAGGCAGTGACACAACATGGAGCAGCGCGAGGTGACGAAATAGACGCTGAACCAATTCAAATTGGATTTATAATTACTTTTGGTCATCACAGCTGAAAGTAGCATAACACATAAATACAGCTTGGTTTATTTTCCCTGCCGCTTTTTCATGTTTTGTTTCTTTTTTTACTTTGAAGGGTGGTCCTTGTATGGAATCTCATGATGTTTGAGTTAAACTTTTCCTTTTTAGACAAGCAATGACTTAATATAGGATATACAAATAATAATATAAAGGCATCTGTCATATGTTGTTGTGCACTGAGCAAAAACAGAAAAAAAACCTAATAGCAAAGCTGTTTGTTTTTGTGTCAATTCAATTCCCTTGCTTTTTGAGTTGAAAAAGAGCAAGATTAGAGCTAAAGACTAAAGAAAAGAGATCTTATCAGATAAGATGTTAAGAAATATATTATTTATACTCGCAGAGTGCAGTTTGCCCAGAGAAGCAAACCAGATTAAGATAGCTGTTACCACCTTCCTTGCCATTATAGACACTCTCGCACAATCTTTTGTTTGGCTGCTGTTAATCCATTTGAATAGTGTTGAAATTAGGTCACAGCCAGCTAATTAGACAAGAGCCCAGGGATGAATGCTGTTGAGGAGGTTCAGCTTACACAACACTTTTTTTTTTAATGGACTATCTCATGTCGGACTGCACAAAAGACGTCACACACTGAGCTCTTACCGAGTGGAACAAAATTGCAAAAGTGCCTAATCAATTTCGGTCCTTGGTTCATAATTTTTGGGAAGACATCAGGGAACAGTTGTGCTTAGTTGGTAGCGCTCAGAGAAAGAACCCGAGGGCGTGTTTACCCCCACGTTTGTTTTCCTTTCTCTGCTTTGTGTGCAACACTCCCATATTTACCGTCAATTATTGTTAACTAAGTTACGTGTCAATTTGTGAGTTAAAAACAACAAACTAAAATGTATTAAAGTCTCCAAACAAATGAAAATATGGAGCTGCTTCTAAAACGTGTCCAGTGTTTACCTCCATAAGGGCAGGGTCTTTACAACATCTGTGCAATTGATTGGTATGTGAATATATTTTTTTAAACTTTGGTTTTGCCATTAATACTTGAGTGACATGATTCTTAATTTTCACAATAAAAGCCCTACGCATATACCCTGCATAACTGTTTACCAGAGGGAACTCAAATTCACTCTAAGCATTTGGCTGAAAGGAAACTCAATAACATAGCTTACAGTAGCTTTAGCTATCAAACAATTATCCTCAGAATTATTGAAGCTTGGTAGTTGATCCTCTGCCTGCCCTAATCTACCTTTTTTTTTCTTTTTTAAAATGTTGCAACTCTGGCATTACTATTGCTGCCAGTATGTATAGTTTTGATGTCAAAATATTCACATGCAAGTATTGCGTTGTTTATTTGTCACACCCTCCCAGCATGTAAAGTGTTTACCAATACCTGTGGTCTGGAATAAATACAGTACTTGCATGCTGTATGTTTCATTATCAGATGTTTCCAGCTTCACTCACTCAGTGCAGCTAGGAATGCCGCCAAAGGAAGGTAGTTATAATTCAGTTTGAAATAGACTTTCAAAAGGTGTGTGTGTGTGTGTGTGTGTGTGTGTGTGTGTGTGTGTGTGTGTGTGTGTGTGTGTGTGTGTGTGTGTGTGTGAGAGAGGTATTCAGAGCACTCTTCAGAGTGAGTCGATAGAAATACTGTCATGTGTATTGTATTTTGAATATTTTTGTGAATGTAGGGAGATACAATTGTGTTCTTTGTGGTTGTTGCTTTGAGTTAATTAGTTGTTCAAGGTCTTCTTTCAGTTCAAGTTTTCTTTTTGTAAATGGGCCAAACCTTTTGTATGGTGCTCAGTTTCAGACATTTCAGGCATTGATCTCAGGCCGGTGGTTCGATTCCCAGCTCAGAGATTCACTTTTTGAAGCTCTCAAGGCTTTGAATCCCAAATGTATGTGTCTGTAGAAAACAAAATTTGTGACGAATGTGTCTGCTAAATAGATGTAATGCATTTCTATCAATGACCATTTAATATACTGTAATAAGTGGTAACGACCGGCTGCATGTTGGATATGCTGCTGTGGTTTATGATGTTGATGAGATCAATGAAAAGCTTTTTTACTTTTTACAGACCTTGCTCCTCTGACACTGGAAAAGCAAGTCAACTTAACATTACCTATAGGACTCTAAACTATTCCAAATAGAAGAGTAAACACAAAAGCTCTGCAGCAAACAACTTGGACGACTATGTCATATTAAGAGTTAGCTTGCATTTAAGATACAACTTTTCTCCCAAATTAAATTAAGTCTTATTCTTTTGATATTTGCCTTTTAGCCAAACATTGCAGACTATATTGAAAAATGAAACAATGTTTGGCTGTTTATTTCATATTCTATTAATATTGAATGCATATTTATTGTTCGTTGAAATCTTAAGTAGGAAAGGCAGCGTTGATACGGAAGGAGGCATGTGTGAGGAAGGTGTGTGAGGGATAGGAACATAAAAGAGAATAGTATGCAAGAAGGAAGCAATGCGCTTTCTATATTTAGCATTTCTTACTCCCACTGCACTTAATGCAAAAGAAAAAAAAGGGAAAGTTTATTAAAGCTTCTTCCTCTCTTTGCAAGGTGAAGGTTGGTGACTTTTGAGCAAAAGGACCAGCTCTTGGAGGAGGTGAAGAAATGCCTTCCAGGCATGTTTGAAGTGTTGGATTTCAATGAAGCTTCTCCTGGGCTCCCGGTCAATGAACGGCCTCACCGGTGAGACTGCCTGAACTGACAGGAGATGCCCGGGAGCCGAATAGTGGATGCAACAAACGGCATCAATAAGATGCCCTACTTAAACCGTTCTGTGGTGTGTGACTGGCATCAGGCATGGGAATCTCTAATGTGTAGTTAGCACAAATAGCACAAAGTGTGTTTTTTAAAAAGCAGTGGTGGAAATGGAAATACAGTATTGTGAATGTGAGTGATTTAATAATACATTTTAATAAAAATGTTCAGCTCTCAAACTACATGGAGCCCAAGGCTGTTAATGATGGAACATCCTTCATTTGAAGGACTAATTTCTGCTGGTTTCCGGGTTCGTGTATCAGCTTGATTTCTTCCCTTTTGCTTGGCCGACGTAAAAAAAAGAATGACCTTTTGGCTTTGCTTTAGTAGCACAGTTGTTAGGTTAAATGGAAATGTGTGCTTTGAATAACAGAAAACTGGACGTTTAAACTGCCTCACAGGTTTAGCTCCATCACAAACACCTTGACCATTTATAAACCACATTGCCGTAGTGGAGAAAAAAATGACATTTTCGCTCAACCTTTGGAGGTTAGCTGCCTTGAAAGGAATATATAATGTTGTATCAATGTGCGGAGATATATGCAAGGTTAGCTTTATTATGCGTCGATACACTTTTTAATGAAAGGGAACCTTTTCACCGACAGGTGAGCTGCTGATGAAGCAATGCAGGTTCATAAAATGGTCAACGAACTCTCGCAGGACTTTTACTGGCCAAACAGTGAGACCACTTAAGGCTTTCAGTCTCTCATACTGATGCTATGTGGGGCAGTTTTTACAGGTCAGTCATAAAATCTGTTTATCGAAGCCCGTATTTCCATCTTCACCATTATTTTTTCACCACCCTGCTGCTACGTTTCCAGTTTCAGTGTTTCTGTTTGCAGCTAGCGGCCTGTGTTTGCGGTGACCCAAGTAAAGGGAGAGCAAAAGAGGTCCTGAAGGAGCCTCACCTCGAGACACACAGCAAATTGGGGTCCTTGTGTAGCTGCCATTAAATGGCCGCCAGGTACAATCAAGCTTTCATTCTGACCCGGCACAACCCTTTGTCTCCAGTCCTGTTTCGTCGTCCACACCCTTATCTGTCTTTTCGAAATGCAAGAGAAGAGAAAGGTCTAAAACGGACGACCTCGGAATGAGACATGAAGCATTATGCATTTTATTTTTCATCCTTCCTTGAATTTCTTGACTACGCGGTTGCCCTCATGCTTCACTAGAAGTCACTACGATGCCAAAAACCACTGGTATAAATTCATCTGACATGGCAGTTGCAGGGGAAAAAAATACCTTCAACTGATTCTTACAGCAAGACTTGGAAAAACATGATCTTGAACAAAGCTCGGATGGATTTCATTTACATTTCCTTTCAGTTCAAAGCCAATAGTAATATATTATTACTATTGCTGCAATTCAAGTTTTGTTTTTGGTCAATTTAAACCAATTATACCAGGTCTCAAGTACAGTTCCTTGTATATCAATCATGTTTAAAGTGGGATACGTGGTTCTCTGTCAGGGAAGGCATGAAATTATCATGAAATTATGCTGTATCATTAAAAGTGCATAACTACATATGGAGACCATTTGTGTCAATAAAACAAGCATGTCAATACACCCGCTCATGTTGTCTTTGGGCTATAATAGAAACTCTGATTTGATTGTGACACGGTGGTAAATTGATTATTTGTTGAAGTTGAAGCACTTAGTGACTGGAAAGGTTAAATATCTGGATATATAAAGACTATGTCAGTCTGGTCACTGTTCATTTTCTGAAAGCTTTTAAGTTCAATTACTTGAAATGTAGGCTCCAAATGCAATTTGAATGAAAAAAAATGCGCAGGATTTTAGGTCACAGAATCATTTTCTGCTGTAATGTCGTTTTTTAATTTCTATTCAGCAACAATGTACACATAGGTAAATGATGTACCTTTACTGTAAGACACTGCTTGTGAATCATTGTTTTTCTGCACGTGAGTATAGGTGTGAAGCAAGGTAAACATTATTTGTGTACGTTTTTTTTTTACAAGGCAATTCAAATTAGCATAATCCATAAAAAAAGGCTTCACGTAAGATATACAGTATGCATGTGTACAAACTGTGAAAGCAAGAGGAGCTCAGGTTTCAACAAGCAAACAGTGTATATGAAAAATGAATACCAACGTGCATAAAGAGTGAGGCATTGGAAATGTAATAGAGGAATTTAAAATGGGGAAAAAGCAGGCAAATTGAACATACATAATTAATTCAGCAATAAAATATAGACAAACACAGAGTTTAACACAGAGCATCAAGATCTCCACAGAAGCTGTACATGAAGGTTAATATGATGTTAAAAATTTATTTATTCATGTAACCTCTTTTCTTAGATTGTTTTGGTTATGCAATATTAGGTCAATACATTATTGATAATTGTCCATTTTAATAATGTCTATTTTGCATCAAAGTCAAGACAAGATGACACAAATAGTCAAACTATATTAAACTCAGTCCACCATAATCTGATTCAGATCAAATCATATAGAGCCCTGCATGCTTAAACCATAATAGTTTGAATAAATACCGTGTTTTTTGTCTTATAAGTGTTAGATGAGCCACTGTACACAAACCAAGTACAACAGGTAAAGTAAAGATGAATTAGATGTGTAAATTAATTATTTAATTTACTCTTATCGTCATAGCGTGTGCAGGTGTTTCCGTAGCTTATTGCTTGACCTTTTGAGTATTTACAATATTTCAGGACCGACTGGGTTGCCAAATAGACGGACAAAAAATAATTACACTAGATTCAGACAGGATTAATGATGTAATCTGAAGCCTACGCTCGGCATGAACTCTTCTGAGATCAAAACCTGCGTTGACATTTTGCTTCCATTTTCCCTTTTTATCCTGACTGACACAAAGGCTAAAATATGTCAGTAAATGCCAACAAGCTTCCAATTGGCCAACTGTGAGGCTCTAGGTGCCCCTATAGCGCCAGTTTTGCAATTGTCAGTTTTTGCTTATTACATGCATACATATCTTTAAAAAAAAAAAAAAGGATTCCCAGGAAACAACTTGGTCGGGTTCCGGTAAATATGGTGATTGGGTTAAAATCACTGTGTTCATTACACAACCAATGTAAAGTTAAAATATCGTACCGTTACTTAAAGGTGCTAAATGCAACTTTTCGAGCAGAGGGATTGTCTCCATACAGCTCTCAACATGGCAGCGCCTGAGTCATCGGCTTGCAGCAGTGGTTACATATATATATATATATGTATATATGTGTGTGTGTGTGTGTGTGTGTGTGTGTGTGTGTGTGTGTGTGTGTGTGTGTGTAAATGCAGCGAACTACCAGTGCTGAGTCAAGCAACATTTTATAATCCTGGTTTAAAAAAATTAATAGGCCATTAGCCTTAACCCAACTGATGTAGCCATGGTAACTGCAAATATTTCTGTGCTCACACTTATGGAGCACTTGTAATTTAGAGGCTGCTACAAACAAATTCAATTTATTTTGTACAGCTCAAAATCACAAATTACACTTTAGCCTCAGAGGGCTTTACAATCTGTACACATACAAAATCCTCCGTCCCGGGACCTCACATTGGATCAGGAAGAACTTTCCCAAAAAAGACCTTTCACGAGGAGAAAAAGGGAAGAGACCTTTGTGAGAGCAACACAGGAAGATCCCTCTCCTCGGATACACAGAAGTGCAATAGATGTCATGTGACCATAATTAACAACGTAAAAGAGCTACAACACATTCAATTCATATGACAGAAATTATTCATATAATGAGAAGTAAGCGTGATGGCATGAGTGTCAAATCAATACTTTGTGCCAATCGATGATCACTGATGGCGTCTACGTAACATTGTAGAGGGGAAAATAACACAATTATAATGATTGGACGAGCCAGTTGTTTCGTTCGTGTGTCGCTCTAAGGAAGCAGTACATACCAGTAAGTTGTGTACTTTCAGGCACAATGGCAAAAGAAGGTATCTCATCAATCTAAGAAGCGTGCATTCCTGCTAAGGCTCTGCATCAATGTTCAGCAATTATCTTTTTTACAACACCATCAAAGTCCACACAGCGTAAAGCTTCGTTGTAAAAATGATTCCACTTCAAAACCCTCCAGTGTTGATGTGACCTGCTGGGACAGAACTTACTTTTGCGATTGGTTCACTGTACATTAGCTTTTATTCCCGTCTCACCCTTCCAACCAATTTCAGCCGGGGCAGGAACACAATTCCCATCAGTCACTCTGAATTTATAGAGTCGTGCAAACATTTCCATTTCGTCAAAGTGAAGTCGCATGAATTGTTCCCACGTCGGCTTCTCTTACATACTTTGAGCTACACATTTATATACTTTGATATGCTGGGTGTCTCTCTCATTCATATATATATATATATATATAGTTGATGTATAGACCTTGACTGTTTGTCTTGTCTCCAGAAGTATAGTAAGCCACACATCAGGGCACTTTGTATACGCCATTCCAACCATTTATAAAGAATGAGACGGAGTGCATTTTAATTACAGTGTACTTCAAAATCCTTTTAAGCAGAAGTGAACTCAACTCGTGAACCCACTCCAGTGAAATGGTAATTAATGACAGGGAGTTTAATGGAGTTTGGGCGTGTGGGAGTATAGATGCGGGGCAGTGTAATAGAGAGAATGTTTATTTTTATTTTTTTCCTGTTTTGTTTATTTTTTAACAAGCTAGTAAGGTATTGTCAACACATGGTGTTTTGATTAACAATATCTGATTAAGGAGGGTTTAAGTACGGGCAGGATAGTGTTGTCTAAAACTACACACCGCCAATATGCACTTTCCAGAATTTTGGTAGATCAGTTCTGCCATTTTCAGAAGTTTGGCATGTTGTTGGTTCCGCCCCTTCTTTTTGTCACAAAGCTGGTAGCCATTGAAGGTTGAGACATGTCCAGCATTCCACATTCAACTTTTTGATGATTGCACCATCCGGTACTCATAGTGAACTGCTTTTTGCGTTACTTGTCAGTGTAAACTCACTGATGCACAATTGTGAAATAGCAAGCGTAAATACAGAAATATGTGTACCGAGACACAGCATTATATTAAGTATTCTACATTAAATAGCTGAGGCTATTTTGTGATAGATTATAGCCACTTGGAAAGGAACCGCAGTATCCACCTTGGACTAATAAAATAAAGTGAGACCATCCATTAATATGTCACTATTCCCACCAATCTGTTCCAACTAGTTGGGCAAGGTCACTATTTTGGATTAGGCCACTCTTAAGTTGACTAATTGGCACCATTGGTATCGACATTAGAGACAAATGTACCTCTCGTAGCCAAGACCTCTGATAAGCCAATCTGTGGTTGTCAGATATGTGGTCTTACTTACCTTTTGGAGATGTACCTTTTTGTAATAACTTGATTTGACTGAACTTCATAGTGTTTGTATTGGACAACTCAGTTCACTCAAAAGTCTCATTTAATGATTTTTAAAGAGCCCTTTTTTTTCAAGCTGTCCTGAAACTGAACACAACCAAGATCAGCCTAATTCTAACCCCCTTAACCTAAACCCAACCTAAAAACAAGGCTCCAGCCTAACATGTAATAAGCTACGTTAGGGGGGTTTGTTCCCAGGAGGAAAGCTTGGCTCCACAATGTGACTTTGTAAACAGATTTATGTCCTCACAAGAAGGGTAAAACACGCCACAAACACATTCATACACCAAAACTATTTATATTTATTTATCTGATCATACACTAACTAAGTGGTTCTCAACCCCCGACTATACATTATACTAGTTGTAGTCTGGTGCTCTTGGACTTGACAAAAACAGCACTTTCACCAATGAGACCTGGTTTCATTTGGGACACAAACACCGAAATCAATGTCAGTCTAATTTTAACCGGCTTGACTCTACTACGTCGCTTTCGTTGTGCAAGTTGCATGTTGCTGATTTAAAAACAGTGCCAGCAAAGCACTAAACATCCTGATGAGTGTGTGAAACAAGTATTGAGTACGTGCAGCTCATCTCCCGTTCAGCGTCTCCATAACCCGCGTTTCAACCCTGTTTGAAACTAGTGTAATGCACTTGTGTTGTAGTGCAGTGCTACTCAAATCTTAGTCCTCGGGGTCCGGGACACTGCTGGTTTTCAACCCCGCCAGGTGGTTGATTGCATTCACCTGTCATCCCGGGTCAAAATCAGGCCCGCATCACAAACAAGAGTGAAGATTGTCTGGCAGAGTAGAAACCAAGCAGTTCCTCCAAACCCTGAGAGCTGGATGAGTGCAGACATAAACACACCTGTGTCAGGTTTTCATTTGATCAACGTCAAATCCTCGCATGCAAAGCTTAACTTCCACCTCCTCCGTTAGCACGCAACATCACATTCATGAAGAGAAGAACACAATAGACAGAATACTTAAGTTGTATTTTATTTGAGGAGCGACTGGGTGCTCCAAAGATACATAGAAACAGTCTGAGAGCATTTTTTAAATATAAATAAGCCCTAAGAAAAACAAGACTGTCTTGTTAAGTGACAGCTGCTAAGCGTGTGAAGATTTGGATTCCACTTCGTATTCACCAACGTTCCCCATTTCCTGGTTTCATCAGCCCGTGTTGATACTGTAGAAAACCGTCTTAATTACACATCCGCTACCGTGACTGAACAAGCAGCGGTTACCTGCTATGACATTTGCCGCTTTCAGTCCACCTTTCATTATTCTGCACAATCAGCAGAGTGAAGTTGTCTGCTGAAGAGACGGGCTCATGGCGGTCCTTTGTTCATAATTACTGCAGCTACTCATTCCTCCGCTGTCAGCTAAAACCAACTCAATTAGGAAGATCCTCACATACTTTGTATTTCATTCCTTTTTCCATTGTATCTGTTGTTCGGCTATTTCTGAGTTCATTTACATTAAATTTACCAAACTTGTGGTCTCTGCTTTATTTTAAGTGACAGAAGAAAAAACGCGTACAAAATGGGTTGAATGTCATTTTTCTTTTTATAATACGACTGTTGATTAAGACATGCATTCACACCAAAGTTGCTGTGGGGAGTTGCTTAGCAACGGTGAACGATGTTTAAATTAATTTATGGCAGAATGTAAAATGTTTTATCACGTGTATAAAAGCAACTGGCCCTCATGGCATGAGTGCTGCAGGTCAGTAGTGCCAAGAGCTCAATGACCGTCATTGTGTTTTTTTATCCTCTAAACATAACAAATAAAGGCCTGCTTTAGTCGTAGGATTGATCACATTATAGTATTTTGAGATCACATAGTTTTGTGGGAGCTTCTGAAGGTCGTGCATCCCCTCCGCTGCCCTGCTCTCAGGTGGCTGCCATGATGTCTTATTCTGTCGGAGAGATGATGGCCGCCGGGGGCTTCGCAGCAGGTAGGCATACATTTCTGTTTATTCCTCAGCGCCCACGCACAGCAGCTCACAACAGGTGACAAAGAACTTGTGGAGGACTCCCGCGAGCATAGGCCTGGTGGGCTTCTTTGTTAATAAGGGCTGTCACCTCCTGCGTGGTTTGAATATTAAAAGATCTGCTGCCGGCAAACAAAAGTGGGCTCGAGTATATATTTGAGCCTTTTCCTTTCATGTCGAACACTTACTTGTGTTGGTGCTATAGCATTCTAGTTGGCTGTATTAAACTGCACTATACTACACGATCAGTAGAAGTAGACTCAGGGTTGGTTTCTGGCCTATTGATTGAAATTGTTCAGAAGGGATTGTGACTTATGACAGTCACTGTCATTTGTTGCAATATATTTAATTTGACTGGTTATGAAACCGTCTCAATTTAATACGGATGCCTCTCTATGACCTACAGAAGTAAATCCTTCTGGGAGCCGACACCAATGGCATGCTGCTGGAGGCTCAGGATGTATTACTGGTACGGGAGAAGAAGATATGCGAGGCAGGCAGACCCTGCTGCAGTAAAATGAGGTTTTCTAAAGGGAGTCTGGGGCTTGGAAACTCATCATTTTGTCCGCAAGACCCACCAAAATAATGTAAACAATGTAAGTTCCAAGCAGTAACGTTATACATGGATGATCGGTTGGATAACATACCTTTTTAGATACATTTGTTGTTTTTTGGTAACTACACTACTCTTTAAAATGTACCAAACCTTTGTCACCATGGTTAAATGAATTACTAGTTGGTTAAAGTTAAGGTATAATCCCTCTCTGGATGTTGTGGCCTGAAGGACACGAGTTAGAATGGGTTTTAATGGAACCTTAACGAATGTTACATTTCAATTCCAAGAAGTTGCCTGCACAGTGATGCATGGAGCTGATGCACCGCAGCAGCTGTACCTCTCCAGATGGAGTGAAGGCTGACAATCAGACACTTCCTGTCCTCAGCAGCATCTCTGTGCTGCAGCTTCTGCAAATATCAACTGTCCAATAAGCATACCTGCTGTTATGGCTCAATACATGTAGCATTCGGTATTATGGCAAATGGAGGGGATTTTCTTTAACTGCAATGGGCATTGGGAAAACAATCCTTAAGAGATGTGGAATACATATGTGTATCTTGAAATAATCGGATGTGTCCTTTTAATGATAGCAAGATTATAAGAGTTTGTCTCTACTTTGTGGTTAAATCTTCTGTAGGTCTTATTGAGCTAAACTTTGGTCGTTAATAAATGTTGAAATTAGTAGTAGAAATTCTTATTTTTAAACTGCAAAAAAAATATTAACAAAAATCGGATTGGATTCATAACAGCTCATCACATGTCGGATTATATTTATACCTACAAACTCTAATCGATGAACATGTTTATCAACATACAAACTATATTTTGCCCGTCTGTGTGTCAGTGTGGTGTTACTTCTATTTTGTTCGTGCGTCAGCCACAGCGAGGAGATTTCTGGAAAGTATAATAATGAGAATGAAACATACGTATAGTGTCCAGTGTGCGTAATGAGCTTAACTAAACAGTACAATTTCATTTCCAGTCATATTTTCATTTGGCACAAAAACAAAATGGTTCATCCCTAAAAAAAAATCTCTTGTCTTTTGTTTATTCCATGTTATATTTGTGCAGGACGGTCTTCAAACCAGATCTGCTCCACTATTTTGACAGGAGGCTTAGTTTTAGGATTAACTGTTGGATGGCTTCCATTAAGGGCTCGTGAAGAGGTCACATCCACAGGGGGGAGGGGGGGCTTACCCACCCTGGGAGGTCATGTGCCAGGGATTAGTTCAACATGTTTATGCTTCAGTCATCTCTCTTGACTTGTTGTTGATTGAAACTATGAAATAACTCGGAGAAAATATCATCTTGTACTATCTAAAGTTCCAAAGATATGAAGAATACTATCTTCCCATTACTGAAGCAATTCCTAAACTCGTGGCTGTGTCCTATCCTCTATCAGATTTCCTAACTTATCCTAAACTAAGAGATTCCTAACTAACATGTCTGTCCCGCTTATATATTTATAATATATACAAGACTGTCTCTATCTTTGATTAGAAGGTACCAGTAACCAGTGTGACCACGAGGCAGAGCTCCATGCCTCATTATAGGATTTAACACGTTGATTAAACTCAAATGAATCGCCTTGGCAGTCGAAAAAAAAATGAGGTTTGATCCTTTCAATCGTATTGTGGTGTTCATGTGTTTCCTCATTCAGCCATCCATACCCAACAACAGTGCTGCCATCCACTGATAGCTACATTCCTATCCTAAGAATATATGTTTTCTCAATGCATTTAGGAGATGTTTGCGTGCACTACCAAAAAGCCTAAACTGTAATAAGACAGGATGTCAGACCTACGAAGTTTCTGTAATCAGCCCCCTGAACAATACATGAAAAGGTATTTACGGTCTCGCCTTTCAGCCGTACAAATGCTTCCCCTACCCCGAAGAGCGCAGAGCGACTTTGCATCCAAATAATGTGGTCGTAATGGACTTGTGAGCCGAGAGTGAGCGTCCATTGGGACGGCAGAGCAGCAAACCAGGACAATCAACTAAGTGAATGAAAGCAGCACACTGACCTCTCAGTGGGATCGACAGTCGGAACCCTTTCACATTGGAGGAAGTCATGTGGTCAAAGGCTAGTAATGGTAAAAAATAAAAAACTGTTACATATTGAAAACATTCATCCGTGTACATTTCTGATTGTGGCAACCTCATTTGGTGAGTTATAAACATCCAGTGTTTTTTTTTTTTTACTTTAAATATATTAGATATAATATTGGCTTATTATTAAAAAAAACTCAGAAGCACTTCCCCACATACAGCTCGAATGTATTCACTGAAGTGATGGAGTATTATTCCACTCAGCTCCCCTTCTTCCATCTGTGATGCAGTATTTTCTCACCGACAACACACTCTTTAGTTACGTAAGTCTCAGTGCACACTACTGTGTAGATAACCACTTTAAAAAAAAAAAGGTACAAAGGGAACCCAGATGTGAAAAAGACCAAATGTACCTTTTATCTTGCAATAAAAGATAACGAAATATAAAAGTTAAAAAAAAAAAGCCAACTCATGGTCAGAGGCAAAGCAAATCATGGATTTCGTGGCGCTCCCAGTGCAATGGGAGGAAGCGGTAGATGAAGCATGTCAATGAAAAATCGTTCCTAACCCCCGAGTCGCCGAACAGAGGCAGCGCAGCAGAGCTGGAAGCCTGTAGCCTCAGCGTCCCGTGGAAGATGGATGCCGAGGCTTTGTACCACCGGCAGCGTAACAGTACGAGGTGCATTAGGTGTCGAGCTCGGCTGTGAGGGCCGCGCTAGAAGCAGCAGTGGGAACGCGACTGTATACGATTGTGGCTGAGGAGAGCACACGGATTGGAGCACGAAAACAAAAGTATCCTTGTGTATAGCAGAAATTTTTACGTTTATACGTATACGGGCAGTATTGATGAGAATAATAGAAGCAGTGCAGTTTGGGATATATTTCCCCTTTTATTACATCCCGTCTTTGCCAGATGTTATTAAGTTGTCTGTCAGACTTTACAGTTCCTTTTTAACCAACGCAGCCGTCTACGTCCGCTGTATATGCGCTCACTTTGGCCGGCTACCCGAGGCTTTTTTTCTCTTATGATTCAATTCACTTTTCTTTTTTTTTCTTGCAATCTGTCTGGTGTCATGTCTCACATTCTTCGCATTTGTTTTTCTGGATTGTTTGCCAGAGGTGTTTTGTTTGAAATTGTGCTTGCTGGTTGAAAAATATACTATTCTCTACTATTATTCTCGTCCACTGCTACTGTAGAGCTATCAAGCACGACAGCTGGATTCTCGCAATGTCGCGAGATCACGCTCGAATCACAGGACCATATATCCAGTGTTGGGGCTAACGAGTTACAAAGTAACGGATTACAGTAACGATATTACTATTATAAGTAACAAAGTAAAGTAGCGCATTACACTCAAAATATTGGTAACTACACTACTACTACTCAGCAACGCGCTTTCCTACGTTACCCAAGCCATTTTTACTAGTCCGAAAAGTTCTCTTTTAGTGGCGCGCGAGTCACACGACACTTCCTGCATGAACAATAGCAACAAGCTGCTAGCTAGCGCTGCTGCTGCCCGCGACCCCTCTGCCCAAGTCGGGTATCGAGCCTGGTCCCGCTACCTTCGGTGGTTTTCGGGGAGCTAGCGGAAGTTAGCGGGGAAGTAACGGAGCGCTAGCAGGAGCCCCAGCCGGCTACAGCGGGGAGCTAACGGGGACTCTGACCGAAGGTAGTAGCGGCTCGTAACCCGACGTTTACGGTAGATTGTTCATGCAGCGATGACTCGCGCGTTTATTATTGGAAATTATATTAATTAATAATAATAAATTATTATTGAAAATAAAGTGATGAGAGGGCCATGATGTTTGTCCATGTATCTCTGCGGTTAATTTGGACATTTGCTTAAAAAAATGGAAAGTAAAGTAACTAGTATTGAAGTTACTTTTCAAATGCAGTAACTAGTAAAGTAATCTAGTTACAATTTTCAGAAGTAACTAGTAACGTGTAACTAGTTACTTTTTCTGAGAAACTACTCCAACACTGCATATATCACAGGTAGAACCTGATCATGCATCAGGTAGTGCGCTGGCGCCAGCAAAACCAGTGCACGTAACAAGCAGCGTCCCGTGAGGAGCATCGACAGTCCACGGTCACGCCCGTGTGCGACCGCGGCCTGAAGACGCCAAACTCAATCTGTAACGGTTAAGAGCGTTCCCAACGTTGAGTCGAGACGTATTCACGGGGAAAAGCACAGGTGTAACTAATAACGTTTATGATGGATCTGTTCCATCCAAGTGTCCCGGTGAGTAATGGCGAGGAACCGCTGTGCACAATATCAAGGCCCGAGAAGTGGGACAGCTAAATAGTTATTAACGTGCTGAGTGCAAACCCACACAGCCACGACAAAGGCTTTAAGGAACTGGATTACATGGTTATGGACGTTACATCACGTGAGTCACCTGGCATTCATTTAGTTCAAATTACTTTTGATTATTACACTTCAACCTAAAGCTACGACCAGGAACGTAAATGTTGTTTATTTTGGTGGTCCTTATTGACGAAAACGGGAATATTTCCGATAGTCTTCCATGTAGTCCAACAGCAGCAGCTGTACCGCTTATGTCATCTCGGTGCAATACTTTGCTCTACACAGACAAAGCCTCCATTTAGAAACATTTCAGTATTTGCAGAACCATCCATTCATCCCTCCCTGTGAATGCCGCTCACTCCATTTAGATGAATAATATTCACCGTGCTGCACTGGAGAACAGCAAATTAAATGATTGTGTTATCTGGGAAATTCTAGTTCTGTCTCCATCTCAATCCACGCGCTCTCTCTCTCTCTCTCGCCCTCTCTCTCACCCGTCTCATCCGAACAAAATTATTGAGCGGTATAGTAAATGTGACAATAGTGAGACATGGACTGGAATCAAATTTGGCACAAATCATTCCAGAACGAAAACAAGTGCAATAAGACTTTCAGTCCACGACTTCGACTTCTGGCTGCATATGCTTACCTGATTTTAATTATTCAGCTATTGGTAACTGCATTTCACGAAGTATATCTTCTATCAACTATTAAATATTACTATAACTATGTAAATCACGTTGATAATAGATTCCCTTTGTTGGCTCATGATGCTATAATGTGTCAGTAGCAATATATTAGGGACACAATATTGCGCAAGACAAGAAGAGATTTAATTGAGCACATTAAAGTAATTTACTAGTAATTACTGAATGATTAAGTTGTGAGAAGTATAAATGTGTCACGCTGATGCCTTTTAAATGTTTTACTGTTAATTTGGGGAAAGGAAACATAGCAGTGAGGTTATTCACAGTGAAATGAATTTTACATTTTCTACAATTTGTCTTTTATTGAAAGCCGTTTTGCAAGAATCCTTTGTTTTCTTGAATGGGGAAAGATTACGCCGTGTGTTGCTTTTTGCTCCCTTTGCAACATGTCCGCCTCATCGTGTGTTTTAAAGCTTTGGAGAATAAGCTCTCCTGCCAAGTGGATGTCAGGTGCGCTATACATACGCATTCATTAAAACCATCATCCCAGAGAGCGTAACAAGGGCGCGATGAAATGAAGACCTATGGGTGGTGAGCGAGTTCATTTGATATCTTTCCCTAATTGAGGAAGATATTACGGCGCTTTGACAATGTGGTCTCTTGTGCGCGCTTTGTCCTAACACCCACTAATGAACTGTGGTTGTCAAAACCCACAATCACTGTCAGCACAGAGGGAGGTTCCCAACAGGGACTACCCGCTCAATTATCTCTTATGCTGCACCATTTAAAAATACTATGTAAAGGAGTCTGTGCTGCTGTACCTTTCTGGTCTCAGCTATCTTTAGGAAGGGCAGAATTACTTTTAATGATGGATAATATTTGGTTAAAAGAAAGTTCTTAAGTTCATCTTATTTCTGGCCGTCAATGTTTTTTGTTGTGGCGGTATCATGCTACACTGACATTCTTCATTTGCGGAGCTCTCATTCACCCATTCAGACGTACACTCAAATAGCTGGGCAGCGCGAGCGATTTGGGTTTCAGTGTCAGAGACACCGGGGATCGGACCACCGACCAACTGCTCGAGCCCCTCTGAGGCCTCTTTATCTTGCTCACATGGCAATCTGTGGTGGCACCACAATGATCAATGATAAACTGTAAATGAGACACTTGATCTCATGTTTGGACGATGAACCTATTGAGGAGGAGAATATTAAACCCAAAAATGTGATGGAGAGTATGCACAGGTCGATACTGAACATTATCCTCCTGACGACGCCGGTCAACGAGAGAATCGATATAGAGAAGTCACATGCCGTCTGCAACACTATCATATACACTTGCTTAACTTGATTTTGATTGACAAGCATAAACGGATGCATGGAAGCTGAATATTAAATATTGTGGAAAAACGTCTTGGGAACATACGGTGTGTGCTGAAGAACAGATGTGGACATGTGTTGTTGTTTTTTAGATTTAGAGGGAGTTAACTGTCACTCTAGTTGACTGATAGATAACAGGAAATGAAGGGAGAGAAATATATGGAAGGACATAACAAAAGTCCCTGGACAGACTTTAACTGGGGACCTTGTGGTTTGTGGTGAACTCCTAATGGCCTAAAAACATCGGAAACAGCCTGGGCAACCCACCGAACCATTAATGGTTGGAGTCAATAGTTCAGGCAATAGTTTCCCTGCACAACAGCTGAAAGCATTAATATCAAGGTCAGCGACTCCTGTAGTTAGTTGTCCATGTTGACGTAATCCCTGGTCGTTGCACAGTAATCAAGAAGCGAGCCGAAGAGTCTGCGTCCTCATCCTCGTAGCTTTCCATTTCTGTCCAAAGGCCCTGGATTTTTTTTTTATAAAACAGGGTCAGTAGCATTAAAACAAACATATTGGCGAGGATTTATAGCCCGAGATATAACGGATGGCAGTCTAACATTGCAGATGAAGTGAGCAATGGGCCAAAAACTTATCAAGGTCTATGTAAGAGCGTGTTTGTTCCGTCTTGTGTGAATAACTTGGCTTGCATCCAATGGTTAAATAAGGCAACAATAAATTATCATTAGCATTCTCTCCCTGCTCTATGTAGGTGTGTTTTTTCTCCTCTTGCTCTGCCTACAGGGGCATAAAGAAACAGAGCATATATATATATATATATATTTCTGTCATCACAAGCAATAGTGATCGGCAGCCTTGCCTATCCATTATTACCCATGAAATTCAACGAGTGAAGCATAAAATTGAAATGAAGAGCTGATCTGTATTGTGATGGCTCATTTCCTTATTCCACATCTCCGCATTAATTCTAATTATGCCCAAGCTGTCCCCACTTCCCTTCTAGGAGAGGTTTCTGTGTCAGGGTTTCTGTCAGAGCTGCCTTCCCATGATAAAGTAGCAGGGAGAGCCAATATTCCTCACTGCCAGAGATAGACTTCACACACATCTGGAGGCCTATTTATCAGCCAGTGCCACCACTGGCACAGGAAGACACACATAGATGCACACAAACATGCTCCTGAACAGCACACAGACAAAGTGTGACACAATATGTCCATTCTTCTCATGCAGTTGCCATACATCCATAATTACACATTCATTACGCTATCTCGCGTTAAGGCGAGTGCCTCTGGAGCTACAGCAGTTCAGAGGAAGCCACACATCAGCTGCTGCAAACTTGAATGTTAGATTTTGAATCCAGGTTGTAATTTTGGGGAACATCAACTTTAGATATTGCTGTGTGATGACGTTGTGGTTGGTTGGGTTTCGGGTTGAAAATAAAAACATTCAATGAAATCTGGGAGTTGAGTTTGTCAAAATGAAAATTGCTTATTTCAAATACTTTTAATGATCTCTCAAAATTAGAAATATCCCTAGGAGACAAGGATAATCTTGCGCCCCAAAACCAACATACCACATCTGTGTGTGTGTGTGTGTGTGTGTGTGTGTGTGTGTGTGTGTACGTGTAATCCACATAATATAATTATGTGGATGTAAATATTCATATAAATGTTATTATGCTCATGAGTCCAGCAGAATGCAATATTCGCCGTCGACAGAGAGACAGAAAGAGCACGCACGCACACACACACACACACACACACACACACACACACACACACACACACACACACACACACACACACACACACACACACACACACACACTAACTAAGTCTGGAACTCTGTCACTGTTCATTTGGGAAATAATAGAACATGTACTTCTCAAGTATTTACCCAGACTTTCACTGCAAATGTGCTTTTTTAAATGTAGTGTTCTTGCATCCTTGAGTCATGTCTACCTATCAAAGAGTAAACTATTCTGCAATGCAACTGTCTGAACCCATTCTTTCACAAAATGACTCTTTGTTTGGGTAATTTAACTTTGACGTTATAAATATAGATAATACATATATTGTGTAATACAAATATCATGAAAGTAATCATGGACGGCCAATTAAACAACCTCCTGGCAGAGAAAACAATCATTCTCAACATGCAACTGGCACCAACCATAGCAATGAAGAATAACTGTTTTTTATGACTTTGTTTATGTATTCTCTCTCTGTATTTCGCATCGTCTCAAACATTTAATTTCCGTTTCTTCAGCCGAGCCGGCACTTAGGACAGTACCACACAAAGTCAAATTATATGGGCCACTGCTTCACAGACAAATGCTCAGAATTAGCCTCTGAATATGCATTGAGCCCCAATCTCCCACACCAGCAAAAGTTAATTTAAATATTCACCCTTTCTGGAGGTTTGAGCTGGCTCACTCAAATGAGACCAGAGTACCTCTTTATGTTATGTCTATGATTTCCATTGCCAAGTAGCTCAAGGTTACAATGGGCCATGTATTAAACTGCATTGGATTATTTAGTAGTTGATACCTTCTTTGATAGAATTCTACACCGACTGACTGGCTGATGGATGATTTTTCATGAGGCTGCAGTACTATATCTATAACAGCCCACTCGTTGTAGGTTTAGTTTTCTAAAAGGTTTGGTCACAATTTTAAATTGTTCGTGCAGTTTGGAGAAACTATTTTTCAGTTATCTCCAATTTCCTCGATTGGATGGTTTCTCCAAACCATTCCTAAAAGAAGTCTGGTTCAGTATTTAAACACAGCATTGTTTCTTTCTTTCTTTCAGGCATTTTTAGGTATAATGAATCGAGCATTTAGTTACAACATAATATTGAGAACTATCACAAGTCGCCAGGATTTGACTCACTTGGTCAACCAGTGTGTTTTTTTATGTTGCTGTTTGGGTTTGTAATACCTGCCATTAATTATTGCATCAAGTCAGGAGCCTGAAATGTGAGGCCAAACCCAGGTGTCCAAGGTCTGAAAGCACTGGAACCTACAATTCTTTCAAATCACACCTCCACCTGCCTGATATATTATTAACCCTAAAGCCCCGGCTGAAAATAACAGCTATTATTTGGACAAGCTCGAAAAAGCTCCCTCCACTGCCGAATAATGCTCCTTATAATAAGACGGTAAATGGTTTGTGTACAAAATAATCCTTTTAATTTGAAATGCAAAAACAGGAAGAAAGCGGTTTAAAGCATCAGTGTCACCAACATGTTTTTCGCTTGAGTTCCAGCAGACGACACCAAAACATCTCTAAACATCTGCCTCATGGGCAGCTGCCTGGCATAAAGGGGGTTAAAAGATGATCTACAATATACATGGTCAGGGGCCAGACCTGTGCTGGCCTTCAATAAGAGGTCATTCATATTTAAAATTCACCTTTTCATGGGAATCCTGGGATGCGTCGGGTCATGTAAGAAGATGAGATCTCTGTGTGAAATAGTCAAGCTGCAAATTCTGAAAGAGTTGGAATCATTCCGTTTCTCAGTGATGCCGTCGAGAAGTCATTCTCATCAACTTAAAAATCGCAAAGTGCAGACATTTTTGACATTTCTTCACATTGTACTATTTCCAGAATATTCCAAAGAATTGCAACAGATTGGTGGCTGTTTATATCTTTGCCTAAAAGAGTCGATACAACAGTTTTGCCTCTGTTTTTGTCACAATAAATATACAATTTCACATACAGATCTTATTCACACATGCAGCTCACACAATACAAGCTATTTAGCTTCATTTGGTTCCTTCGTCAGCATGAAAAAAAATAACTTAACTTATGTGCATGCAGTGAAGCACACAGCCCCACGGAAGGTGTCGGGTCAAATTTAAATAATCAACGTGGTAATTGGCTATAATATGTAAATTCTGGGGCATTTAATTATAACACAGTTTACTGTTAAAGCGAGTTGCAGAGAGGGCCAGAGAGAAGGGGGGAGAAAAAAACCTCCCGTGACTTTGGTATTCTGAGAGGTTATTTAAAATCTTACGCTCCAATTAATCACTTCCTGTGTGGAGAAGAATCATCCGACCATGACCACCGCGTCCGTGCTCGACACCTGATTATATAAGCAAACCTGTGTCTAAATTAGGGTGATGGAATGTGCGTAATGACATATAAACCCTCTTAATAGATATGATAGAATAGAACTTTCCTCAGGCAATTTGTATGCGTTTGTTTTTAGTATCTACGCCAGTGTAAATACGCCGTCTAGAGTTTTCTCTACCTTTTTTCGCTCCGTTATCCTCACAAGGTCACAGGCGTCGCCATCATTAACCCAGTGAACTGTTGACCTGAGAGAGTAATGTGTGCAATTCATCCTGCTCCCTCCAAATTATCTGGCAAATTAGCTCTTCCAAAGTCAGGACGAGGCAATTACCTCAATCGTCTGAGAAGTCCAATCAGAAACTCATCTCCGTGACTAATTCACAGACCACTGTACTCATGTGGGGATATTTTTAGGTCATTTCGTTTTTTGTCCTCATCATGTCCGGGTAAAATAAGTTTCTTATTGGCATATTTTATTGGTCTACTTACTGTAACTACACTTTTCAGCATATCAGTGAATGTATCATATGGTCTTTTCTCATGACAATGAGCAATTAATTTATTAAATGAATAATTAAACCCCATTTTAAAACATGACACAAACCTACATTATGGAGATGGAAACATAACTAAAAGAGGAAATAAAACATCAGATAAAGGGATTGGGGAGAAATATTCAAAATAAATTGATTTGAAGAGTTAAAAGGTTCTTTGCCTCTCCTGTGAAATGTTAATCCTTGATCACATTCTTCTTTCTTACTCAGTCGCATTTATCTTTAATTGCTAATTCAGCAAAACCCTTTTGGGCTTTGCCACCTTGCTCTTCATTTATTCTTTTAGGCATTCTCCGCCTCAGGGCTTCAATCTTCCACCTTCACTTCACTCCCTTTCAGTCTCATTTTCTTCTCATATTTACACCCTTTTCCCTTTTCATTTTGCCCGAACTTGCTTCAGTGCAAGAAGAATCATGGCTTTGGTCCATGCAATCTATCCTCTTCCTCCTCCTTCTCCTCCCTTGCAGCACTCTTTTCATTTCTCCTTTTCATTCATTGATGACCTGCTTCGACTCACTTTAACCCCACTAACTCTGGCATGCTGGTCTATATTCGAGAGACAGGTTGATGGAAGAATAGTGGCCCCTATTAAGCACCACTTCAATGCGAGTGGCCTTGAGAGGAAGATTGTGGCCGATGAATCACAGAAAAAAATAAACATAATGTGAAAGAGAAAGTGACAAATAATGTAATGTCAAAAGTCAGAAAAGCATTTGAAGTCAGAGCTCAATGCAGCTATTTCAATCAGGAGAGACAGTGAGTGATTAGTTAATGTTTATTATGCCAGATGATGCGTTACACGTCATTTATTTGGCGCTTGAACTCCAGGAGGAGATTGAGATCGAGCTGTGTGATGGTGCTGGGGAGGCGGCGGGTCGCTAGAGGCGGGAATACAGCACATTTAAAAGGAGACCAGGCTGATAGGCTAGCGAAGAGGGCGTGACTGTGCACTATTGGCTGAGCCAATATTCCCAGCTGCTGAACAGCTGATAGTCTGACCCTAATGACACGAACCTCCAGTATGGATGTGTGCTGCTGGTGAGGGACAGTATGAGTGAGAGGCCGACGAGCCCGGGGTGAGGGGATTGTCGTCCTGTCTGAACTTACGCTAGAGCTTCATTAGGTCATTATTGTATATACAAGCAGCTTAAATCACAAGTTTTCCTGCTGTAAATGCAACACAACTATAAAAAGGTCAGTTCCTCTAACTTCAACTTGAATTATAAATAATGCCTACGGTGCTGTAACAAGACAATGTTTAGAAACCCACCAACCTCGGGTGATTTTCACCTGAGTGATTGTGGTTACGTTATTTTCATTGTGTTGCTTTTGTCTGAGTTGCGTGGGTCTTTCTGTAGCTTCATGCTGCTCACTGACGTTAGTGAAGGTGGGTGTGTCTCTCTGCTCCAATCCCTGTTTTTTTTTTTCAAAAGGCACGTGTTCAGGTGATTTTCACCCGACGTTAGTGATAGATACAGGGTGAAACAATTCCGGGTGGACATTACAATCGCAGGGAGACTCTTCCTTCACAGGACAAGGCTCACATGTCCCAGGAACGGGTGAACCAAAGAACACGTTCATAGTTCTATTATTCATATTTTTAATCATGTTTTATTGACAATTAACTAATTTTTCACCTGATTTTGAGCGTCCCCCATGATACCCGTTTTTCGTTTTATGAAAAGTTCTATAGGGTAAAATAAAAGAGTACTTCAATTTGCCTTGTATTTTAATATATTTAAATGAAGTATATTTTATCCAGTACATTATGTCGGGTAAAATATACCCAACGTTAGTGATGGTGCTACTATTTATAACGTTAGTTCCAGCGTTAAGGAAAATTGATCTCATGTGCTCAAACTCCTTAAGTCTGAAGCCAGAGGATACAAACCGTGTTGCTAAGAGTGCAACATTACAGTAAATGTTCTAAAAGTGATTTTCTGTATACAGAGGTTGTTTAAAAAGTAAATGGCTGATATTACTTTATTTTACCAGTCCCGTTTTTGGTTCGCTTGCTCTTTCATGAGGATATATCTGAGCCTAATGAGATACTTCCATTCCTCATTGTTGCCCTAATATCATATCAAAGGGCCCTTTTCGTCCAAGTGCCTCGTTGGTCATCCAGATGCCCCTTTAGTCACACTAACTGGTACCTTTTCTGGCAGCGAAGTAGTGGAGCTATTTTTCCCCTTTTTGTTCCTGGGTACTTAGATTCGGTGCACTTCACTCGAGGCCCAGTGACTGCTTTCTAATGACCACCTGACGGTTCTTCCAGCAAAAACTGAAATAAAATGTGGGCACCGGTAGAAGAGTATGAGAGCACCTCACTTATCACGCCCAGGTCAACCCTTAGCAGCTCATTGCGCTGTATTGTATATGCCCCCTGGCAGACATGGCGCTGACTCTGGATTAGACGGAGCAGTGATGAGCTAACTTGTGAGAAGGCTGTCGTCACGGTGCCAGTAAAGTGAACAGTGCAAGACAATAATCTGTTAAGTAGCAGATTGTGTTGTCTTTGCATTGCATTTGATCCGACAGCCGATACCTTGACGCTGCCAGCTTGATGTTGTTATCACAGTGAACATTCTCTGCAATGGTTTATAATCAGAGATGTTATTGTGTTTGTGCTCCTATGAGAAACAGCAATTCATATCTCTGGGAAATAGGACTTTGACAACTGTGTGTATTTGATCTGCGTGCTCTTACATTCTAAGTAAATATCCATTCTTTTGTTTTAGATTCCCTATTTCACCAGTGGCGGACAGCTGATCCACTGAAGGCGCAGGTAGAAAATCCACGGCCCGCCTCTGTATTTTACTCATCCTGAATTTGGACTAACTGTCTCAGCTGGATGGAGATAGTTGGATGTAATGGTGTCTTTCCCTCACCTTGTCTTCATATGAAATGTACACAGGCACAGGCTAAGAGGGAGACTCCTAAAATAGTGCTGTTTTGGTAACAAACGGCATACAACACTGGATATGACAGCTTCCCACTCCTTTCTCCCCTTCAGCCGTAGGAGGGAAGACTGTATAGAACTGGAAAGCTTTCAGAGCTCTCGCACACCAGCCCTGTCTAATGTCGCCCTCAGGTTCCAAGGACTGAATTTAATTTTCAAACACAATACTTCCGAGATCTATTGTTATTTATTGTGAGGTGGGAACAACTAACCATTTCTCCTTTAGAGAGATATCCCTCTGGCAAGCATGAGTTTGCATAACGGGCATCGTTTATCAATCACAGCCAAGACAATGGTCTGTCATTGTTCTGCCCACAATCATCACAACCCGTGGTGAATATAAAATTGAATGATAAAGGATTCTTTTTTTCCTCACAATGAGAACACAAAATTAATTTCTGCAGCTGTTTCCTTGATTATACTTGTTCAATGGATCTTCTAAACACAAGCACAGTCATTCAGTGGATCCAATTAAGGCGCTGCTCACGCTTGCTGAATCCTGCTTGTACTGGATAAATAGAGTAGTTACCAAACATGTCACATGACAGTCCACTTCTAAACTGGCAGTCACTTTACTCAGATTATCAAAATGCCAAACTATACACCACACAGAATCCCCTTAACTGTGTAAATGTTTGATTTGTTACCAGGAGCTGTATGGTGATCTATGGAGATATAAATGGTAGCCCAGAAAAAAAAAGTGATCAAGACACAATTCATGTTAACAGGCAAATAAAAAGTAACTTTTACTTAAAATGTTGCCTTCTACTGCTCAAGTTAAACTAAAACATGATCTTACAGTTGTGAAATCATTTATTATCTTTATTTAAAAAAAGGAAAAGTGATTAAACTTGACACCAAAAAAAAGCAGTGAATAGACTGCCTATTGCTCACAATGTATTTCATGGAGAGTCTCAAGCCAGAGCTGCAATTTTGACCAACACTGACTGATGTGTCCCCCAAAGCAGAATGTGTCAAACTGTCATGTACAAGTGGAAGAGAGAAGAAATAATTGGAGATTATACATTTTATTTGTGAAGTTCAACTGCATACTTTGTGTAAAATGTATCACCATCTTCAGTTCATCAAGGACAAGTGCTCGTCATTACTGTAATCTTATTTGAATGAGCTACAGATGACGATAATGGGCCTCAGATACTGCCGGCTCTGACGTGCATTGCATTGTGGAGCATTGTGTACAAGTCCGGGACAAGAAAGGAATGCAATACTCAAATCAAGGTGTGTGTGAGTGTGTGTGTGTGTGTGTGTGTGTGTCCTAACTTAAGCTACCTTTAGGAGACACATTGTTCAAGGTGGTATGGATAAGGGTGAGGGTTAGAGTTATGGTAAGTCTCCAGGAAATGATTGGAAGTCAATGAAAGTTGTGTGTGCGTGAAAGTAATACGCATACAACTACACTTTAAATGCCAGAGACAAGAGGTAATGTGAAAACAATGTGGTTCTACAGTATCTTATTCTGTCAGCCCAAAACCAACGTTTCTTGTCTCACAATTGCTGAACAGTTTGTAACTTGGGTGGTGAAAAATAGATTGAATTTTATATTCCGTTTGTCTGTATAGATGTCTCTCATCAATATTACATTTCACTTTAAGAGGAAAACTACTCAATTTTATGATACGCTGGCAGCAATATTCCTATGTCACTCTACGTGTTATTTTATCTCCTATACAAAGGGGAAACAAAACATCACTATTTCATTAAAATGTAATCTCTGTACTGCCTGGGAGATGGATTTGGAGCCAACACAATGAGCTTTGAACATGAGAATGTGCCCCAATACCCAGCAAATCATCCTTGGTTCTACCATAACCATTAACTGCCAAAAAGCCTCTCTTTTTCTTTATCAATTGATTCTCCATAACCGTCTTACTCTTTGCAATGGGCTATGGTGTTATGCTTAAAATCTCTCAACCATTTATTGCTATGGGAAAATAAAGTCAATTGTAATGTAACAACTAACACAACCCCAGGCATAGTTATGGGATATGAGTTGAAATTCAGTTACAGTCACTATCTTTTACCCACAAAACATGCTTTCTAATGCTCAGCTTGTGGATATTTCTGATGTTTTTTCAACTTGGGGTGTCAACTGTGTATTGTGGATTCTAACAGCCATTGATGATTCATAAGCAATGATGCACAATTATTTTTTTATGTGACCGGCTGCATGCATTGCCTACTACAGCTGACATTTAAGCGAAGTGCAGCACTTTCCTTGTTCCCAAACCCACCATTTTGCTTGCAATATACATTGTTGCAAACATGCTGTTGGGACCACCAACATGACGCCACCATGAAAGCAAAAGATTACCATGGACATTGCATGGATGTGCATCTCAAATTCAGTTGGTTCACAGTAATATTGGTTCAACAATTGTGATAAGTCTCCAACCTGTACAGCAAAGTATTGTGGCATTAAGCAGAAACCAAACCCATTTGCTCGTGGACCCTTGGCAGTCATGTCACTATTGCAACACTGGCAAAACCTTTCCAACGTTGCTCCACTATACCTACTGAATAGGAGAACAGTGATAGCCCCTTCAGTTCACCTTTTCTGTATTCGCACACTTCTTCACTTCTTCAATAGCCTCTAGGTTGTTACAACAGTGTAATGACCAACTGGGGCCAGGTCAAAAGCCGTGACTTTCGTCTGCAAAGACGCTTCAACAGTGCCAACAGGGATATCGCTGTTTCTTTCCAAAATAGTGAAACAATCCCAGGGCCACGAAGTGAGCCAGTACCAAACAGGACATCCAACAAATAGGATACTCTTGTTGGCACAGGGGAAGTGTCTCTGCTTGACGGTCGTGGGGTCTTGGGGTTGCCCCTGGTATTAAAGATTGTAATATCCTTTCTTTCCAACACAAACTTAATCAGCAATGGGGCTGATAGGCGACACCGACTGGACTGATTTAGCCGTCTTCACACCTTTCTTCTTTAAGGTTTTATTTGAGTCCAAGCATTGCCTTTCCCAGGATGAAGAAAAGCTTCAGTGATCATCTGGATCACCAAGTTGATCCTTTCCATACAGGGAGGAGTACAAACCCTCATATCAAACATAAAGCAACATATTTCCTTTTACCAGTTGCACTCAGCAGGTGGCAGGTATATTTCCTTCATAGTGACACTTTGAATCTAACGGTAGTGGCAGTTTGACCTTCTATGCCCTCTTCACTGAGAAAATGACAGGTTGGAACAGGACGGAAAATGTCACTCCCGTCACTCCTGGGGTCTGACCACTCAGGGCGGCTTGTACACTAATATAACACATACAGAGGTGATGTACAGTATCTAAAACCAGCAGAAAGGACTATCTGTATTCAACCCATATGTTCAATGTTGTTAAGGGTTATAATTACAATTCAACACTAAAGCTTTCAAAGACAATCCCTGGAAAACCAACAAACACTGGGCTGTGTCCTGCTTTAGCCAAATCAAAGGATATTCAAGACTGTGACTTTTAACTCAAGTACAGTCAACGCAGTCAATGCCAAGGCAAAAAAGATAAGCGTGGTATCTATGATCAAAGGATCTAGATTTGTGTTACAGCCTTGCCGGTCCCTTTAACATTAGGGCTATATCCAATGGAAGGGGGCAGAGTGCAAGAGAAATAAAAGGCAGTTTGATATGGGAGAAAGGTGGACGTGGGAGTTCTTTCTTTCCCTCAGGTAACTTCAACTTTCATGGCACAGAAAGTAAAAGGAAAAAAAAAAGTTTTTGTTGAGAAGTTGATTTAATCTCTCAAAGTGAAGATAGAAACATAACACACATGTTTTAAGGAAAGGATACTCCCCCGCGGAGTATCGTGTGGAGTTGGTTGCCACGGGCGGGTTTCCTGAAACTTCATCGATGGACAGGATATCAACGCTGCAGAGCAAACCGGAATCAAGTACAGGTTGGTGCAGCAGGTTCAATAGTTCCCCTACACACACATGTGACCTCTGAGGGTTTGACTGCAGAGAAAGTCAATGAGAGGCTCCACCATTCTCCTCCACCGTACGTCCGCATGACTAATGAAGTAAGCCAAGGAGGCTGAGGCACAGCTCGCGGAGAAAGATTAAGAAAGAAGACAAAAAGCCTCCTCTTCTGAGGGAGAAATCTTACTCTTGTTCAATCTGCCCACATTACCTTGCAGTGTTATCCGATATAAAGAGACACACAATGTGGTCAGTGTTGATGTGGTAGCGTACAGAGAAAGACAGAAAGGGACAGCAGCCGGTAAGAGAGGGCGGGGTGAGGTGGGTTGTGATTAAGCCACTGAAGTGTTTGTCTCCCCAACAATCCTGATTAAAAACTGATGGATTAAGCACCATGGTCAACTCGACATACTAAACAGGGCAACCGTAATTAATGCAAACTTAATGAAACAATCTAAGAATGGTCGCACGTTTTGTTTTCAACCAAAAGCTAGACGTAAATACACACTCTTCCACTGTGTGCATTGGTGTTCATATCATTTCACAACAATAGATATTCAACTCAAATAACGTTACATGTAGATTTTCTGAAATGTTTTACAATTGATTGTACATGGCAAATTTAGCCTTGCATTTAGTGTTCTTCTGAACTCCTGGGCATTACATACTCTAATGTGTTTCATCATCTACTGCAGGGGTGTCTCACTCATTTTAGTGAAGGGGCCACATTCTGCCCATTTTGATCTCAAGTGGGCCGGACCAGTAAAATCACAGCATAATAACGCATACATAACGACAATATTTCTCTATGTGTGAAGCTTTTGGATGATAAACTCTATTTTAAGGTCTTTCTACAATAAAACGTTTATCTGCCTGGGCTCTCCTCTGCAGATTCCCTTGCAGTTGAGCAATATCTCTAGTAATGTCAGTGCTGCAATTGATTGTGACTGTGGCTCAATGGTGAGCATGCCTGTCTTTCAATCAAAGGATTAGTGGTTTGACTCTCAGCTCAGGACTTTTTTTTTATTTCCCCCCCCAAAAAAAGTAGTCTTTTTTGTGTGTTAATTTTAACAATTATCCCACGGGCCGGACTGGACCCCCTGGCGGGCCGGATCCTTATGTTTGACACCCCTGATCTACTGCATCCATTTTTGTGAGTTACTACCAGAGTAGTAGCCAGTGTGGCCAGTTAACCAAACCACTCGTTAAAAGTGAAACCCCTGGCTTTAGTTAAACGTGTTGACTACTTTGTAGCGCTGATTTGAAAACTCTTTGAACTCAAAACTCTGAGTCCATGTCGTGGTGTTTGACATGACCACAGAACTTTGTAAGTTGTAAGCATCCAGTGATTTGTGAACTCTGAATTTCTCGCCGATATAACGTTATACATTGTGGAACTAAATATTGAGCCACTTGCTAATTAATGTATTCTTCCCACTCACTAATAGCACACAGATCTGGAATTTGGTCGGCATTTGTCAAAGTAAAGTGGTTTAGGTTGCAGTCGCAATCTTTACTCGTTGGCCCTTTGCATAGTTTGACAAGCTGCATGTGCACACCTACACGTCATAAATGTTTATAAACTGCAAAAGGGTCAATTTGTACGCACTGTACTGGTCCATCGTTAGTACAACCCATAATCTAATAATCTAAAGCAGTGATTCTCAACTAGTGGGTGGGTCGCAGACCCTTTTTCAGTGGGTCGCAGGCCTTTGCCTGGAGAAAAAAAAAATATATATTTTTTTTCATCCTGTGGTTTTATTTTGAAGGGACACTTTTATGCAGAAGAATGTCGTTATTTTGCCGGCTCTGGTTTCAACTTGTTTTACACTTGTCCCTACATGTTTTCAGCATCGTGGTTGGGTCAAACCATCCTGATATGGGGGAGATGCTGGGTTTTTAGGATAATTTAATTAAACAGCCTACTGAATATAACATTCACAACTGATGGCGCTGCCTGCATGACAGGAAAAAACTTGGGGGTCGTGAGAAGAATTGAGTGCTGCTTAATTTTCTGTAAAGCACAATATTTTTCAGTATTTACCTACTGATGAGATAATCACAAGAAAAGTTAATTTTGTATATATGAATCCTTTTGAATTGCACTTTTTGTTTAATTTATTTTGAATTTGTGGAAAAGTTGCTCCTCAGGAGATGACAAAGTGTTTGTCATAGATTCAGTGAGTGTGTGTTCTCAGTTAAAGTTAGGTCATTTGAGTCTTTTTGAACCTACTTCTTAGTTGTTGGACTGTTTGTGCATGAAAGCTGTTGAGTCTGTTTAAAAATGGCTGAAGATTCTGAATTGTTATCTATGTTGTATGTCTTTGTTGAGCTTACAGTTTGTGAAAGTAAACTCATTCTTTCTCGTACTTCAAATCACTGTCAGCAGCAAAGACTATATTCTATACTTAACCTTGGAAAAGTAAAGTCTTTGTTGCTTGTTCTTACATATTGTCCGGGTATTCTTGTCAAAGCTTTGTTTCTTGACAGTACAAGTAGAAGTTTCACTGTCACAGCAGCATTCATACAGGAGAGGAGGAGCATAGTGGGTGGTATTTCAAGCAGCTCAGGCATACATTCTACTGCATGCAGTAATTTGCTAGTATGTTTTGCACACGGACCTTTTGTGAATCTTACCTGCTTACATAGTGTTCGTCTGTGAGCAACAATCTGTGTGAATGAGTGCACAGGGTTTTTTAGTTGATTAAGGTAAGGTGCTACTCAGATGGGCAAAAATACATCCAAATGTAGTTTGATACAAAATACCCCTCAAATAAATGTATTACAATACAAAATACTGGTGCCAGAACAAAAATCTAATGCAAATGGATATCTACTGTCATAGCCTGGCTAACTGAACTATATTATCTGCCAGTAATTGATATGACATTCACATTGAGAAGATACAGCTTGTAATACAGTGCAAGATTAGCTGATCAGATAGCTCTTGATAAGGTTATCATGAACATACACGCTCCCAATCTCCCTCTTCCTATAGCTAGATACTCGACTGATAAGTTAGCTGGCTAAACACTGGCTATGCACTAGCCTAGACAGCATGCTAGCGTCATTAGCATGTTAGCATTGATCGCTAGCTTGATATTATAGCCATCATATACAATAGGCTATGTAGCCAGACCCAGACATAAATCAAGCTAGTTGACATCCGTCACACTCAGATAAAATATTTGCCTTGACAGACAATCCGTTGAACTTGAATATCTGAACACATGAACTGTTTGATTCATGGAGAAAGTATTTTAAATACAAAATTACTCCACTCTAAAGTATTTCGTTACAAATTAAGTTAGATATTTTATCGGCCCTATCAAATACAAATTACAAAATACTCAAAAGTAATTGAAACGCGTATTTCAAATACAAGTAATATAAAAACTGCACTGCAAAAACAGCCCTTCTAGAAAGAAGCAAAACATTCTTATATTCAATCAAATCATCCTATATCAAAGCAAAAAAAACTTACCCCATTGGCAGATTTTTTAGCTTGACAAGATTTCTTAAAATAAGTCAAAAATCAAGAAAAGTAAGGCATACTTTCCTAAAATTAGATATTTTTTCTCATCAAAACATGTTTGACAAGATTAATATTCTTTTTGGGGGCAAATATGACTTATTTACTTAATACAAGGCTTTTTTTACTTTCTTGAAATTCCTTTTTTGCAGTGTGCCCATCTCTGCTGCTACTGAATGAATGTCAACGTGTGTCCTCACAAAGATGTATGTCCAAGGATATGTGTGTCTGTGCTCAAAAGGTTACTCTCCCAATGAAGTCTATTGCAGACCATTGACAATCTGATTAAATGCTTTTTGGGATATCTAAATAGTGTAATTGGATTACTCTTGCTGCACAATATGATTGATGTTAAGCTTATGAATTTGGGCGTGAAGAGCCAGGCAATAGTCATCAGCAACTATGGTCTCATTGACACACTGACGCAGACGTTTAACTTTGGATTCTGACAGGAACATCGCATCATAAAGGCGTGTTCATCATCGAAATCAATCATGGATCTTGTTTTGCTTCGAAGGAAATACAGTTTTTATATTTTCTCTCCTGTATAATCTACTCTTGTGTCTACTAATTTGTCACATCGCATCCGCAATAACAAAATGAGGAAATAAGCCCGTATGTGATCGACAGCCTAGTTCCACGAGTAGTAAAAGCACCTGTGACTCATTCAACGATTCCTCCTGATGACATGTTTCAGCGAGGCTTTAGCGGACTTGAATTGGTCTTTCGATTGCGCAATCCCGCTTCATCCCTCTGAAAAGAAAGCACCTTCAGCCCGTGACGTCAATGCTCCATCGAAATGGGTCATTTTCTTTTAATTTCACAGTCACTTCATTCCAACCTCTTTGAACTCCCAGAGCCTGAAAAATGAACAACCTAAATATAAACACTGCAGCATTGTGTTGAAGTGTCCTCGGGGAGATGAACAAGACACCATTATGCCCATGTGTATGACGCACATGTTGGCTCTCAATCCTAGATGTTGGAGACAAATATATAAAATGGCCGGCAGAACCGGTAGTCTCTGCACAAACTCTGTATTCCTTTCATAAATCTTTTGGTTTCTTAATAGAGACAAAAAGCGCAAGTGAGCATCTGGGTCGCAATTCCATTGAAGGGGTGGAACATTTGTTTTCCTTTGCCCCTTAAATGCGCTCCTAGTTTTGGATCAATCATCGTGCAAAACAAAGTTATTTATTTTCAGTCCCGTGTTTTCACTGTGGGAGGAAGGCAAATTGAATTTGTTCAGCGGTTTCGACATATTCGGTAAATTACAGACTCGGGTTAAGAGATAGTTTGGCAGCATGTGCAGTGGGAGTTAACATCCCTCTGCAGAGTGGAGCCGTTTCCACCTCCACTCTGTGCTGGTTTGACTGCAGCGAAGGCGGATGAGTCCGTTGTTCCCGCTTCAAGAGCGGGCACCAGAAAGCATTCTCCTCTTGAGCGTTGTCGGGGAAGATACTCCCTCAACTTCCACACAAATAGATGAGCAGCCCTTGCCTCCGTTTCTCTTTGACTGGTGAGTCAGATATTGGCACTTTCTGGAATGTTCCTACTGATTCTCCACCTCCAGACATCCCACTGTGAGAAAATAGATCTGACATGCTTCTGTAAACTCCCACAGATACTTCCCACGTTATTTTTTTCACCAATCAATGTTGTCATTCAGGTAATCCGGCACTCCACACGCCATCTTTGTTTTGCAGCCGCTGCAAATCACAACAACCAGTCCCATGATTCACTGCAACCCAACGAGAGGGTGGGTGTGATTTTTTGTTTTGTTTTAGCATACAAAAAGAAAAAGATGTGTTATTTAGTGGAGGAGAAGAAGAGTCCTTTTGACTCACATTCCAGGCCTGGTTCACTGGTTTAACTGAAGCCACAAAAGAGGTCTCGTATAACCTTTTCTTTTTAGTGTATCACCGTGGCGACTGCTGAGGTAAGCAAATGATCTCATTAAAACAGAAGCTTAGTCCCACAACAGGTTGGAAGTTGTCCTTGAGAAAAGGAAACAGCAGCCTTGGAATGCTAGCGCAGGTCTCGTCACAAAAGGATTTCTTTTTGGCAAATTCTGCTTTTATCAAAACAAAAAAAACTATAAAAAGGGGTGTGTCCCACCCTTATTTGCATGATAATAAGATTCACAAGGACACTGTGGCACAATGTAGCAGGGCAGACCTTGATACCTAGCAAAATGAGCCCGTATTCCATGTGGTGTAAATCCAAGATGCTTTAAATTCTAGTAAGACTTTCACACAGGTAACGGACGATATTTAACTAACAGTCAATAAACACATTAGCTGTGGTGCTTGTGTTAAGCACATTTCCGACTTTCAGGTAAACATGCATTAGTACATATTTCTGTTAACTAATTTACAATCTGATGCATAAAAAATACAGGATTTTTACTGTTTTTGTCGATTCTTATTAATACGTGCACAGCCTTTGGGATTTCAGTCGATTTCTAGTTGCAGAAATATACGTCCGACCAATGGAATTGTTTGTTCCAACTGATGTCATAAAATCACTATCATTGTGCATTATAATCAGCCATTCGGTTCAATTTGTTGCACGGAAAGAGTGTTTGTCGGAGCAAAGGGTCTTCGGAGCGATGGAATGGATAAGGATTTGTTTTTGTCGGAACAAATGAGCTCACAATCCAAATGGGACTACTGGCGTTTTGCTGCTCTGATAACGGGCCTTCAGAAACGATGCATCCCCTTCTTAACACCCGATAATACAACAACACCGCGACAACAACCAAATAAAGAACAATCTGGCTTGAGATTGGAACCTTAAACTGCTGGGCAATCAGTTCAAGTACTGTGTTGATGACATTAGAGCAAGACTCTATCTGCCTGCGACGCACACAGGCACTGTTTAGCATGGAAGTCATTGGGTCTCCTAAACAACAATTGGAATATGGCTTAACATGGTTAACATTGTCCCGCACCACATTTTTTTGCATCTAACTGGTCATAAAAGAAGGATTGTAGGTAATAAAGAATGTTTCAGCAAGAATATCTCTACATTGATTATCTTGAAACAAGAAATCTTTCAATCGCTTTAGCACAAGCAAGCTACACGCTCAACATATTAATGCATTCATATCTGTGTGTGTGTGTGTGTGTGTGTGTGTGTGTGTGTGTGTGTTAACAACCAAGAGTGTTGTAGCTGGTGTTTACTCTCGGGCTGCTGGCATTCCCACCTGAGCTTTAACTGCTGTGGCAGAGTTTTATCAAAGATGGCCGTCATGGTCAGGGTCAGCTCCCCGAGGGAGAGCGGGAAGGGTAATCCTGTTAGAGGCGTTATTATCACCTCTGACAGCTACACACATACTGTGACCATTTCAACTGCAACCGTGTCAGCTGAGCCACTGAGTCCTGCATTTTGCTAAAGTGTTTTTTTTTTTTCTCTATTACTATTTGAATCATAAGATGGGGTGTCTGTGCAACACACACCTTAACATTTGAAAATACCAAATGCCACAATAAGCCACATGTTTGCTGTTCAGTATGTACAGTGTAATAAATATCTCCAGATAAAGCGTTCATGGTGAAGTATCAGTTTGTATCTCAGACTCTAAATTTAGCGGCGGTTTGTTTGGCATAGCTGCCTCCATAACAACTGCAAGGGAAAGATTTCATTTTTTTTTTGGTGCCTAAACCTTGGCTGCTGTGTTTTTCAACCAGCAATCTGAATAACAATTATGTTGACAGACGGTTCACTGCGGTGGATGGATGCCACGGAGACCTCATCAGCTTTGCACAAGAGATGTTTGTATGACTACACGTAACGCTTCAGATACCTTCTGGAAATAACAGCTGGCCTGCAATCAGAGCTTAAAGCCACCTTGACAATCGCAACCTTCGGGGACTTTGACACCGCCCGCTAATTTAATGTTGACTGATACATAAGAAGTGAAATAACATCCTTTATTTTAAGTGAGCTCTCATGAGCTGTGGGGATTACAACTAAATACACTTTACCAATTCGGGAAGTGAAGTGCCTCGTGAATTTGTATTGGAGTTGTAAGTATTCAGTATTGGAGTACACACGCTAAAGATGTAGATGTCTGGATGGTGGGCGGTTAAAGGAATCAGTAAAACGAAAACATATTTCCAGTCGGTGTGCAATAGGATAACAATGTGGTTAAAGAAAATAGCTTACGGTCTTCCAAACAGCACAACAAGAGACAAAGCATTTCTATATTTGTACAAACCATGCTGTGTACATACAACCAATGTAAATGGCTTCACACTCACACATTTAATGAAGCATTCTGAAGCAATTTAGAATATTGATTAAGTAAATTGAAAAATGGATGAATGTATTTAAGGTTGTATGAAAGCCGTCATCAATAATAACAAACCAGATTCCACTTATTGATGGGAGCAAAATAAAATAAATATTTTTTTAAAGACAGTGGTTATTTGTGTGGCTCATAATGTGACTACCAAGCTGGGAAATGTGTTAAACTAAATGTAAGATACAGATGAAAAATATGATTTTCAAAATGGATGTTTTTATTCCAGTTTATAGATAACAAAATCTGCAAACGAATATCTGACTGAACATTTTTTTGTAGAAATGTTCCATGTCATGCCTCTTTATGGTTCAGCTCCAGATCCTAAATGTGGGTTGAGTTGAAACTGAGGACAGTTTTCTGCCTTTGGAGGAGTACTGCTCGTTTTTATAATTAATTAGTCTCTGCACCACACTGCAGCAATAACAGATTAATGCATTTTTAGACTGGTTACTGATTTTGAATCTTGTAAATATGACATTAGATACACTGTAATGAAGCCTTCATGACCGGTGATTATTAACCATTAAAGAAAGGTGTGATCCAGAGAAACAAGGGGCTAGTATTTTGCCTCCACTGTTGGGTACAAACAATCAAAATGTACTGTCATGAGTTATACACTAAGAGTGGCTCTGTTATCACGGGGGCGATTTAAATGTCTCTCAAAGAAAAGTGGCGAGTCAATTTTACAAGCTCCCAGCTCGTTCAATCAGTCAAACTACAGAATTCAATCAGGAGCAAGACTTTAAGAGGCGAGAACGAGGCCTTAAAAAAAACGGAGCCGATACCAGCCTTTTAGTGCGAAAAGGAGTTTTTCTATTTCCCATGAGAGATCTATCAAAATGTCTGGCGTCTGCCGCGTAAACGAAGCTGCAGAGCCACGGGCTGATTGGCAGACTCTCTGCAGAGTTCGCAGCTAATGAAACACACACACACACACACACGAAGACAGAGTGCAAGAAACACCGAAGTCTACGGCGCGCTGGTGACTCATGAAGACTGACGGCTACATCTACCAGGCAGCATCTTGTTTGACTTGTGAATATATCCGTGTAGGTTTTTGTCGCTACAATATCTGCACGTCACACACGCTTCAGTGCGCGTGTGTGTGTGTATCTGCGCGTTTTCCTGCACATTTATTGTTGCTCCTGCCGGTGAACGCACAGGTGTATGGATACAACAGGCACACAGCTGTGTCGACACATTCATTTTACATCTCTATCTGATGCTTTTAACAAGTTGAGTTATGCTGAGGGCAGTGGAAGCAGTGGGAGCCGTGAGATTGGGATAACGGATTGCCTCGGGTGTTTGGACTCCGAGATTGCTATTAAATCCTCATTGATAAAACTGATCCTCTTCCTCCCTCTGACAGGCCGAGGCACATTGAAAGCCTTTGCGATATGAGGGATAATCATAGCCCACATGTGAAACAATGAAAATAGACAAAGAAATGACATCAACTGTGTTTATTTTGACTCAATATTTTTGTTTTAACCCAGCGATATTCATGCTAGTTCAACATGAAATGCAACTTGGTAGTTAAAAAAAAGGAGCAAATATCGAGTCAGTTCCAATAAACTAAAGATAACGTATGAGGGGCTTATATTTACTAGTCTAATTAGGATATTCATGCTGCTGTCTGTTGTATGAACTTTTTCATAATATATGCAAATATGTGTGTATTCGGTCCCTATCAGCAGTCAGTGCACTATGAAAAGTAAAAATGCAGCTAATAACAATATTGTTATCAGCGTGTGTGCTTGTGAGACAGGTAAGACAATCACAAAAAAATTGCTGAATCCCGATTTTATTGTCCTTGCCTGGTCATATTCATCTTCCGTCTGCAAGTGGCGTCTTACAGCTCGAGTTGAAACATTTTAGGTTTGCATTGGATGCTTGAATCTTTAATTTTCTGTTGATTTTGTCCGTCCCCATGGACAGAAGCACCAGATCCCCTTTTAGAATCCCTCTCATTTTATTGTGGCACTTCTCTTAAAGCGACGCCAACCAGCGCCTCGCTTTGTTCGACAAAATACAGGACAACCTGTGTGTGTCACCTCGTCTGCGTCGCGTTTCGCCTCGCTGCACTTCCATGTCATCCTACGCAGTGTGTCCACCATCTTTGTTACTTCTACTCCACTGACACGGAGCATTCTTTCAAAGTGAGCGCTGCCGTTCCAGAGAGCCGTGCCCATTGGGACGCCGCAGAGTCAATGACCCGTGACATGATCCGGAGGGTTGTGCACGGCAGTGTTGCTAGATCAACAACAGGTACAAGCAGACTTAGTGTTTATGGTAACTCGACCTACTCCCCGATGCCTTCCTCTGCTGAAGTCTAGACCAAAGACGGATATTATGTTACTGGTGCTGTTGAGACAAAGCTGCCGTTTATGCTAAGCTCTTGTTCATCGGCCCATGTGTCGTCACCATTTTCAGTGTCGGAACTGTGAACTAAATACCCCTCTATCTGCACCTTTCTTTCTTTGTGTGTGACTTATTACTGTAAGCTGTACTTTACCATAACGGAGGAGATTTAGTCTTTATGTTTTAAGCCCATTTAGATTTTCTTTGGATCTGGGGTTGATCTTTTTTTCTAATTGACTCCTTGCCCTTCAAATTATTTGTGAACATATGTAAAACATAAAACAAATCAAATCATGTTAAATTGATTTCTATACAGTCGCAAATTAAATTAAGTTGGTTTTCCTCGCCGTAATTCCACCTCTCGCGTGGAAGTTAAAGCGCAGCGATGCTTTTTTCCTGACTGAAGAGTGATAACAACGCTGCTCATTGTTTTTAGTCTCATTTTTCTTTTTTTGGGTGGGGGTTACAGCGTGGGAATCATCCCGACGGCTGAACTTCCGGTGAACCGGAACGCTTTTGGCACTGGGAGAGCCAAAGAATATGTCTGACTCCCTCAATCAGTTCACTACCTGAACACGTTTGAGACGCACGCATGACCTCTGCTGCACACGCCTCCGTGTTCTGCAGCGGCACCCGAGGCGATGAAGAGGAGGGGGGTAAACTACAAAGTACTGCCTGACAGCCTAAAGAGCCGCTGGTGCTGTTCGGACGACCCCTGTGTGTGTGTCTTCCACCTTGCAGAGCGCAACAGCCAATCTACACTTTGCCTCACCTGTCGACCGCACCACCACCCAATCATGGCCCCAGTCTGGCAGGTTGGAAGTGACCGGGGGGGGAAGGATGATAGTGACAGCGCTGGGATGGAAAGAGGAGCGAGGAATTACAGGGAAGATTTTATTAATACAAAAAAAAATACAAAAAATAACGGAGGCATGTTGAAAATGGAGAAGATATCAAGGGAGAGGGCGCTGTGTTTGCATGGTAATCCAGTAGAGCTGGTAGAACGTGGCTCAGCTCGGAAAATCCCTCTGTAAGAGATTGCTGCCGGCCAGGCAAGCTACCAACAAGGCCTTTGGAGATAAAACTGTGTGTGTGCATACTTTTTTGTTTTCCTTTTCGGTGATGCATGTGTGTGGTTTTCCGTGTAAGAGACAGCATCCAGACAGGAAATTGTCGCTCGTATCAGTGGCCGACCAGTCGCACTGGTGAAGGCGAAAAGGGAGAGAGAGGCGACGCCCGGCTCCCCGGCTGTCCCCTTAGCCCCCGAAATGTTGGCAGTCAATCAGAGGCGAACAGATAAGGCCTCACACATGCTTCATGTTTGGTGAACTGGCAGGAGGACAGATGCTGTGGCCAGGTGGGAGGAGTGGACATTGCACTTTCCATCTCCTGTCTTTCTCCATTTCCTACAGCAGGATGCTGATTTACACCAGAGTAGCAGCATCTAATTAGTATGAATAATGCATCTTCTCTCCTCTCTTCTCTCTATATCCTTACAAATACTGCACAGGAAAAGAACTCAAGCTCCAACAACAGCAGTGAGGTTAAGACACACGTAGCCCAGAAGTACATAATGGATGAGCGCCACACTATCCGCCATTAAAACTAATGATTTTAATTACCTACTTTTAATGGCGAGCGCGTGGCCGCATCCATTCTGTTACAAATGCCGAAATTAGTGGCAGAAGAAAGAAATGTTCCCAAGTGTTGTCGCATCTTGCAATATCAAAATGTCATCCTTGATCCCGCTGGAAAGAATCACAACTTTTTTTTTAATTTCATGCTGTGCTCCTAGGATATGTGTGTACCAATTATAAGCTGGACAACATTTTAGATTTTTTTTTTTATTCAAAAAGTTACCCTTCTATCTTTAATTGTCACGCCTTACCTTTCAGAGAGTTCAACCTCCCTTTGCGATTATTTTCTCACAGTTTTTTATTTTTTTTATGTATTTATTTAAATCGCAAGATCTTTACAAAATGGCCAAGAATGCCACGTTGGATATTTCATTTGCAAATTGAAAATAATAAAAAGCGTACATTTTCTTTTGTCAACACACATTCGTTTTCCTTTTCTCGTCAATCGCAATTTAATTGACCCGAGTTACTGGTAAAGAGCATCTAAATTCAAATGAGCGCGCTTGAGTTAAAGCGTGAACAGAATCATCTGTCGAGGTTTTGGATGATGAGCGAGCAGTATTGATTCGAGAAGTTGAAAATAATGTTTAAAACAACACACCATCGGAAACAATGCAAAGTCAGTAAGGATCCTCCGTCAAAGTGGACACACAAATTCCCCGTTTCAACAAAAATACAAAGTTTTGAAGCCGTTTGAGTTGGACGGATGGGTCCAACAAGAGACTAACAACCAGGAGACATGGTGTTCGTGTGAAACCGAAAGTCAACGTTGAGTTCGCCCAAAAAAAACAAAATGCAGGGTTACATCCTTGTTTCTGTACTCGCACTTCCTGTCGTGAAGCCGAGCGAACAAAAAAGAAAAGAAAGAGCCAACACCACCATGTGTATAAGAGGATGCACACAGTGAAAAGTGTCCTGACATGGAGGTGGACACTCTAAATTAGGAAGGAAAAGGAGGAAATAGTTGAATCCCGTTGTGTGTGGTCTTAACAAAAAGTCACTTAGTTGTTCTAATTGAGCATTTTTTTTCTCCTGCTATTTGCTCTTTTTTTCACAGTGTCTATTATATTACTGGTAGGGAACTAACCCCCGTCTTTATTTGAGAAAAGAACATAAAAAATTTTTAAAAAGCCACACTGTTCTTTGTTACAGCTTCAATGCCCCGTCACAAACCGGCCGGCGGCCCTTGCTGTTAATAGAGCAGAGCTTTCTATTCATTCGGTTTCCACTTTTACAATAGATACAGTATGTTTTCCTGCTTTTTTCTCCCCCAGTATGTTACAACCATCTGGACCGCTGCATGATCAGAATACACAAACGGAGCACAGTAGAATCAACCTAAAAATGGCCCTGTGTTTTATTGCTGTTGGGTGGTAAACCACTACACAGCATTGATCATTATAATTACTATCTGTGCTCCAGTGATGAAGCTTTGATGGTTGCTGGCTCTTTTAACAAATACTACTTAGCTATGCAAACAAGCCTGCGGTGTTAAAACAGCAAATTTAAAAGCTATTGACGTCTACCGTGTCTCTGCCAAACACCATAAAGAGAAACACCTTCTTGTATGGATTCAATATGGATTCTACTTTTGTTTTTGAGGTATGAATGAAGCCGTCTTTGCATCTTTACCTTTGAGGATACATTAGAGGCCACTCTGGACTGAGCATTGGATTATTTTGTCTACGAAATGGGAATACAGCTTTCATTGGGTTGTATTGTAACTCCGTGTTGGTGATTCTGACCAATGAATAACAGTTATTGAAATCATTCATGAACAATGGAGCCATGCAGTCCATTTCAGCTTCGCAAACTCAAAAAGTGTTTGTCGAGAGAAGATGCTGCTGTCTCAGTGGAGCAGGGAAAATTGATGAGCTGCAGGAGAAACGTCAAGAGCTGGACCGGGTGTTGACGGATGAAAACGTCCTTGACATTATTCCGATCCCTGCATTGTAGCCTTCAACCTATTTAAATAAGATGGCTAATTTGGGCTAATGTCAGTTTTACTGCCCTGTCATTGTTCGTGGATCAGCCAGCAGTTATTGCCGTCTCTGAGACACTTAATTACTGCCTAATTACTATTCTGGATTAATTGGCCATCTTGTTAATTTTAACCTCTAAATATTGTGATAAAGCTGCTGAGCAATTAAAATGAGGTGGGTTAGAGGCCGTAAAGCTTCAACCGTGAGGAAAACTGCAGTCTGTCCTCAAGCAGAGGGGAAGGATGGAGGATTCATCCGGTCCAAACTGGATGAACTTTGGCGTAAGAAATTGTTGTTTTTTTTTAAATCACTGCTTACTGCATTAATTTTAAGGGCAAACATCTTTTGCGCAATTAAAATCAAAGTGGTTGGAATACACTGACCTTTTTTTCGACAGATGTACAAACTGTTTTATGGAATTTATTTTTCAACCCAAGCCAGTCTCTTTCTCCAACAATACTAAACCTTGTCAAATCAAACGTATTTAGTATTTTAGTATTAAAGGACTCGTTGGCGTCAACGTCTTAAAACACATTTTTCGAATACTTGGGTTGACTGTGTGCAAAAGATATATTTTTGTTGTTTTCGGTTTAAAACACAAGTTAAATAACCTGCTCATGTGTTGAGAATATTATCCTCACTGTCCAGATTTTACTTCGATATTCATACATTTCATACTTCAGTACCATGTCTGCCTCCAAACATCAGGAGAGGTTTCTGACCTCTTGTTTTTGGCACCATTCACTGACCCAGATCCTAGAAGATACCAGTTGATTAATCTCAATGTGTAGGAGGGGCCGTTTGTATGCTTCCGGTTTATATCTGGATCTAGACAGGGTTTTCTCCATTTATATTAAAAAGGGCAGCCAGAAAGGAATTTATCTAAAACATTGAAAACCGACAAGTGCTCGCTGCTCATCACCGTTTCTCTGCAGCTCTAAATCCTACCGCTGAAGGTCAGATCTACAAGTCTGATTTGGATAACAAGAGGCAGTCGGTCAGTAAATCAGGTCAATAGACATAATCCAATATAATCCACTCTAATCTCACCGAGTAGTCGTGGCAGGAGATTACCTTTGTGATTAATTTTAATTGCTATGTTAAAATCCCGATTTGGCTGCTTATGATTTGTTAAACTAAAATGAAGGGATTGAGGATGTGTCCTGAAATTGCAGTGACAGATGTGCGAGTTTGTTCATTAACAGTCAACAACAATTTGTTTAATTTCACTACATTTTCCCTCTAAAGGGAGCCCGAAATTTAAAATCTAACCATTCAGACTCAAATGCGACAGTTAGTCTGCCTCATTAGTCATTTACAGCATTTTTTGTTACTGCTGTACTGGTTACAATGGCACCATACCCACAGAAGCACAATGCAGAGTAAAGCCACCAACGGGGCGCAATTCTATCAAAAGTAAACCAAAATAACCCATTAATCTCCAACACAAAATACCCTCTAATCTTCCCAAACAGAACTAAACAAAAGGATTCCGACCACAAGACGCCGCTGCAGTCTGTGCACACCACGCCTCCGTCAAGTCCCTTCAACCACGGAGCCAAAGAGCTGGCTGTTGGAAAGTAAAATGAAAAAAATCATTCTCTTGGCAGCACACACAAAGCTATTGTTAATATGAAAGTGTACAACATCTCTCTTCTGCTTTAGCACCGCAACTAAATAATGGATTTGCAGGGTTTTCATTGCAGAGATTACAAACAATACATCAGTAAATGGCTGACAAAGCTAGTAAATAAAACTACAGCTAAGTGTGATTTGGGTTGGCTGGAGGGGTCGTTACACATGGGAGTGGCTTTGGGTATTAATGGCCGGCTCTCTCTCGCTGGGCACAATGTCTTCTAGTGGACTCTCACATTCATACATTCACTCACTCAGACTTGCATTATTCCACCGACTCTTTTTGTCATGTCCTTTGATACTTCAATCAATTCAATTGATTGTGTATTTATTCTCTCAATGGTCACAACCTGAGTTTGTAATGCAACATCGTGACATGAGGTCCCACCCCTTTACAGCCCTGTCCTACTTTTAATTCACAAATCACTATATCCCCTATATTGTGACACGGTAAAAAGACGTTTAAATCACCCATGTTTGTCTAAACTTTCTTTAAATACGCTCTAATTTAAATCTACACAGCTCCTTCTTGGCTATTTGCACGTAACCGCGACCTAAAGAGGGTTTTTTTGCACTTCAAGCGTATATTTTTCCCGACAATACGTTTGGGAATGAGAGATTGATGCCCAGTTAATAAAATATATATCCACATTTTGCAGCCGCTGGAGCAGAGCGTGCTATTGGGATGTGAGAGTAATTTAGTCGACCACCCCTATGTCTGGTCTGGGGGTCCGATCTTTAATACTTTCAGTGTTTTTAGTTCATGAAAGTTAGTAGGAATACTTGTGTACAAATGCCTAATCCAGTATTCAGTCATGCTCCACTCTCTCTTGTCACGTCTGGTTGCAAAAAGAAAACAAGATGGTGGCGGACGAAAACCAAGATGTCGACCAACATAATGCCAAACTCAAGTCTTCAAAACTGTAGTCTGTAGACTACCATGCAGTTCCACTACACCAACAGCCGTAGATACAGTCTATGGTTGGTGAAATTATTATAAATCAATGTCGGGGCCTATTGAATAGTGCATCGTATAGTGCATCGTATGAGCCAGCTCAAGACGATGTAATCAGCCAGCAAACAGAAAATAATTATTGCATTTTGACACAGTGTGTCCTCCTGTGACCTAGGTATGTGGCAGACTGAGCAATGCGTTCGTATTTGGTAGGGAAGGCACTTGCATGATGAGGGCAGTGGGCGGCAAGCGGGCTCCGGAGGATTCGCACCACATCAATCTTCTCGGAGATGGATGCAGTGCCACAGGTGTTCTGACGCTTCAATCCATTGCTGAGTGGCAAGTACGAGTTGGCGGACATCTGAATGATTGTGGCTCACATCAACAGGCAGCTGGGATTATCAGTTAGACTCCTTTTTCAAATCTGAGAAGACCCAAGGAGGAGGGCTGAGAGGGGGGACATGCAGTGGATGCAGAGTGGCAAACTCCTCTTTATAAAGTGGATGAACACAAGAGAGGTCACCATGTGCTCCACACTGGACAGACAACCGGAGAATAGGACAGTGACGACAGCTGGGGTGTGGCAAACAAAGCAAGAACATACCGCTTCTGGACAGCATTGTGGCCACAAGACAAAGAAGTGCTATAAGACACTCGCTTATTGCATGAAGGGTACAGTTCCTCTCTGCAAAGACTGCTTCCTGCTGTGGCACAATGACAGTGACTAACTGATAGATGGACCCCATCCCAGACAAAGCCCTCACCCACAAGATCAGAGCATCAGCTCAGTATCCCTCCCTCTTCAAGCAGCAGTTGGACAAGGTGATACTACTAGAAGAAAGAAAGAAAAAGAAAGAATCAACAGCTCACTATCCACCCGCGTTAGGCATAATGATGAATTGTTTAATTAATGTAAATCATTTCTAATTGTTTTTACAGCTTGTATTTTTTACAAATGCCACAATTAAATCTGTTCCATTTGGATTCAACATGTAGTTAAAAGACCCTATACTGTAAAAACTGTGTACAGTTTTGAATTATATTGAGCTGAGATCAAGAAATGTTTATTTACTTAAAATCAGCTGTGAATCACTAAGTAGACTTTAGTACAAAATGCTATCAGAAAAGTCAAAGATGCACAAAATTGAATTTTACTCATTTGGAGGTCATTGTTTTTAACTTCCACTTCTGCCTAATGCATTTTGCGCCACATGGACATCTTCCATGTGAGCTGTTGATTTCAAAACCAGAATTAACTGAATTTGAATTTGCAGAGCCAGGATGATCACATTGAATATGTGCTTTTCTAAAGTTAAGTCATTTCATTTCAGATTACTTTTAATGGCGACCTTAGTTTACTTGAAATGAGAGAACATGTATTTATTATTTTAATGTATGTATTAGTATTTATTATTCAAAGGATGTCAGTTGTTGACTACATACATATGTTGACACAACTGTGTGTGTGTGTGTGTGATTTAGTCCCATATATATATATATATATATATATATATATATATATATATATGGGACTAAATCCTAACGCAAGCTAGACATTATTGAGATGTACTGGACTTTTGCACAAGGAAATTCTCTCTAACTGGCCCTCGTTGAGTTTTAATTGAATGCCCTTGAGTTTTGTGGAGCTTCAAGTGACCCCTGCGATTTGGCTTTCTCTGTGGTGCAGATTAACCGGACTGCACTGGCTCGGTCCATATCTGTATGCAAGGCATGCAGCCTGTCACATTCAACCATAATGTGTGCATCATGTTGATTTTGGTCAATGTTCAGTCAACCTCTTTTATTAAAACTCTTTCTGCAGGGAATGGGTCTACGAAGGCTGTTTCACCATCTGTCCCACAGTGGGATCTTTCCGTGGTGTTCAGGGAGTCCTATGCAACCAGTGAGATTTGCCTTAAGTTGCCGTCTGTGAAGGAAACCCTGTTGCCGGCCCGAGCTTCAGTGAAGCGTGCTAGTAATCTATATGCTCTGTTGGTCCACCTGTGCAGAATTAAAGGCTTGCAGCTGTGCTTTGTTCCAAACAAAACTACCATGTGTACCAACAAACACTGAACAGTAATAAGGTCCAGAATGGGGCTACTCTATACTGTTTTTCCCTTTCTCTGCTCTCTTAATTATGCTACAGAAAGGCAAGTACATGACCCTTTGTCTATGTAATTTGCCAGCACATATGGAGGTTGTTTTAAACAGGTTAAAGGCTTTTACAAATTGCCACTACTCTACAAACAATCATGGTCTACACCTATTGACAACGCCCCTAACCTAATGCAATTCCCATTGAGCTTCAGACAACAAAGAGTGAAGTCACAGGTTTTTAAGCGCTGATGATTATCAATCTACCAGGGCAATACATCTACCCCTTTACATGGAACATACCAGCCACTGTGATCAATACAATTAGACTCAGAAATGTCAACAAAGAAACGATAGTGCTGAAAATGATGCACATGAGAAAGAAAACAGGTTCCATCCACATCCTTTTAAGGGCTTAAAAGTACTGATTTTCCCACTTGCAAAAAAATACACAAGTCTATATTAATTCATATTTGTCTACAGAACAGAAAGAAAATCTAAATAGAATAGATCTAGCTATGGAAAGGATTGGTGATTTAGTAAAAGAGAAGAGCCACATGTGCAGTGGCAAATTTCAACACTTATTGCTATGCAAGTGTATTCATACAGTGCACCTACACTATTGATTTCTGGGTAATTTACCTCACTCACATACCACTTTCGGGAAGGGCATCACTTATAAATGCACTCTTACTTCAGATTATTTGAATAGATGTCGAAAATGGATTCACCTGAAGAGGCGATCATGACTTGTGAGTAATTTGGTCCTGCACTCCACTTTTGCTCTCACAAAATCAACAGAAGTCCCAATGCCAAAAAGCTCATTTTAATTAGTCAATCTTAGTTCATTACCTCAGAAACTTGTCCCATTTCTCAGGGCGACGAGGTTACCACATGAGTGCTCTTCCTAATGTCTCTCTCCCTACCTGAGTGTTTTTTGCAGTATGAACCACTGTCCCCCACGGGTGCTCAGATATGTGTGGTGCAAAGTGGAGACTAATTGGAAATGATCGCCGACAGAAGCTTGAGCCACAGGGTCCCTTAATGATCCAAGCAGCACTTGGATCAGAGAGAGCCCCTCTCTACCTTTTTTTTTTTAAAGGCATTTAGAGCGGATGACAGCAGCACGAGCCCTGTTGAGGGACTGAGGGGTTACAGCTATGTTGTGTTGCAGGGTGGGAGAGAGGGATAGAGGGGAAAGCAGAAGGGATGGGGAGCCTCTTTGACAGATGAAAGCAGACTGGAAATGGAAGTGGTGGTTGCTCAGATGTCATGAAAGAAAATGTTGAAGGTGTAATTTAGGCTCTTCTCGTAAGAGCAGGAAACTAACTTCATGTGCTGGTGACAACTTTTTAGATGCCCCATTTACTTTGAGCTTAACTTTTGATTCCTAAGTCTTGTTCATTTTTCAAAAAGTTCATTGGCTCGTCATCTGCAAAGATTTGATTGACAATAGACTAACTGAAGACCATGGACATGTAAATAGGTGTCAATACAACACAACCCTGTCAATAAATATACATTCCCATTCAACTAAACTGCATTATCAATTACCTATTCAACTCAATTTATTTTCTTGCAATTTTAAAAAGCGTTAAACACGTGTTTAAAGTTGTAAAGTAGCTGTCAGTATGACAGTCAGTACCTCTAAGTCTAATAAGTCAGTACCTCTAAGTCTCTAAGTCTACAAGTGTAGCAATTTTTTTGCGCGTGTAGATTACATGCAAAGTCAATGGATGCGCAAAAAATGTGCCTCATTCGTGCACATTTAAATATATCAACGCAATCAGCCGTCCTGCCGTTTAAGTGAATGACGCGAATAAACTACATATATCCGAGCGAGTAAACTCACGTGAGGAGAGCATGCTTTTGGTGTAAGTCACTGGCCCCAGCAATGGATTCCAGATATCTCAAGGTCTTGCTCACGTATGAGGGTAGAATGGAGCGCGAGATGCAGGCATTGTACCTGACTGACAGTAGTTGAGAAGAGGGAGCTGATCCGGAAGGACAATATCTCGATCTAACAATCCAGTTACGTCATGACTCGTTGGTAGTGACCGAGAGACTGAGATTGCAGACACAAGCAGCCGAAATGAGCTTCCTTAGTAGGCTGACTGGGTTCAGCCTTAGCAATGGGGTGAGGAACTCTGAGTAGAGCCGCTCTTTCGCGTTAAAAGGGGCCAGCTGAGGTTGTTCATTCATCTAATCGAAATGTCTCCTTGACACCACCCTTTCGAAATGTTCTGGGCATGTCCACGTGGTAAAAGGCCCCTGGGTAGACCCAGAACACACCGGAGGGATTATATCTCATCTAGCCTGGGAACAGCTCCGGATTTCCACAGAAAGAGATGGAAATATTGCAGAGGAAAGGTAAGCCTGGAATTCTCTCCTTAGCCAGCTAAGCTTGGCCCTAGATATGAATGGCTAGAAGACAACAAACTAAATAAAACTAATCCGGTAAGTGTCGTCAAATGTCTGTCTGTTACCATATAGGCTACGGCCTGAAATTCAAATAAGTGAACATTGACTTTTGGTTTCACATTAGACTTGAACAGCCGTGTCCTGGGTGAGAGTCCTGTGTTTGTCTGACCCCCCCTCACTGACTTGTAAACTAGAATGAGAAACAGTTTTTGTGATGCATGAAAAACTAATGTAATCAATGAAAAAACTGTTTAATTGCCTGCGATCGTCATTTTGAGAAGACAGTGCTGGTACTTCATCTTAATCTATCGCACTGTAAATGGCACCATACAACTTGGTATCTTGGAAACACAGGAAACTTTTTTTTCTGGCCAAATGTACCTGCAACCAAGGCACAGTGTAACTGCTGTCTACGACATAACAGTGGCAGTATGTATACCAGCTATACAGTAGTTGTATCAGAATAGAAAAGATGTCCAATTTATCTGACAGGGAAATTCAGAAGGCTCATCCACTGTGTACTTGGCACAAGCACAAATAACTATTTCCTGTGTGGAAACCTCAGTGATTCATCTTTGTCAAATGTTGATCTGTTCTTCTCAGTAGAATGGGAGATGGGGGTGGGAGCGTTTGGATGGCTGACATGACAAATGGTTGTAAAAATGTAGGAAATATTTTTCTCTACTGTATCAAAAAACACAAGTAGGTGAAGGTGAAGATTCTGAGTATATGAGTCTTTTGCTGCTATAGTAAAAATGTCTGGGTGTCAGAAGTGTCACTACAGATACTAACCTTTTGAGAACACTTTCTCTTTCTAATATCTCCAATGGAGACACAAAAAAGACACTCCAGGCAGCCATTTAGAGCCATCTTAAGTTATTGTCAAAGGACTAAGGAAGACTTTGTCAAGTGAGATATGGACCCAGGTCTTTAATATCACTGCATAAGCCAAGAGAGGAATTTTGACGGATAAGCCCTAGGGGCCATATCACCAAAGGCGGGCTTGTTCAAGCAGTGACACGTCTATGTCGCCTCGGGTCTTAGGACGCTACAGCGGGGCTTTACAATGGGCCGGGCTGAATTTAGCAGTTCTGTCAATACGGCCATCCATCATCTGAAGTTAACTGACAAGTTGAGACTTTAATGAAACGATTGAAAGTTCTCCCTAGCTCTTTAGTTGTTTGAGAAGTGACGCTCTAATGGTACTTTGTCTTGCAGCTGAAGTCTGGAGTGTTGCTCTACAAATATAAGTACTCGTTGGATTCTAACAATTTGCTATTAGCTATAACGGTGAGTTGGAGTTGGCAAAGTTAATTTAGTAAACTGTATGGAAATGTCCCTTTTAGATAAGTTGAAAATATTTTTTTAACCACCCTATTCAGCTAAGGTGAGGACAGCAACCTAAAAGAAGCGCAAATGACAGACTTTAACTTATTTACTTAACTGTTGGCTTGTGAAACATCAGTGTGTGTCTGGTGCAGCTCTGGTGCATTGCCTTCAAATTGAGATTGTTTTTGCAATCCAGAGAGACATCCTCAGCATCTTTTATTTTTGGAGAAGGCAGTACATCAGTCCATCCTCGGCTTTCATTGAACAGTGGGCAGTTGTCCACACTCACTGCTGCAATATTTTTTTTAAAGGGAATAGGGATAAGGAAGGAGGTGATGGAGATGGCAGCGTGCAGCAGCACAGCGACTACTCGGGCTCTCCGGTTATGGCGTAAGTGAGAGTAAGTGAGAGTAAGTGTTCGCGTAAACAGAAGAGCTATAAGCCGACCAGCCTGTTGGCCAAAAGTAAAGCTATTTGTGACCAGGCCAGCTATCAACATTGCTGTTTTCTGGTCAACATTCCCTCACTGGATCTGATCCTGACTAAGACTCCAAGTTCTTCGGGGGATGAGGAAGAGTGAGTCTTCTCTCCTCACGGAAACTTTACTTAACAGCACGATGCCGGACTTTTCAACCCCCAGGGCTGCTACTCCGTCATGCAGAAATCTGGTTGGCGGGAAAACCAGAGAAAGTGAACTCTGCATGTACATTAAATATATTTACAGCTGCAATGTCGTATCATAAAACCTCTCGTTCTGCTGCATACAATTGCACGAGTCCCTTGCTGCTCAGCCTTAGATAGCAGATTGGTACAAAGTGATGCTGTTATGGAGAGTCTGGGTTGTCTCATGAGATGGCACACTTCTGCAAAGGTCATTTATATCCATTCTCAGTCATGTCACTTTAGCCTAGAATCCATTTCAAGTACAGCACTTTTAGTATCAACACATACAGTATGTCTTTGTGCAGCCCATAATAACACTGCAGCTAGGGAATGGGTTAAGGTGGTTGGGTATTATATTAATGTGTTGAATACAACCAATTATACCAAGCAGGTTAAACAGATGGAAGTGCTAAATCATCTGCTGCATTTAGGGCACATATTATTACCTTCCTTCAGGAGTCCCATATGAAAGTTGTACATTGCTTTATTAAATGGGTCATGTATGCTTGAGGGGAAGTGTGGAGGGATTTTGGTTTTAATAAAGTAATCAGTTCTCATGACACTTCTGAACCTTAACACACCAAACTGTGGTCAGAATTACTGACGTTTAACAAATCTAGAGCCAAAGTGGGTGGATTCTGCTGTGGGTTGTAATTGCTTATCAACATACAGATGTTGTATTATAATTTTTTTACTTGGAAGGGCCATTATGTCCTGATACAACTGCACTGTGATGCCTCAGAATATAAAGAAAAATGTGTAATTTGAAAGTATTTACAGGAGCACACCTTAATGAAATTAAGGGGTTGTGTGGATGCGTGATCTAATGTAGTATTCAGTCCTTTCCAGGGAATGTGTAGGATATTAGTTTGACTTGCATCGTCTCTGTTGATTCCTCCTTTTAAAATATGTTGTTAATATGTTGGTTGAGTTTTTTCTCCATCTCCTGGTACAGTATATGTTATACTATTGACTGACGGGGAATTGTAATCATGGTTGATCAATAGTGCTGTGAGCCGATGATGCGTTTCCCTGCAGAGACAATAAAGTATTGTGTATCAAATCAATCACATCTTACAGATCACATAACACGGCAAGGCCTGGGAAAAAAGAATGTTCCTTCAATAAAGCACTGTCCGACACACAATGATGAATGGATATACATGTACAGTTTGGGTCTTGCAGTTAATTCCATTAACACTGAATGCAGACTTCTTAATTCAAGCATGTATATAATAATATTAACATTCTGTTATTATGGATTTCCGAAGTGATAAAATATATTTCTTACATAATAATGTATACTGTATACATCTTATACATATCAACCTGCTCAAGATCATGCATTGTATTCCCATTGGCTCTTAAATCGCTAAAATCTAGCAGAAATGTTTAATTTGTTATGCTTTTTCAGTTTCATTGATTCGTCATACTCTGTAGAGGGGAACACACCACAGTGTGATGTATGAAAGAATGTATATTAAGGCCAAATTTATTTCACGTCACAAATTGTTTCGACGGATTAACGCTGGCTGGCTTATGAAATCCTTTGCCTAAACTACTAGCAAGCAATGGATAAAGAAAATTGTAATTTAAATGGAAAGTTCCAATGTGAAGCCCCGCTAAAGTAGTTATTTGCAGTCTTAAATACCTTGATCTAGACCACATGTCTAGACCTCTAGCGCCCACACAACGATGCAGACCATCCCAATAGCCCATCAAGTTTCCAGCAGGCTAATTATCATTGTCAAAACATGGGTACATGTGAAATGATTCAGATCACATCCACTACGCTTATGAACTGCATGAGAGAGCCCCAACCACACCAAAGATACACAACTTGTGTGACGAGTTGGGACTGACAAGACAGTCACTCACTGGAGACGTCACTCAGTTACCTTCGGGTGGGTAATAGGAGTAGTTACTGGATATAACTCCAGTTCTATGAATATGTGCATAGCCCTCTAACTAACTGTTGTTAATGGTTTGCCAATAATAAGCAAGAATATACTACCATATTGATATATTTTGGAAAATCTCGTTTTCAGGCTACATTTTGAAGAGGTACAAATGTCCATAGTGATTATTTCATTTGTGATGGAAAAATGCTAATTGTCAAAAAAGAATAGTATAAACAGGAATTCGCCATATTATTGTATTCATGATAGACATTCACACATTGCGTGCCAACTTTTTGAAATTGAAACTCACGAATACAGCAGTAGAAGCATGGTTCAGTTTGTGAGGTCGAATGACGGTGGCCTCAAAAGCAGATGATCTGCAGTAATCTCAGAGAGAATATTCTCCTGCATCAAGTGCGATACACAGATCAATAAATACAAAACAGAAACAGCAATGCAATCCCCCTCCTATCCGGGGGAGAGAGTATGCCATTTATTAGATAAATGAGAAGTGTATGGAATCATTTTTCATCTACAAGCACAGTTAGTAGTTTCGCGTCAGTAATCAATAAACAATGCATTTATCCAAAATGTACTGAATGTGTCAGTTTTTTATCGCAGCAGACATCAGGAAGATAATTTTATTGAGCGTGCTCTCAGGGTCCTACACCTAAACTTTCTCTGCCTCTGACTTTTTGCTTATGCTGGGAACACACGCCAAACTCAATTTGTTAAATGTAAATGTTGAGCTGTAAGCTCTTAGGCAGGGAACAGGAATATATATCTTTCCATCTGTCATCTCACGAATCCGAACGGCTGTACTGTATATTGATGGAGCGATAACCCTTGAGTCTGAAAAGTTGTAAAATGACTTTCAACAAGCATAAAGTAACACCGAGGTGAAAGCTGTTACATCTGGAACAAGTTGTGTTGAATGACACTTTACCGTTCTTTTCACGACATATTTGCATCCAATAATACATTTCACACATATAGCTCTCGTCTCCTTTGACCCACTCATTCCTGTATACGTCCCAATCTCAGTTTACTGTATTACACCCAGAGTCAAGTTGAGGCTTTTTGAACATTTGATTAGAGCATTGAAATAACGTCTTCTAACCAATTAATATGGACTGCCTTTATAAGCTGGGTCCAACCGATATTTTCCTTTGTCATACAAGTCTAAAAGCTTATGATGATAATATGCTTATTTTCTTTTTTTCCTTTATTTGTACGATGAACTCCTTGATATCACACAAGTATATGCTCTTAGTTTGTTGATGATGGTGATTTATGACAGACTATTGTTGTGTGCTTGTGTGTGTCTTATCACTGACTGATCCATACTTGTGTAACAGATGTTTATGGGATGTATTGTTAACAAGTACTTTGCCAAACTGTCTCAATTGTATTCTTTTTATATTTAAAAGACACAGATGATACCTGGATTTACTTTAAATTCCTACATTTGCAAACCGTTGAATTCATTATATGGACAGTAACAGAGTACTTTCTGAAATAGCCCGATTATTAATGAGTTCTTTAAAAAAAATAAACTTCAAGGTTATGTATTTCTAAAGCATATTTGTTTTACCCGCAGACATGAGAGCTAATTCCGGAGTCCATTTGTTATCAGAAGGTGGCTTGATTGGTTTGTTTAACGAATCCGAACCCCCCGAGAGAGTGCCTTTGCTAAATTTCCGGAGCCAACAGGCCGGCGATCCTCCGGCGAGTGCTGCAGTGTTGGGTTTGATTAGAGAGGTCACCTTCAACTCAGAGGAAGATAACTATAAAGGATTCTTCCTGTAACCTGTCTCATTAACAGCATCCATTCCATTCTCTACTCTAAAATTTAAAACGGTACAACTCTGATGGTCTGGAAACGGTTCGGACAGCGATTTCTTTTCTCGTTTGGCGTCAGAAGCCAGAGAGGGCTTTGTTTCCTTTGAGTGGAGTGTTTTATTCTGGTTTACTCCTGGATTAAGAATAACAATGAGAAACCGATGCATAATGATTGGCAAATCTACAAAATTGTCTTAAATGTGGGAGCGCTACCATCCTGGAAAAAAACAACAACCATTTTCCTGATTTTTCATGGATAATCAGAAACAGATGTAGCAGGATGGGCGTATTTGCTAAATAAGATACGTTGTGTGGGTGTGTAGTGGGAGGACTATATTATTTCCACACACTTAAAAACATTATAATTCCTATTTTTTTACCTGCCAAAAACAATAAACTGAGTGCAGCTGAAGCATGCAGCACAGGATACATTGGAATTAGCGTTTATGGATCGTTGTGGTAAGGACGAATGGTGTTTGCAGCCATGTTCAGTTTTTGTCTTCTCTTTTTTTAAATGTATTTTCCATTTGACATAATTTAAGCCAACCATTATTTTTTAGTTTTAATTAAATATAAGACAGGATACAAACAGTGGTAACATTAACACAGTCCCCATTGTTTCTTGCAGAAGCTCATTATTCACATAACCACAAGAGGTCACCTGTCGGTGAACATAAACAGTGTTAGACAAATGGTGAAGATTTGTGGTGAGTTGTCTCGTTTAGTATTTTTTTTAGACCACTCACACAACTGTGATTAAATATTAATGATTGTATACCGCCCCCTCATTAGCAGCTTCGTTAACACTCGTGATTCCTCACTGTCTAAATCTTTGTGCAATGTATTATGTACACACTGATGTCGTGCAAAAGCTTTGCTGCAGTTTCTCCTCTTCTTCTTTTTCACACAATACAACTTCTGTTCTGTTTCTGAGAAAAATAAATATCCTGCTTGATGGGTTTTCAACTCAAACAAATTAGACTGAAAAAGCTGTTATAGCTGTCATAGCTTTTAAAATGAAAAGACACAAAATAAAACCAACTGAGGTAAAATTCGGCCCAAAAGAAAATACAACCAGGAGTTTTCAAGATAGACATTCATAATACGACTCACTGTTTGCGATGCTAAATAAATATCACCTATTTCTACTACTAGGGATCTGCTTGCATGCAGGATGCAAGGAGCTGGATCATTTGCTGAGATAGGAGGCTTCACAGTCAATGAATTATTGGAGATTTATGAATTTGTGATGAGTTGACCTCCAGCGGGACGGAGCCGTGCCGCAGTCTGATTGTTCCCCCGGACATGTGGTTTGATCATTTTACTTTGTTTTGCTACAGCTGGGGATGGCTGAGCAAATTGTTTAAGCGTCACCGCGAAGTGCTGGAGGAGTTGCTGTAATCATCCTCCATCTCAGTCCGCCAGAGTGCCGCGTGATGGATCGACCACGGGGCACAAACTTCTAATAACAAGTATTCTAAATGACTGTTGGAGAACAAGCTGAACCACCTGAGACTGCAGGGTCAAATTAAAAAGGAACAAATAATCCTGAAAAGGGTCAGCCACTGTTACCAGAAGGCCTCCAGAGCTCGACTTCAATAAAGGCTGTGACTCGCCTCAAACTCAATTGATCATAGATTCACTCAGAAACTGGATCGTCCATGTAGGACTGAAGATGAAATTAAATGCATTAAGTTTGAGATCTGAACCAATATCCAGTGTGGTTTCTAAACCACAATTTTCAAACATGACTTTGTAATACATGGCTTCCCACACAATCAGTGAAATGTAAACATATATTGCTGTTGCAGCACTTTTTTAATAATACTACCAAGTTTCTGCTTTTGACCAATCAGTGTGCACTTGATTGAATCTGTACACCCGCACTTTTAATTGTGTCTGGAATTCTTCTTGGATAAAACATTTACAGTCTGCTGTGAATAAGAAGTACATTCTGCTTAATTAATAAAATTTAATTTCACACGGGTTTCATCAGGATTGTTGTTTAATGAGATACCTTAACATGTATTGTTACCATTGCCAGGAAATGAGATTGCCACCCAATTGAATTTAAGCAGGAAAATAATGGAGGCCGGGTGTAGGTGGGGACACTTGTGCACTACTAAAGTGAGCATGCAACTTATAGAGTCTGACAAGAAGCCATAAACAACTATTATTATTATACAAGTGTGATATCAAGCAGGGTTTACTTGTTATAAGAACTTTAATCTCTTCTATTGTTTTGCTTAATGTATAATAATGGCTTTCATACCCGCTATTTAGTCCAGTTCTGGGGGACATTTGTCTCAAATTTGACAACATAAACACTTTCTTTCGAAACCTGTGTGGGCCAACAGTCCTCCTGGAGGAAGTTGGTCAAAACCGTTTTCAGTTGCACTGCGATGTGCTGTCAGGAACCAAATTCTATCCATTGAATGTGTGTATCATGAGTGGCGCCTTTTAAATTGAACATTCTGCAAAACCATATCCCTTTTTACTGTTTGTGAAAGGTAACATCTAAGCGCCTTTTACTCACCGGGGACTCGACAAATAGACAATACTGACAGCAATGGGGATTGGCGACGGTTGCAGCACTTTTTTAATAAAAAGTTTGAATAGATTCCCGCCAGCAGAGGACCAACCACCGGGGTCCTATTGACCCAGAGCAGCGCCTGGCAGTCCGCCTGAGCACAATAGTTGTGTAGCCTAAGCTACTGTAAGCTATTTCATTGAGCTTCATTGAAGCTAAAGACAATATTTTGAGTTCCCTCTGACAGTTAGGTATGGCTTATATTGTGAAAAGGTAGTAACTGGAGGAAGGGATCTCGTAATGCGCCACCTTTGTCAAGCTTGAAAGGACTACTAAATCCTCATCTTGGTTCGGACCAAAAAAAAAACGGTTGTGGTTCACTATGATGTATGTTTTGAATAATGTCCGTCTCTCACAACGTGATTGGTTGATGCCTTTTATTTGCAGTGTGAATGCTCATAAAAATACGACCTCATTCCGAACAAAAATGACATTATTTCAGGGGGTTTTCGAGCATAATATGCTAGTTCTACGAGAAAACACTCATTGGAAATTACTACGTACAAAAAAATTGCGCAAATGTGTGAAGGCCTCAATGCTGTGAATTCATGAGGACAATAATGAAAAGGGAGTAACAGAGGTAGAGGAGGAAGGTGGGGAAAGTATCATATGACATGTTTGCTCAGCTCTCTGTCTCTTCCATGTGACTTTGATTGTAATTGCTTTCGTGCGTCGCTCCCCGTCTATTCATTAATGGACTCCTCTGCTGTCCTGGATGTCGCTTTCTTGGATAGGTCACCCTAGGAGGATAGATCGATGACCTCCGCGGGACTTCTCCTCTACAAACACACTAAATGACTTGCACCAATAAATACACCAGCGCTTCTGTGTGACGAGCCGTCGTGCCGTTGCCCTTGAAGGTCTGGCCGGTTGGCCTGAAGAGACATGAGTCTGAGGAGGCTGATCAGACCTCGAGGAGATCCACAGTGACAGCGCATCAGTAGCAGCCTCTTCTCCCACGTCCCCCCTCATTACCACACTGTTGCTCTAAATGTGCAGACATGCGCGCAAGTAAACACACACACACACACACACACATACATGCACGTACGTACGTACAAATACTTGGTGAGCAGTTCTTTATGGAGATTAACTATGTAGGGCAGCCTCCTTCACTGTGTGCGGCGGTGACATTGACACATGGTAACAGAGGAGATTCATTTCCTCTCAGGGTTGGGTTCAGGGTCTATTTTCGGCCCAAGACTTTCACGGAGCGGACCAGCTCCTCAAGTCAGAGCTGGTTTAGCCTGTGTCTATTAGAACATTATTACCAGTAACCTTAAAGTGTTCCTAATACCAACAGAGTACTTCATTAGATTCCCTTCATGTGAACAGAAGCTAATTGCCTGTTTATGAAGTTGGTACTGCCGATAACGCTAACCCTCGTTGGCGGGACATTGCAGAAGCGCAACTGCCAACCTTCCCTGCCAGGTTAAAACCATTGTTAGTTACTCGCCACCGGCTCATACTTTGCAGTGTTCAGAGCTGTGCGCAGGCAGGCAGTCTGGGTTTGAAGCTGCTGCGGAAGTCGGCCAATCGCACATCGCATCAAATCGAGGAAGGCTTGCGCTGATTGGCTGCGAGCAAAACAATAAATGTTTTTTTTTTCTATATCTGAGCACAAAAATATAATATATCAATTGCCGGTATTTTTTCACTGAAGAAGTTCCGATACTACTTGGTTGATAAAGGTATTAAGTATCGTTCTGCAGCCCCTCATCCTTTTCAGCCTGAGCTGAAGAACTGAAGAATTGTGCTTCTCAGACTTAAATAACTCAGCAAATCATATTATTTTCCGATTTGTGCTTTCTTGATTCTTGTTGTTCTGAGTTGTACTCATGGTTGAATGCACCTATTGTAAGTTGCTTTGGATAAAAGCGTCAGATAAATGTAATATAATAGCCCTCACTGTGACAATTTCCTAGATGTCAATTTATAACAAGAATGGCCAAGAATGTCATCCTTCAGTACTTTTTCCTTCATTATCAAGTAATCTGCACTAACACACATGTTATGGTTATGTCAAACTGCAGACTGGGGCAACCAAGTGACATTGATGTGATAATTGATTATGGGATTCACGGGAGGGTGAGGGTTGGTGAGCTGTTTCTACAGCACATCCGCCCGTGGTTGGTTAAGTCAAAACTATTGATTGTATTCAATCTATAACAACACTAATGCACTGACAACGGCACGGCAATTATTTAATCACAGCTATTTAGGGACATGGGAGAACTGCTGAGCGAGTGTTATTATTTGCTCTTTTAGGTTTCACTATGGGAGCCTGCTTTAGCTCTGTGTGGGTGTTGGTGAGCAGCCCTTCTAGCGAACTGCAGGCACAAAAAGCTCGACAGTAAAGAGAGGAAATTCTGAAAGCAGCCGAGCCTCATGATGGGGAAACAATGTATTAGTTAATAAGGCCCACAGTGGAAATAACCAGAACTATCCTTTCAGCAGACTATTTCATCTTATTTTAGAACATTGCTGGATTTGTTGATAACCTCCTGTTTGCATTACTTTGAAACATCACAACAATAATACAAATCATAGAAGGGGGTAGTTGCTGCCACAGTAATAGTTGTAGAAATGTGTTTTTGCAGGCTCTCACAGCAGTGCACCTCTAATAGCTCTGAGCTCAGCTGTCCTCGGGGATCGTCCTGCTCGGCCTCATCAATAACGTTCCCATACAGGCAGACTCACAAAACAGCAGCAACAAATTAGATTCCAACAATGCCCAGCATAGATCATTAATGACTTGGCACAGTCACTGCAGTGTGGCGCATCACTCTGATGCCCATATTATAACCGTTTGGCACTAAATAGGGTAGTTGTATTCATGTACTTAAAGAAGATGTTTGTTTTCATCAGCTGTCAAATACAAGATGCCAGCTTTGACTAATTGTTGTGCAGCCAGAGGGACAAAAAGCACCAACGTGTCCACCAGACAGATTTTTGAGGTAAAGATTTGCCCTTTTAATTTCCCTTTTTTTTTTGTGCTGAAATGACTAATGGTAACCGACAAAATTGAAACTGGTCCAGTATTGAGGAAGTATTACACCCGTTAAAAGTACTTGACAGGCTCAGATTGTGGAATCCTCTCCATAATGTTGTTCGACACTAAGAATAACAGAGAGTAACATGTTTGTTTTTTTACCCTTTGCTTGATGCACGCTGTTTGTTATTGTGTCTAACCGCGTCTCGCTCAGAAGTCTCATTCTGAAATTCGAAAAAAATAGACAACAATCAAGTGAAAGGTAGAGAAACGTTTTTTATGCCACTGTGGGGCCTTTCCCTTATGTTGTCAGACACTTATAAGAAACAATCGGAGCCTGTCAGTGTGTCCAAATAAAACACTTTTAGTTGACGTACGTGGCGGTCTGGAGGTGCGCCAAGCGATTACATCACAGCCCGCTGTGTTTCTCCATCAATACTTGACCAATTAAGCCCAAAGAAATATTGTCCCCATTAGTCACTTAAAATAGAAAAACATGGGAAGAAAATGACAGAAGACCCTTTAACTTAGGACAGAAAAGTTATTGGATTTGGATATGCCACCTGCTAGAGCAGACAAAAACAGAGCACTCATTGGCACAGATTTAACCATTCAAATATTTGAATTGTTCAATGAATTAAATGTGACGCATACTAATTAAACAAAACTGTTTTGATAAATTGGTTGTAGCCTGATAAATAACATAATTATGCCAGATTCACAATTAAAATCTGAAAGCAAAAGTAAGCAGAAAACATTGTTGAAAATGCCTTTTTTTTCCTTTCTGATCCTCAATGTTTATGACAAATTGAGGAGTCAACTGAACCATCATTATGCAAAGAAAGTCACAAAGGGGAAAAAACACATGCAACTAAACAAAATATAAGTCACTCAACAGGTAGTGCCGATATGCTAATTGCTAAGCTAGCGGGAGCTAATCAAACGCTAACCCGCCGTGGTCTGTCTACTTACATGTAGTTCAAGGGTACAGGGTACGGATTGAACCCGGAAACATTTCAACTTCAGCTTCATTCAAAGTTGAAATATTTCAACTCCGGTGAAAAATTCGCCCGACGCTAAGTTGCAAAAGCCAATCAGCGTTGAGAAGCTCCGCCCGTCGTCACCGCCGTCCTGCCGTTGCTGAATCAAACTGCTGCTGGTCCGCTGAAGGAGCGGCGGAAGCGGCTTCATTCAGACACTCGTCCTGGAGGAGTCGGAGCTGTGTGCGAGTACGGATAATATTACGAACCCAGACACGGGGGCGTTTGATGTTACGTCGTTTGTGGGACTTCCACAACAAGTATAAAGCAGAACTAGTGGTTATTTCAATGGTGAATGGCGGAAATAGTAACTGTTTTCTCCCTTTCCGCAGCGAAAAAGCGTTGCGTTTATCATCAATTGAGTAGATGACATTACTGTAGTTTGTCATATCAATATTTTCTTTTTTTATTAAAGAGTTGCAAAGGTTGAATCTAAAAAAAAAAGACATATCACGGAGTATAATGTATTGTAGCACATTGATTTAAAACAAAAGGTGTTGTAAAAAGCAGAAAGGTAAGCACAAGAGCCGTCCCCAGTTGGGTTTACAAAAGAGCACTCCGTGGCCATCTTGGAACATTATAAATGTTGCACGGCAGAAGCATTTAATCCCCATTTTGTCGAAACGCAGCAGAAAATAGCATTCTATAAAAAGATGAAGAAAAGCGTTACTTTCGGCCTACATTCCCCTGTATCTCCGTTTAGAGTGGGGGAGATACGTAGCGTGACAGTGGAAGGTTTAGAAGCTACTAAGAAAGCAGCTATCCGCCTCACTACTCAACCAGCGGCACTGATCAAAAAAAAAAAAAAGTGTCGGAATTGTAATTTACTCCGGTAACTGAAACTATTCAGATGCTCTTCTCATGCTGGACGACCCTGCTTTTAGAAATCTGCCCACATTACATGGTGGAGATCATCAAAAATGGATTGGATGAGGAGGTAATCGGTTGTCTCAGGGTTCCCCGTCGACCTCTTTTAGTTTGTATGGATAGTATCACATCTATGACTACAGCAGCATGTCCAAAAAGGGCTGCTTGCCCAGTGAAATGAGCAACAGAATTGTATTAGGATGAAAGCAGTGCAGCGGGATGGTGCAATGAGCAGAGCGATTGTCCTTCAACGTGAAGGTCTAAACCCAAATAATCCCTGTGACAGCAAACATTCACCCGACTGGAGTGTCCTTGAAAATACCGCTGAACCCCGGTGGCACTGTACTGGAGCCGAATTTCTCCTTCGGGGATTACTAGAGTGCCACAAAACTAAAATTAAACCGTGCACATCAACAGGGCTGTCTGTTGTAAAGGGAAACCGTCACAGAGAGGAAGCCGAGACAGTAGCGGAGAAACCTGTCGGAAGGTATTGGAAGATTGTCCGATGTAATATGTGTACAGAAAGAGTCCACTCTGAAGGTAAATAAATGAGTTAATGTGGCAGTCAAAGTAAAATTGTAATTTCTACATTTCAGTTTGTTTCTCTGGTTTTAGTCACTGGGGTACACATCTTAGTACATTATCTCTGGTAGGAAGAAAAAACTATTTCGAACACAAATGTATAAAGTGCACAACCTTATCTAGCAACCATATATTTCTAAAGAGGCAATTTATAAAAGTATAATTTGAGTTTATGTATCGGGTAATTGTCTGCAATAAACAAAGTGAGAGCATTAGAAAAGAGGAAATTGCTCGTATAGGACACATTTCCCCCGGAGGAAGTAAGTGGCAACTTGTGCCAGAGAAGCTAAAAGGGGTCAGTGAATGAACTGGGAGAGTGTCTTAAATGGGTAATGTGTAATGTGTGGACACTTGCTCTAAAGAAAGAGGGGGAAGCGTTTCACCTCGATCCAATTTAAATTTACAGTTATGGGTTATATATTTTTCTTAAAAGCCAATCGCTAACAGCAGGGCAAGAAACTGCCTCCTGGAGGTGGAGAGGACAAAAAAAGGAAACGGAAGTCGTTTTCTCGTTTCTGATTTAATCCAATAAACAAATGTATCAAAACGTACACAGACGGAGTTTAATTTCAACGTAACTGACCCCCATCTGGGCTGCTCTGCTTCTTCTTCTCGTGTTGGACTAAGGGCACACTGGACGCTGTAGTGACTCACTGTCGCCTCTCCAGGTAAAAGTCATTCTTACAAGACAGGATTAGCTGCAACTTCAGTGGTTCATGTATTAATAATAATGGATTTTATTTGTATAGCGCTTTATTTTTATTATTATTTTACATGGAAATGACAAACAATAGAGCCAGCAATAAAACAAGAAAGATGACAATGAGAAACAAAATAAAACACTAGTATCACAGGTTCAAAGCAGATTTAAATAAATGGGTTTTAAGTAGGGATGGGTATTGTTTTAATTTTTTCCAATACCGGTTTTAAAACTATACTAGTGCCTGAACTGATTTTTTTAAGCACAAAATGACGACATTAAAGAAAGGCTTTTTTTATTGCCAAGGCAAAAGAAAATCTTAAAATTGGACAATATATTAATTGTTTTAAGTATACTATGAATAAATAAAAAACACTTGGCTTCAAACTTTTACTATGAACAATTAACAACAGTTTACAGTATTCTTAAATAAAAACACACTGTGCCTTCTCTAGCAAAATGCAACACTTCTCCTGACTGATTGCATGTCCTGCACAGGAGAAAACTCTCTCTGATGGTGTCGATGAAGCCTGTACACACAGGTATATATATGTGTATATAAATAGATGGATAGATAGATACTTTATTAATCCCCAAGGGGACATTTGTTGTCAGAGTAGCAGCTTACAGACACAAAAATAAAATATAAAAACAGGAATGAAAGATATATACAAAATAAAAATAACTGGAATGAAAGATATGTGCAGTGTGTATTAATTTAGGAAATTAAACAGTAGAGAAGTACATATGAAGTGTGTGAAGTGTAAATAAACATGTACAGTGATTAATTAATCCAGAGAGGATCTGGCAAGCGGTGACTTATTGTAAAGTCTTATTGCCGTGGGCAGGAATGTTTTCCTGTGTCTGTCCTTGTGACCGCAGAGCTGGATGAATCTCTTGGAGAAAGTGCTCCGCTGACCCTGCAGTAGGTGGTCTGGGTTGTCCAAAATGGACAATCATTTATTCAGTGTCCTCTTCTCCACCACCTGTTCCAGATAGTTCTCCTTGCAGCCGATTTGTTTAGTCCATTGGTGTCACCAGCTCCAATGCTGCTCCCCCAGCAGACATCCATCACCAGGCTGCAGGGTCTTGTCCTGATGGAATTGAAGGCAGACTTGTTTAGACAAACATGCTTCAAAAGAAATGCATTCATTTGAGCCGTTTCATGATTATGGACTTACATGTTTCTCTGCCTTGTCCTCATGGTCATCCAATCCATCTTCCGCAGTGTCCTGAAGGCCCTCCATTGGAAGCTGTAGACGCAATCCTTCATCATAGAAACTATAACATGGCACACATCGGAAACAAGGATGAGCATAAAATACCTGTTCTGTTGCACTGCCAACTGCTGCCTTCTCCAACTGCTCTCGTTTTGTAAGCGTAGCCTCTGAATGGAAATGGAAAATACCTAGTATCGTTTTCAGATCTCCCCAGACCTTCTCTTTCACAGCACTGGTAAACGAAGTGTCCTTCAGCTAACTTGAAATGCACCTCCAGCTTCGTCAGGATGGGGAGAATTTGGCCACATGTGAGGGTTGAGCCGGGTACTGCTCCAAAAACCTCTCCACCATCAGGAAAAGGGAGTTCTGCCGTGATCTGACATCCAGAATCACGTTGTGTTCTGGCGTCATTAGAGTCAATCTGATGGACTTTTCTCTCCTTTTTCTGTTATCTTGTATTTATTGAGTGAATGAATGCATTTCAAACTTTAAGTGATAATTGTGGGAAGTTACATTTTTTTGCCATAAAAACAAATTAAAGACTGCATGTTTTTACTGCCTGTACCTCACTCTCCAGCTCCTTTCCAGGGGCCAAATGTTGCAGGACTGTGGCAAAAATGGGGCCCCACTTTGCTCCTCAGTACACCTCTGCGTTTACCCACCGAGATGTCAGCCATTGCTGGCATTACAAGTCAGAGTTGTTTACCAAGACCTCATTTGTGAATTGATGCAGTATCAAGTTCAAAAAGGTCAAAGCTGTCATTAAATTGAATTTGTATTGACATCTACAGTGTACTTACATTCCTCTGGGGAGGCGGGGGCCTTCCACGACTTAGAGGTCAAGGTGTCTGTGGACTAATGTGGTTGGAAGGGGACCTCAAGGGGCTGAGCTGCTGTGTTGGAGGAGATGTGGAAGTGGTGGAAAACCATTTTGCGGGTATTCGATCTTCTGGTTCCACATTTTTTCAGATGGTCTTTGTTTTTTTTCCCCCACATTGGTTCCTTTAATACTTTTTAAGTCAGCACTTTTCCCCCCTCAATGTCTGTGATTATGTAAGGACCCAATAAGTGCTTGTAGTCAAGCAATTATTGCACTCTCCGAGGGTCCATCAACGCTTCCTTTGTTTGTTTGCTAAATGTTCTACTGATCAAGTTACTCATTACCTGTCACATTTTTCTTTTTATACTGATGTCGCTGATTAATGTGACGCTGTTGCTTGATTCTATTCTGAATTTGCAATTGGAAGTGTTTTTAATATCCGCCCAAGCAGTTATTCACTTAGAGATATATAAACATCTTGAATGTATTTCTTCATACGTGGTTGTGATGTAATGGTCAGTTATACAATCTTAACCACCGCAATGGATATGCAATGTGGCTTGAAGATCTCCAGCAATATGCTCTTCATTGTTTTGTGGGTAGAACAATACTAGTATTCCACTCTTCCAGTGGCTTGGTGTTCACAGTGCTTTTAGTGTCTTTTCAAAGTACGATCATCGCTGTATATTCGTCACAAAAGTACATTTGTTTTCGTCAAAATTAGTCAGTGGTCGTGGCCTCGCGAAAAAGCGTTGCTAAATATATTTGCAAGTGTTGTAATATCCGCCCAAGGCCTCCTGAATCCTGTACACAGTGGATACAGAGAGCGCTAGACTTAAAGGGTCTACTGCGTGTTGACTGACACTATATGCCTATTTAAGACATGGATTAAAACCAAGCCAGGATCTTAAAGTTTAGCGTAAGATGTGAAAAAAAAAAATGGATAAAAATGTAAATTTGTGGAACGAAAAGGGAGCGGCGACTCGGACACAACGTTAGCGCATTACTTCTGATAATTAGAGGGAAAATCTGACGTGAAATGACGAGGGAATTCTATTCCTAAATATTATTGAATGTGTTAAACTAAAATGCTGCTGGCCACATCCCACACGTTGCACCTTTTTTAACCTTTTAGAAACCATAGGCCTGATAATGGTTCTTTTGATTTTGGATTGCAAAAAAAACATAAATCACAAGAAAATATATTGATGTTGCACATCAAATTAAACCCCAAAGCCTTTGCTACAAGAATCAGTAAGCCATTTAACAAAAAACTCAAACAGAAAGAAAGATAATCATAAAAGTATTTATTTTAAAAACCAGGACCCAGCGACCCTTAGCTAGGTGCTATCAGAAAAAGCCTGATGGCCAAAAGCACGACAATTCCACACATACCTTCCAAATCCCTCTACACCAAAGCATCAGGGAGATATGAGCAAAATAACACAGCATCATGAATTGCTTTATCGCTTTACAATCAGCAAATGCTGCTTACCTTTGTTGATTTAGGAGATGAAAATGCATTTTCCCTGGTAAATCCACACTGATATATGCTCCTCCTCTACCCTGTGTCTCATAAAAACCCTCCTGGACATGTAGAGGCAACGTGGGACCAGGTCTAGGGAAGCTACTTTCAACTTCTCGGATTTCACTTTTCACAAATGACGACGCCTTTCTGGATTATATTGGCTCCCAGTGCTGTCAATCTTGTTTTCGGTAGCAGCCCTCAATTCTACTGGCTCTGACCTTTCCAAAGAGGTGTAGTTTTCTGAAATCGGCCCATCCCCCACTGAGCTAGAGCCGCGCGCACCCATCAGGTCCCAGCAGGAACAGCCTGCTAGAAGACCCTGGCCTGGCCGTTACGCACGAGGATCACAGCGCGCAGCAGTACAGTAGATTACAGCAACAGCTTTGCTTTTTGCAAATATTTGATCACAATGGCGGCCAGATACAGACGGTACCTGACCAACGACAAGATACTTGCGATTATGGAGGCGGACGACGACACCAGCAAGTGCATTGTTGATTCTTTTGTGCCAGAAAACCAGTGGACGACTACAACCCTTCATCTTCAGAAACGTATGCAGAGCTACCAACTCTCACGGTTTCGCCGCGTGATACACGCTTTTGCATGTTTTCACACGCACTCACGCCACACAACCAATTTCTCACGGCCCACCTCCGTCATTAAGCGGCCCTGCCTCTGAGATCGCCGGCCACTACTATATTCTATGGCTCAGAGAAAACGTTAAATTTACTCTAATACATAATATTGATGATCACTGACTGACATTTATAGTAGTCCTCACGTCCCTACTCACACTCATGGTTTCCACACCCAGCAGCATGCAACACTACTGATCGCGATCTGTATTCACATTCATGGTGTGTATATTGCTTGCAGGTTTTCAGGATATTCTGCCATTAATTTAATCCAGAACACCGGCACTTGAAAGGTACATTTTAGTTTCATTTTCGGGGTAACATTATCACGTAGCCTCTTGACATGTGTCAAGACTAAGAGGCTCAGACGGAATTATCCGGTCATTCTTCAAAATAAAACATATTTTTTGATTATTATTTTTTCCATTCTTTCTGTGTGGCTCGGTACTAAGGGGATCTTGCGTCACTCGCTCGCAGACGAAGCCGCTTTTGAGTGTGATTCGACAGCATGGCACCAACACCTAAATCCTTTAAAAGGAGTATACTGATATTGTTTTTATTACCATGTGACTGCACACACAATATATTTTTTTAATTTTTGCTTTTGGATAATTTCTCCCCAACTGAGCAATGCCAGACCGAACTTTCAGACATCAAATGTTGTGGGCGGGGCTAAATTTGTCTGGTATCAGGCTACATCTTTAGCATACCACCCAAAAATCCACTAGAATGCATGAAATAACATCTACTTAAACCAACATGTCCTGGGGGTGGACCATCAGCTATGTCTTTGCTTCACAGAATGTAACCAATGTTGTCCATCTCCAGTAGGCTGCCCTTATCAACGACTTTGGGCCCCACAAACCACCAGAATGCAGGATACAACATGGGTACAACGCCAAAATAATTCCAATTTCCTGATATTTGAGCCACCAACATGTGTGGCTGCGTGCGTGGAAAAATGTTGGTCACCCTCGACAAAAGCTCACTCCAAGGTTTTTTGAAAAGTTGCCAGCTCTGCGTATGTCTTATAAAAGTTGTATTTATCTATCTGGTGTAGATTATATACATACATACATACATACATACATATATATACATACATACATATACATATACATATATATATATACATACATACATACATACATACATACATATGTGTGGAACAGAACAGGATTTTTTGCTGTGATATACTTAGTTTTTTGCTGTGTTGTTACACTTTGTTTTTTTACTGTTTGATAAAAATAAAATCTGTTAATTCAGTTAATTTGTGTGCTTGTTTTATTTTAATGGGAAAATATAGGTTGTTTTATGAATATAAAAGAATCATAATTAATAAAAAAAACATAAGAAAATGATGCATTTGGATGTGTTGATCACCATAAGTAATATACAAGTACAATATATGGTTTGGTACATGATAACATTCAAATGGCACAGATGGTGCCAAAATGTGCCCAACTGTGCCCAAATGCTCATTTGAATCCTCGCCTGAATTTTCTGTTCTAAACCCTCTCTAACTTTGTTCTGCTTTACTTTTTCAAAGTCAAACTTTGCAGAGAGAATGTTCAAATATTGTTTTTTGATTTGGGAGAAGTTTAGACCTTACGAATGCCTCATTTCAAAGAAATAACCTGAAAACTTAAAATTTTTTGCTGTGTGCCATCTTCATTTACTCTTAACCAGTAACATATAGACTGATAATTACACATCTGAACAAAATCGCAAATTATACATTTTTATTATAACACCAGGGTTATTCAAATAGCACTAGTGGTTGCAGAGATAAACCCTTTTTAATTTGGGTATGACATTTTCGAGCAGAAGCCTAAAAACAGCATGGGGCTAAAAAGTAGGACATGATAGGACCGCAGCGCTCTGTGATGACAAAGTTCAAACCAATAATGTCAGCAATGCTTACAAATATCCCATCATGGTATAAGGTCCCAAGGACCATTCATAAAGTGTCAAACTAATTCTTGAAGTAGCCACGAATCGGGCCGCACGGCCATGACAGAAGAAGGGGGATACACACAAATGAGTGGGTTAACAGAAAAGGGGTGTATCAAACTTAAACAAACCTTGCTCTTTGAAAGCCCAACTGGTGTCTCGGGGCCGAGAGAGAGACCCAGCTCAGACAGAGGGCCTTTTCAAGTGAGTGCCACTAATGAGCACAGGTGTCTCCACTCTCCTGACGACTCTCTCTGGCTCGCCCACCTGCACACCTGCAGGGACAACGGCCAGAGGGTCGTCACAAAGTCCCTGGTATCAAGGAGTAAACAGGAGTAAACAAGCCAAAATTAATGAATTAACTTCAATGAGAAAGGACTCAGTACATGAAAAGGCAGTGGACCATGTGCATATACAAAGTAATTATTTCTAAGTAGGTATACCTTTTTAAGGCAGCAAGGGGAAGATGTTGATTTAGACAAGCAATTTATACTCCCACCAGCCCTGTGGTATGTGACCTGTGATGGGGGTTATTATTCAGTGGTCTTGTGAGTTTTTTTATTTTGATATACCACACTGCATCATGGGAAAGAAAGAAAAGCGCTTAGCTGCAGTGACACCCTGTAGCGGCTGGAGTAGATTTGCAGCCACTATTAACTACCGCCGTCCTTAAATATTTCGGTTCATGAATCATATCGGGTAAAAGTAACATCTGAAGTATGAGAACGAGGAGACAGTGGCTTTGGATAAGAAACCATAAAAATGAGTTAATGTGCCACTAGGGAATAGTTATGGTGGTATTAGTAGACAGTCATACATCACACTCAGCTCCTTGAATAAACCACAGCTGAATGTGTGGTCTGATTTCTGAAATGATGGATAGAAAGCTTCAAATTAGCAGGGTCACTTGTCTGTTTTTAAAGAGTCACTTTACTCAAATGAAAGGAAAGTCTACTTACGGCGGGAGGTCGGACGGATCAAACAGCCCTCTGTTCGTGTCCCGTGTGCCAACATTTACTTTTGATCCCTTTTGATGATATTATCCAAAATTTATTACTAACTACTGAATGCGAGTTGAAAGTCAATTTGGAAAATAATATCAAGCACACGATGACTCAGATGCTGCCATTCTCCAAATCTCTCTTTGTCAGACCGTCTGAGTGAATTACAACAGGCCTGTGAGATGCACGATGTTTGTCTTCTTAATGCTAATCACCATGTCCATCATTCCCATCATCGCTGTTCTTTCATCTAGCTTCAGCTTTGCCAGGTGTATATTCACAAAAACCCACTTCCAAAAAGAAGTCACATGTTTTGATTCATCCGCAGCATTAGCAGCAACCACATTCATGGGAATATAAGTGTGCCGTAAGATATAGAGGGGAAAAGAATCCGCAGTACTTTTTGTCTTTGGTTGATTTCCATTATTGGGCTCGGCCAAACAGTTTTGTCTTTCAGCAAAAATGCACCCACTTTGGTGTTGAAGAACCTCAACCCCGTCCAAGAGCTTTGGGATGAACTGGAACGCCGGCTTTGAGGTGGGCCTTATCGCCCAGTGGCTGACCTCTAATGCTCTTGTGGCCGAACGGGAGAAAAGCCCTGCAGCCAGGTTACGAAATCTGGCGGAAAGCCTTCCCAGAAAAGGGGAGGCTCATTACCAGATTGTTAATGTCGGTGGTTTCAGAATGATATGGGTTTTTGTGGAGTCTAGACACTTTGGGCTATATGGTTTTATTGTATTTGAAGGCTTGGTGCAATTTCTACCTCGCAGTAAAGCTTCAAGTGAAGGGCCGTTGGATTTTGTGTAGATTTAAGCCATCCTTCCATAGAATCCAGGCCTCCCTTAAACCTGGTCCTTTAGAGATTTCACGTCCTTGAGTCCTGCTGTAGCTGCAGTCTTCTTCCCCAAGACCAGATTACTTGAATCCATTCTTTAACTATGTTAAGCCACGATGTCTACGCAAGCCGATTTTTCTGATATCCATGTATTCAACTTTTATCACATTACAAGAAGATCAGATTGAGGCAGTAATAGATTCACAAACTCCACCGGTGCTGTATAGTGAGAGATAAGGTTAAAGCCTAAATCGGTATTTGAACAAAGTGGGTTTGCTAAATTGGATGCAAGACTGCGACATTACATATTCTCCACATCCCACCCAATGACGCCCTCCTACAGTCATAAACACAAGCAAATGACTTTCAAATCCAATTGGCTCAACGGCGTATTACTATCTCCTCATGACTTTTAATTTTCCATCTCCACTTAAGATATCACACACCAAGACAGTAAAGTGGGCATTATAAGATTATTCACCACGCATGGCCTTCATCACACACACACACACACACACACACACACACACACACACACACACACACAAACAGTAGTACTATACACACACATATCAGATTTCCATCTAGATGGGAGTATCTTTATTGTGTTCACCTTCCCTAGAATCCAATTACTGCCTGGATGGATTCTTGCTTATTATATTCTATAGGGGAAAAACAGTATTGACTGATCACGGCAGCTTAGGATCCTGCTGATTGCTTTTCATTTTGTAGAACAACATTTTTTATTGTTTCATTGCTGTAAAGCCTGTTTTTCAGCTATTTAGACCACAATACTGCAGCGGGCTTCAAAGAGTGAAATAACTAAATGTCAGAGCACAGAATGCATTGCCGTCAATTGTGAGCAAAAAAAAATCTCATTGTGCATCTCTATTTTTAGAACCTAAACACCATGCCTCTTCAAATGCCTCATCAAGTTAACTTTTTAGTGGTTGTACTTCAAAAATCAAGACGCAGGAAGTGATTTTCGGAGCCTTTGGCTTTTACCTGCAGTAAAGATTCTGAGTGGTGCCACCAGTGGCAATCATTTTCTCAGAGGATGTGAGCACACTGGGAAATTAACTGCTGAAAGGTAAAAATAAAAAACATCGCTCAAGGTTTTCCGGCCAATAATGACACATGAAGAGTTGTTCATAGCACATTGAAAACTGTTATTTCTGCCTCCCCTTTTTCTCGACCAGCGCGCAATAAAAAAAAAATGCGGATTTGTTCCTCTTTTACCGCACATGTACTCGACGTGACACCGATGTCCACCCAGGGTTTAGCTTTGACTACAGAGCGATGGAGGGATGAAGCCGGGTTGTGGGTCGTTGGGTTTACCAGGGTTGAACCCCTCTGGATGGTAAGTATTGAGTTGAACCAATGAGACAAAGAAAGAATAAATACTGACCCCGATGCTGAAAATGTGAATATGTGTTTACATCTTTTCTGAGCATGGCCGGGAGATTTTTTTTTTTAAATTAAACAAAATAGAATGTCCTGTTGTATATTCACTTTTAAAGTGATGTAAAAAAACCAAACAGCTAATCTCTGCTTTTTCCCCAAATCTCTGGGTATAACCTCAACCCCCGTAAAGGAAGTGTAGGTGCAGCTCAGGAGGGAACAGCCTCTGAAGGCAGCTGGCTCTAGAGACTTCAGCTGAGTAAATCAAATGGAAATAAAGGACACTCAAGGGTTTTATTACCCCCTCTGTAAAGAACAGTCCAATTAATGTTAGTGGATCTGCAACATGTTCGACCTTTTGTACACAAATTACCTTTTATTCTACAGTAGTAAGGTCATACTCGGTGGTCTTGTACGCAAAGAACCACCTTATTAAAAAATGTCAAATGTGTATAGCTGCTCTAAAATGTATGGAAAAGTAAAAAGCTGTAATCACATACATGATATAAATTACATCTTATTGTGTTAAATGGTTGACAAAGATAACAATGTGTTGTGAAGCGGCAAAATAAGACTTTTCATTCATTTCACTATCCAAAATCAAAATGAAAGCTGCATTAATTCATTTGCTTCTTTAGATTAACCATGAGATGACAACTTTGAGTTTGTATTTTGTTCCGCTTTAAGCAATGTGATCTCACAGAACGTGTGTACCAAGGAACAGAACTCAAACATGGCGTTAACACAGTGGTAAACTGCACTGTTTGGGATACATTTAGTATCGATACACTACTTCATAAAGCAGCTGTGTTGAAGGGAGGACGACTAATGAAATGAAATCAACTCAACTAAACAGCTCTAACTGGTTGTAACTTCAGCTTCTATTTGCAGCTGGTCGGCAGCTGTTTTCCTGCCATCGAGGACAATATATTGCACGTATACAAAGTATTTTCTGTTGTTGAAATAAGCTATTATCTCACACGTCACTCAAACAGGTTTCTTTTTGTGTGCAGTTTATCGCTGTAGCATAAGAAATGTGAAAACACCACATTTTGCTCTAATCCACAGAGGAACGTGGCATGTGGCCGTTGATTACAGGATGATTTTTGTGTTATGAGGGACAGCTCCTGCCAGCTAGCAAACTCCCAACATGTGCAGCGGGCAGAATGCTAACGTTTTCTTTCTGACGGCTAAACAGAGCAGACAGCAGCACTGCCAGATGTTCTCACATACAACACTGTGCCAGTCTTGCAAATCTGGAGTTCCTGCAGTCCAAGTCCAACTAATCAGCTGCTGGAATGTTTCCTTAATTAGTTAGAAAAAAAAGGGAAAAATAAATTGACTGTCTGGTAATTTAACATGCCATAAATGAGGATTTGTGTCTATTTTTTTTATGTTAATATGAAAAAGCTTGTGTTTTAGGGTAAATAAGATTTCACAATGATATGGGAAAAGGATGGACACACACACACACACACACACACACACACACACACACACACACACACACACACACACACACACACACACACATGGATTATCTATGGACCATTCCACAGTTGAAAACCTGTAATATTCCCCATTTGTTCCAGTTTATTTTCAGCCGCAGTGTTTGTCAATGACATAACCTGACAGGAAGTAAACGTGGACCCAAGCTGTTTCCTAGCAACGCAATACCGTCAGTCTATACAAATCCTGTCAAAGGCAATTTAAATAATCTCCACTTCACTTTCAACACCTTCACTTAACTCGCTATGGGAGAGAAAATAAGTCTGAGGTTGTAACGATGAAGTAGTTATTCTCTTGTTTCTCAAGACTTATCAACAGAGGACATGGAAGGAATTATTTTTATTTTTATGAACTTTAAACTTTTATAGCAAGAAACTTGAATGTTCCAACATATTAAAATCTGTGGAACAAAGTATTATTCACAGTATGTTGTAATAGCTGTGAAGGGATCACATGGTGAATTTCACTTCAATTTTCAACATTTTAGGATTATTATTTTTTTCCCTGCAGGATGGACTGTTTAATAATTAAAACTTATTGAAGATGTTGGAAAAAAATTCATCATCATATCTTCAACAATTTGTGAATTCATTCAAACTCATTTTCGTGAAATCTTATTTCATTATAGGCAAATTTATTCAGAAGTCTGTTTCATTCGTAATGACATTCTCCCAGTGACGCATCACAATATTTCATGTCAACTTTAATTTCATAAAGTCTCTTCACTAGAGGCTGTAATAATCTGCAGACCTTCACTTTTCACAGAATCTGTTCCTCGAGTTGATACATGTAAAAGTATCAAACATTTCAAGTTTTGATACTCTGCAAAAAATATGACGCCAGTCATCATATTTGGATTTATATTGAAAAAGATATAATGCATTGATTAAGCATCGCCTTTGCATGTAGGCTATAAACTTAATGATTTTATTTAATGGCTCACCAGAGCCATTGCTTTGAAACCGCTTTCAACCTGCGACGTCCATGTTGTTTCCGCGTTACAACTTGAAGCTCATGGACACACTGCTAATGCGCCCAAGGAGCCAGAACACTAGCATGCCGGCTTCTGAGGCTAGATTGCTACTCACCATCAAAGTGCAGAGTAGTCGCTATCAATGTTGGCTGACTCTTGTTGGCTAGAACAACCCCAGAGAAACACACCGAGGAAGTTATTTATCTTCCTCTGAAGAACATCTTTAGATCCAAAGCGTGGCCGAGGAAGTTTAACTCTGGTTTAGAACCAGCTAGACGATTCATCATCCACATCACGTCACATGGAGAAGGCACAGGCTGATGAATGCAGCAATCACTGTCATCAGCCCTAGGGTCCCCCTATAGGGATACCATAGGGCTTCTACAGGTGTTCTACAGCCTTGACCTTGATAAGAATACCAGCCCATATTATCCATGATCTCTAAAGAATCAGCAACTCCTTCAACGCCTTTAAAAAAAATAATATATTTATTTATTTTCTCCATAAATATGATCAAGAGTCTGAAGTTGTTTTAATTGTATTTTTGGTGCCTTCCCATCATGCCCAAGAGTAATAATGCACCTCTTTAGAAAGATTAAGACCTAAAGCATCCAAATCTGCAATAATAATCACAATAAACACCAGCAATGACATGTTTTCAAGCCTTTCCAGTCCAAAAATCATGTTTTTCACTTCAGAAATAAAGAAATTAGCAATTTTTACCAAAATCTTGGTTGCACCATGAACTAACTGTACTTAAAATGACCGTCTCCTTCCGTGTGTCATGTGATTCGCATTCAGATGCGTTTGAGGAACAATGGGACCACAGCACCTCGAAAAACGGGGAAAAAAAGCAAGAAAAAACAGACACACACACTGCTTTCTCGCAGCTCGCGACTTCAATACTTTACACACAGTGATCTACCCACTACTGGAAGATTCGTACAGTTTCTACGGTTACAGACGTGGTACTTTGAGCGAAATCCGCTCAAAATTGTCAGGGCGACTAAATTAGCTAAATAGTGAAACGTTATAATCGCTCAGTCATGTTGAGGAGATTTCATAATTACGTAATTATAAAAATATAATTTTTTTTTTATGTAGTCCATCGTTTCTCTTCTCACACGGGTTTACAGTACTTTAGCCGTTTAAATTTATTAAATCGGACCTGTGGTTGATGATCAAGAAGCGTTTGAGTTTTTAAAAAAACACTTCCTCATTATTGAAAATTCAGTAAAAAAAAAGCTCCGGGCGGATCAGATTAACCATGCTCCGAATGTGAAAACATGCGTCGTTTGGCAGTTGTTTAAAGATTAAAGTTCCATTCAAGCAAGCCGCAAAGTGCTTGACATTTGAATTGGATTGCAAAGCGCCTCCTGTGAGCGGCTTCCATTTGATTTTAGCAGAACAAAATGTCCTTTTTATTGTGAAGACACAATAAAAGCAGCATGGTTTGAATGTGTTAACATAGCGTTTTGAGGAGAAAAAACCCTGCTCGCCAACCTTTTTCCTGCCGATCCACTAATTGGATGCACCAACGAAGAAGTCGTAAGGTCACTATAACAATTGAGCTGCTTTTTCTAGTTGTTAATGTCCATGGCTGCATGCAGAGCTTTGAAACTGAACATGGCTGTGCTGTGAGTTTCAGCAAAAAAAGAGGATAAAGAATTATTTTAACGCAATGTCTTTGACTGCCCTTTAACCAGTACCAATAGCTATATCGCTTTATTAAATATAGGATTCAATCTCAGTATCCCTTTCGAAACACAAATGTAAATAACTTGTGGATTCTCAAGAGTCTGCTCCTTGACGATGAGGTCAAACCATCAATTGAAATGTGTGTGTGTGTGTGTGTGTGTGTGTGTGTGTGTGTGTGTGTGTGTTGTTCCACAATCATTGAATGAAGCGTGACCCATGCAAGTAGAGGCAGATCTCCTGCTGTGCTTTCCCCAGCGTTTTTTAAAGAAGTTCAGCCGTTTGTTCATAAAACATAAATAATCTGTTTTCCCATTTTGCTCTTTGGAGTCCTTTTTGTTTATTTTCATAATGCAGTCTTCAAAAACAGAAGTTTTTTTTCCTGTGAAGAGGTTTCTTCACTGGAAGGGAGATTTCACGGTTAAACGCTTCCTTTTAACCAGATTTCTTCCATCTCTTTAATTTTGTCAATTTGCATGGAAGACACTTTGTTTTTTTTGTTCGGTGAATAACTAACGTTGGGCTACAAATGGTCACCGCGGTCACATGACTTCATGACGCACCGCTAAGCAAAAGGCTGACAGCTGTCATTTCGTCGCTTGTTATAAGTAACCGGCCAGAGAAATAATCTTCTTGGGGTTGTGCGTCCGTCTCTCCACCCCAGTCCATTAATGCAATGCATTTCCAAGGAACACCTGGTTGGCCTACTCTTCAAATGTGGCACATGTCAACTTGAACTCGATGTCCTGAATAGATTTTGAAGGTTTAAAAGGCTGCGGTCATGGAGCTCTCACAGCCGTCGCTTTCCCGTAATATGTTAGGAACAGCCTGAGCAAATGTCTTCAAATTCGACACAAGCGTCCACGTGGACCCAAATGGACGGTGGATAAAAGTGATGAAGTGATGATGGCAAGCTGACAGGTTGACGGAGGCGCACAATGGCAAAGCAGTAATTCTAGTTTCAGACACGTAAACACCACAAAATTCAAGAGTTGGATATATTATATATTGTAGAGCACCTTTTAAATCTCTTAAGCTTGCGTTAACCCCAAACCTTATTTAAGGCATCTAACACAAAGCCCATTTAAAAAAAATGTTTTTAAAAAAACATTGACTTCAAGTCAGGGAGGGAAATAAATTTCTGGGTTTTGGGACTTTATTGAATTTCTTTATAATGGTTGGCAATAAGCCATGCAGATGCTGTAAAAGTCCCCTAAGTAGATCACTTTTTATTAAAAACATATATTCACCAAGTAATTTATATTCAGGAACAAATATAGAACAGAAATGCAGTTGTGTTTATGTCACTGGCAGAGGCGTGATTGACATGTAGTGTACTTTTTTCTCTCTCTCCATTAAACTTTTACATGAGGCAAACACTCACACTCCCAATGTTGTGATACAGTGCAGGTTGGTAATGCACTGGCCACAGCCCATACAATTATGAATGAGCACATGAAATATTGATATGCTCTATATTTTCTACTCCAGGTTGCCTCAAGCTTGATACATTTTTATTTTTAAAAGATGTACTCAATATTTGTGTGGATCATCAGTATGTACAGCGAACTGAGGGAGAAAAGAAAAAAAATAGAGCAAAAAAGCATCAGCGTCATGGCACCGTTGGTATATTTAGAAATAGACTACAATCCCAAAATGAATGTATGAATTCAAGTAAAACGAGCTCAATCTGTGCTGCCGTACAGCATTTTCTGTCTTTATCTTGAATCCCTAAAGCAGCCAGGAGGCAGCTTTTGACTTTTTATTAGAAATAAGAAATTCACATTTTTACCACTCTGATTAGATTTCTATTATCTCTGAAAGCTTATCCTCAAAGGTGTCCATTTGAACTATGGGCTTACACCAGTGATGTGTGACATTTAAACAAAGACCGTTTTCTTTTTTTACTATGCAATTACTCCTGACTGACTCATAATTTACTGATTTTTGAATCAATCTCTTCTAAATTAATTTTGTATCCCCAGCCGCTTTACTCCATCACTGAGGATGAGCTGTGTTTGCATGAACCACCTTTTAATTACTCTCATAACACTTTGGCGTACATTTAAATTCTAATCTCTGGTTAATTAATAACCTAAAAAAAAAAAAACACAAAATAGATTGCATTCAACATTAATCTGACATTGTTATTGACTTCAGGACAGATGCCATGATACCGTATACGTCTCAGGGTGGCAAATGAAATGATGCCATACTGTATGCATAGTGCCCCACCAAAGGGGATAGAATATTTTGAATGCAAGAGAAATTAGATATGGAAATGAGGAATGACAAACGGCGCTGTAAAACTTACCAGAGGAGAATGCCTGAAGTACAGTATATGTACTGCACAGCACATCGCGCCACCGGGGAATGAGCAATGAGAGAAAGGTGTGGAGTCTGAAGTGCACATCTCGGTCGGTGATTAGTTGACTGACGGCCAGGAGATGCAGCAGAGATGCACATGGGATCCCAGACAAACATTCGCACACCTGCAGCTCGAGCCTCTAGTGCCGAGCGATTAGAGCGAGGAACAGAAACGCATGACTTGTGCTGACATTTAGTAAACAGCTAACTGTACGTGAGATCCTCTAACATTCCACACCAACCCAGGTTTCCCTCATTTAGCCGGAGTATTGATTATTTTTTGCAGCAGTCGACGCTCTGTCAGTCATAGTGATTGAGTTGACCCGGAGTTGAGGGTTGATTTGTTGGAGCTACGTGGGGGTTTCGAAATAACAAATCAGTGCCAGAGATCAATGGGTCCACATCGCTACAGTCGGTGGACGCAGTTAATTCATTATAAACTCATGAATAAGAAATCCAACAATGAAATCTCTGAGCATGCAGTGTGTGAAGGAGAAATGGGTGTGAGGGTACTTCATGTTCATCATAAGGCACTCGCGTTGTAAATTGCTCAGTCTAAACATCCCATATTTGACAGTGAAATTCTACCCCGTGACTAGATTGGATGGAGACGCGTTTGCTGGACATGTGGTCGACCACGCGACGCAGCCCTCCAAGTCGTTTCGCCCAATAACCTTTTTTAACGGAATGATATTGACTGAAAAATGACAAGCAGCTCCTTGACACACAAGCCCCGGCTGAAGTAATATGTTTCAATGTCCGCCCACATTTGCATTAACTGTCCCTAATTGACCATTTTGCTGCCACTTTGTGCCTCGCTCAAGTATATAGCTCCACTCTCGTTCGTTCTGTCATTACAGCTACAGATATATTATTAAAAGTAGATCATGGCTTAAAATCCACATTTAAGAATATTACTGCTATTTCACTTCCAGCAAATAGTGTAAGACAAGGGGGGGGGGGGGGGGGACTTTTGTACTTCTATCTTTGTGAGGACCACTTTAATTTTGAGATATTGTGAAGGTGGGGACATCTTGTTCGGTCCTTCTTCAAAAGGGTTTAAGACTTGAGGTTTAAGAATTGGCTTTAGGCTTACGGTTGAAATGCAATTTGCTACAGCAATTTAGTTTGGGGGGTTTTGTGAGACATTTTACCAAAATAATGTTTCAAATTTGAGCAGCAGCGGCTGAGCTATCCTGAACTTTAGTCCGTATGGGTCACGCCTCAAAACCTCCTACGCTTCCTATAATCAGTGTTGGGGTAGTTACTTTTTCTGAGTAACTAGTTACAAGTTACTAGTTACTTCTGAAAATTGTAACTTGATTACTTTACTAGTTACTGCATTTGAAAAGTAACTTCACTACTAGTTACTTTACTTTCATTTTTTTAAGCAAATGTCCAAATTAACCGCAAAGATACATGGACAAACATCATGGCCCTTTCATCACTTTATTTTCAATAAAGGCCATCTCTTAGCCTTTCCACATAGTGTATTGTAAACATGTAAAACAAAATGGCATATAAAACTCAGCCATTAACTTGAACGAACATTAACCCTGTTCACACTGTCTGACCAAAGAAATATGCCTCACTTTAAAATCCACAAACAACAGGATACAAGAGGCTGTGTATGGTGGGGACATTCAGGTCAAACAGCATAACACATTGAAAACAGGCTTTTGGAAACATGAGACCCCACTAAACCAAATGGGGGCCGACTCCTAAGAACAAAACCAGCTTGTTTTAGGAATCATTGTAGTGGTTTAAGAAAAATAAAAAAAATGAATGGCACTTTTTCCCATAAAATAGAAACAGAAATGCACTTAACCCAAAAAATAGAAACTGAAGATGCAATTAAATAAACAGAAAATCCACTTCATCATTGCCTAAATAAACAGAAAGTGCACTATATCCTATGAAGTTTATCATTTTTCTCTGTTCCCTAACCCTTCAAAATAGCGATTGTATCGCATGAGTAAAAGTCTCTGCAATCTTTTTTCCGACAGCCTGTTCCTCCTTGGGGTCAGAACAATACTGCCCAGGCTGAAAAGCCTTTCCAGTGTTGTAACTTGTTTTAGTACATGATTTACTCTTATTGTGAAGAGCATGTAAACAGTAAGTGCTTTTACTTTGATGGCATAAAGTACAGCGATACGTGCTTGTTGACGCTAACTAATGTTGATGTTACGTGTGGAAAATATATACATGCCGGGTGCAAGAGCGCGTTTTCAATGCTTTAACAGTTGTAATACTGCAGTTCACCAGTAAAGTGATTCCGTTCATACCAGACATGTCTTGTCCTCATTAGAAGCTCCACGTCATTACAGACAGGTGCACTTGATGGTATTGGAGCGTTGTATTGCTTTGCAATATCCTTAATCCTAGGGAACCTGGAGAGAACCTCCCAGTTGGATCCGGGCACTCCGTCTCCGTCTCATCCATTCCACGCTTCCCTCCTTCTACGCACCAGCAGCTACGTCACTCAGATCGGAGTTCTGTGATAGATTGTTCATGCAGGAAGTGTCGTGTGACTCGCGCGTCGCTAAAAGAGAACTTTTTGGACTGGTACAAATGGCTTGAGTAACGCAGGAACGCGCGTTACTGAGGTCTAGTAAAGTAGTGTAGTTACCAATATTTTGAGTGTAATGCGTTACTTTACTTCGTTACCTATAAAAGTAATTATGTTACTGTAATCCATTACTTTGTAACTCGTTACCCCCAACACTGCCTATAATGCAACTAGATAGCATCACAATTCAAATTGATTGAATGAAAAAATAAATGTGAATATCCTGACTTTTAGTCCCTGTGGCTCAAACACCTACAATATGTCCTGATAGCATCTTTTATTAGACCCCACTACCTTGTAAATGCCCACATCTTTCAAACTCCTCACCCCCGGTTTAAAATGCAGACTTGCTGTTCTCCAGAAAATCAACTAAGGTCTGGGCAAGTAGACTGGAAAGGAATGCATTATGTTAATGAGACGCCTCACAAGCATTACCTAATAAACACACTTCAGTGTGTGGGTGAGACTTTACATGCGTAGCCTTGTGAAATGGAGGATGTCACTGTGGCAGCAGCCTCTGCATTCCCCGTGAAGTGCACGGCACAGAGTCCTCAGCCATGTTGAGTAAATGCATTTATGTGCCTGAACCTCACAACAAAACGCTAATGTTAGTTTTCGGTGCTCGCTAGAAGCTAACCGCACCTCATGCCACTCTGGAAACCTTATTAACGATAATGTTATTGATATCTAACTATTAATTCAGGGTCCTGGGAGGTATCCATGGTGAACTGATGTCTGCTTTAGTAACTTTGTAGGGGGTTTGGAATGGAGGACTTTTGTCGAGGTGATTTCCCTTGAACCGTATAGTCACTGTATAGTGGCCAGAGAACTTAGCCTGGAAAGGAGATCCAACTAAAGGCAAAAGTACCAGAACTTGATCACCAGCACTGAACTCACGACGTTCTGCCCGCCGATCATACCGACTTTGCATTTTATTCTGAACTGCCTGCAGGTTTTCTTTCGCTATTTAATTTTCCCGGTAACGCGCTGCGGGAACACAGACATCCTTTTCTTATCTGAATGTTCAGAACTGGGCTCACCCCTGGTACGGCTCATAGCACGCGTCGCAGCACAGGAAGGATGTACTGCCGAAGGCGTCATGGAGTACTCGGGCTCTTCTACCTGGGAGGTTAGAGTATCCACCGACACGTCAGGCCACACCCGAATGCCAGCCAGGTAATTTCCTAAGTGAAAGTCACGAACCGGACCGGTGATGAAGGGCAGCCTAGGCGGCGGCCAACACCCACCGGTAACGTGTCTGACTTACTACCGAGGATACGAACACAGCTCCTACTGCTGGGGTACTCCAAGGAGTACCCCAGCGAAAGCCTTCGAAAAGCCTTCTCCAAGCACATGTAGACTGGTTGGGCAAACTCCCAGGACCCTTTCACTAGTCTTGCGTGATAAAGAGCTGGTCCACTGATTCGACAAACGATCGGAGCTGCCTTTCTAGCAAACTGGCATAAGCTTTCCCCGGGAGACAGAGTGGTGTGACACCCCGAGTAGTTTGAGCACACTCTCTGGTCTGCCAGTCCATGGGCACTGTTCCCGACCCCCATGTGACATTTATAATGCATTTTGTTTTTAATGCACTTTTCTTTCAAAAGAATCTCAGTGTCACAGACTCTGTGGCACTCTGATATTACATGAAACGTACCTTTTCTGGAAATGGCAAATGTTGAGTTATTTTGCAGATCATTTTGACATTTCTTTGTCTGGTAAAAAGTGGTTTTTTGAAGAAAATGATAATGCATTGTGAATAAAATATCCTCCTGTCTGTGATCCGTCTGAATGTATTGCTTAAACGCTTGTTAGATTCACTGCCTGTATCGCTCAGTATCACCGTCTGTTGAGAAGAGAAAGCACAGACGATAATGTTTGTTTAATGAGGGGCCAGTTAGGTTCACCAGAAAAGTCTGAAGTCTATAATTAAAATTCAGAGAGTTATTTGCATGGTGAAGTAAATATGAATGCATCATGAGTTTTATATTTCTTTCACTTAATTTGTCTCATTCTGACAGTATCTTAGACAAAGCCAAGAATACTTAAAAATAGAGTATCAATGTATTTCTTTAATGGCGTTTTCTTTCTTTCTATCCTCCTGCTCATGTCAAACTGTCAATAGTTGGTTTTGTTTTTCAACTGCTATAGATGCTCACAATATACCTGTATTTTATTTTCCTTTAGGGCATTAAAGTGCTTGTCAATCATCTGACACAAACTAGTATTCAGAGATAGCTAATAAACTTTACTGTGATAGTAATGTATTCTCATCTAGAGTGTATTTTGCCAGCTTTGACACCATAATGTTGTATCTTAAAAATCTATATTTTCATTCAGTTGCATGCAGCAAAGTCTTGAAATGCTGGACACAAAAGCATATTGAAGCATTTGAGACCCAAGGTTTTGTATAAGCAAACAACATTGTTGCAAGAGGGGTCATAATCGGTGTCAAGCCAAAAATGAAATATACAAATTAAAGTAGACTCTAACAAAAAGAAGGAACACAGTGTATATGCATAAGGCAGCTGTATGCTTGCGTTGTGCTTTCTACAGCCGTATACCTTCGTGTATTGCTAAGTATTCAGAGTCTTTGCTTTCCTTCTGGCCAAAACTTTTTCCGACTAGATTGGACAAGTTGAGACAATACTCTCGCTCAATCAACGACTAAATGTCCGATTGCACTTCCAGTACCGGGCAGGTAATTGGGAAGGCAATAAAATCTGCTGCCTGCTTTGAATCTGAATGGGTCTTTGTGAGTTCTGTCACGACTTCAAGCCTCTCAGCATCTCCTCTCACTTCCTGAGATGTGGGTCAGACTCTACAGGCCATCTGCTTCTGGTGCTGTCACACTGAATCTCGAAAGCATCTGCCGTGGACGAGACGTTCCCAGCTCGTCTGAAGACGTGAGCTTCCTGGATTTGCAAGTGGGGTAGATTCACTGTCAACATCCATTAGAGTGCTGGTAATTGAAACTGAGTGCTAATAGACTCTTGGGCACATTGGAAATACACCAGCAGTTCAAAGTAATTCGCAGATGAGATACTTTAGAAGCACTTGTGCCGATGCTTGCACACTCGCATGTCCATTTACAAGTCTTTTGCTTGGAAGTTTCAGATCATCTTGATTGAATTTGACCCCTTGCATCAATCGATTGATAAGCTCTGACCGATATGCACGTTTAAATGCCAATTAGTATTATCAGCCTACATAAATGATAAAAAGTTAAGTAGGAGGCTTGATAAAACAAACATACCCCACGTTTTTATTCCACTCTCTAGCGTTGCTGTCAGTTAACCCCTTGCAGGCCGCCACCTCAGCACCCTGATACCGATCGGGCTGATGGCAGCCTTTGCCGTCACTGGCTGCTATGATGAATCTGTGGTGCTGTATCTTCCCGGCTCTGACTGCTTCCCTGATATGGATGTCCCTTTTTTATTCTGCTGATTTTGCTGATCTCTCGCTCCACTGCCTTTTTTTTTTTTGTTTTTATCTTGATGCCATTTCAAAGCTTTAAACATACAGTAATTGTGCCTGCTTTACCGACGACCACAGAGGCCACAACCAGCATGTTTTCGGGGGTGTGTCCGTCTGCCAGTTACATTCTCGTGCCTGCAGGGAATTTCGTCAAATTTGGCACGAAAATACACCTTGATTCAAGGTTGACCTGCTTTGCTTATGATGGTCTTAAAAGTCAATGTGACCACAAGTCTGTCCCATTCTGCTGATATTTTAGAAAACACCTTGCGCAAATCTTTCAAATGTTCAAGAATGAACTGATTCGATTTTTGGTGGTCAACGGTCACTGTGACCTCATAAAACTCAGTTGTGGCCATTACTCAATAATTGGTGTGCTGATTATGACAATTTCACACAAATGTATATATTTAGTTTTTTTGTTTTTGTTTACAACATGTGTGTGCAGGGGCACCACAGTCAGAATTTCACACAAACAGTAGTAGCTTTAAATAGCCTGCCCTGAAATGACGCAGCATCTGAGTTATTCATTCCACAGCATTGTATTTCTTTTGGAGGTGCATTCTGATTTTCATGCACAATTTCTTCTTTGACAACTGCTGGATTGGAGGATGATTCATGCGCTTCCGTCTGGGATCGTCGGGGGAATCTGTGTAAAACGGGTGACGTCAAACTGTCTTCATGAATCTCTGATGCCTATTAAGTTCCATAATGTTGTTTCTTCTCACTCATTGTCTGGAGAGGAAGGTTTTTGCTTTCTTCAACAGAATTGAAAAATCCATCAAAGTTTGACACCTCCATGTGTTTCCATTGAGTTTGTTTTACTGTAACCCTAACTGCAGTTGGTTTTGATGTTACATCCACTTGATAGTTTCATCAGGTCCATTTCAAATGACTGACGTCGGCACAATTAAAGAATCCCCGTAAGTATAACTTTATGTTATTCATGCCGTGCTGCTCTTAAGCTTTCTTGACTTTCTAACAATGTATTTTAGGTGGAAATGTTCTCTTTGTATAATAAGCATCAATACATATTCAGTGTAATACTAATGACTCCAACATATGGTTTCTTTTTTCCTTTATACAGTCTGAGTCAAAAGACACAAGTGTGCATGTTGTGAGCCTGAGAAAGATACCTGAAAGAGAAACGTAATTTATACCCATTTCTTCACTAACTAACAAATAATGCGTTACCTTTTAGTAATGAACAAAGCTAAAGGGTGCATTCTTTTCAGTGTTTGCAGTTGTAATATAAGTGTGTTACCATAATAAGATTACTACCAGTATCATCAATGTTTACACTGCCATTTAATTTATTAATTTCTGGATAAATAAACACCACTTATAAACAATGCATTCCGCTAAATGAAGTGATTAGTCCAAGTGTTGTTCTGGTGTTTTGTTCCTTTCAGTGCACCACTGAAATATGACTTGAATTAATCTTGAGGCTTTGTGAATCTGGAGAAAGTGGCGTCCCTAGGGTGCCCGCTTTGCACAGCCTGTTTATTGGAACATATTAAAAGGAACACCTATTTATTTTTCATTGTGTCGTGACATTAATAAAAAATAAAAAAACGTACAAAAGTAATGAGACGCCACATTAAAAGGGAGTTGACTCTTTTTACTCCGGCCTCACTTCCCAGTGGAATTCCGAGGTAATTATGATGATGGTGGCGTATCATCACTTTTTAAGTGGTTATGCTCACATCAGCATCAATTATGTAGTGCCCGTTAAAACATAATTTCCCTTTCACACAGAGAATGATTAATGCAAACACTGATGCACAAAATCAAAGACAGGTGAAGACTTTTGTAGTTTGTCACGTCCTCATTACGAATGTGGAATTTGAAATGTGATTTACAGATTACAGTTTATTTGTACACGCATATCATGCATCAACACTGAAGACAAAAAGTGACCGTGAGCTCAGCATTACTGCGTTAGATGACCTGAGTTCTTCAGTCTTTTTAAATAAAGCAATGTGATGCAATGTTCCCATGTTATTTCCGGACCATGGGGTTTACGCTGTGAAACCGCTTTTTGCGTCATGTAATGCAAAATCCTCAATGTTAAACGATGGTGGTAATGTTTAGGCGGCAAAACTACCGCGGTTAAGATTGGGCAACGAAAGCACTTTATTAGGTTTTAGGAAAAACACTGGTTTGGCTTAAAGTCAATACGTAATATGTGCATTATCAACATCAGTGCGGAAAACAAGTCTAACTCTTTTGATTTCACACAGGACAAGCACAGCAGACTCCTTGGTGAAAGTCCTGTGTTTGTTGGAGCCATCCGCCTTCTCTACTACCCGTCATAAGTAGTCTCTCTCGCTTCTTTTATTATCTCACCTCCTGCACCTCACAGATTAAATAGCGTGAAATTAAACACCAAAACAACAACAGGCATTGTGACTGCACGCAAAAAAATATTTCAAAATTGACGAGTCCTTTGCACACCATTTGGTGAGACCAGGCTGTTGTGACAGGGTAATGGGAAATGGACATGTACTTGTATAGCACTTTTCCAGTCTTCTGACCACTCAAAGTGCTTTAACACGACATGACATCATTCACCCATTCATACACTGATGGGAGGAGCCACCTGCCCATCAGGACTAACTAACATTCACACGCATTCACACGCCGTAGGCATAGCAATTTGGGGTTAAGTGTCTTGCCCAAGGACACGTCGACATGGGCTAGCAGAGCCGGTGATCGAACCGCCAATCCCCCTATTGAAGGACAACCCTGCTTACCACTGAGTGACAGGGTATCATCTCAAGTTTTGTTTAGAGTCCCTAGTGGTCCATAAGTTTCAATTTGAGTGACAGGTCATTTGAGAGCATGTCATTTATAAGTTGATAAAATATTATCTTTTATTTACTATAAAGTAAGTTCTTGTGTGTGTTTTTGTTAGACGACTAAAACCTAAAGTAAATAAAGTGAATTGTCTCATTTCCTTTCTGTGGATCTGTGTGCATTAGTCGTTTACATATCTCTAGATTTTACAGAAAACAATTGTGCCTTAATAATTCTGTCGGGGTAACGGTTTCAACAAAACTTCTGAAACGCAAAAGGCCAATATATAAATGACAATCCAATTCCCAGAGTGCAAATTAATCGCTGGTAGAACGGAGTGGTGTAACATATGGTGAGTGAAACCGACACTCTTTATGTCATGGGGAGGTGGCAGGAATTGTTTGTCAAGAGCGAAAATAGGAATCTGGGGAACTCTGACCCCAGGTGAGTGGAAGCTTTTGCAAATTATAACATGCAGGCAGGAGATTGTGTGCTGAGAAAAACAGAGAGTAACAATTCAATTTCATCTACCGGGGAGGCGGGTGTTAGGGTCAACGTTCAACCTGCAAGGATGGAAAACAAGCACCCCCGTTGGAAAGAAACTCAATTTACTTAGCTCCCTCGCTGTGATATCGTCTGGAATTTGCCACTGGAATAGGATAAGATATTGTTGGAGTTAAATAAAGAAAATAGGAAGTTGCATAACCACTGTAAAACACACCGTAAAGTCCCCAGTAAACTATAGAAAGGATGTTCAAATTATTTAATTTATTTGGTAATTTGATGAATGCCAGCTCATACATGTTTGACTGCAGGCTTATTTTCTCTGAGACGGATGATCTTGAGATAAAGTGAGCAGCGTGTGACCCGACTTGGCCTGCATAGGATACATTAAACATGCTACCAGATGTTATTCTGAAAGCGGGTGGCGTTTGGGAGCTTCAATAATGCCGTTTGACATCAGCTCCTCTTATTTTAATTTCATAAAGTTGAGAGGCTCGACCGCCGACAGAATGCACCTATACACGTCTTTTCCCTTCCGGTATGTGCGCCACGTTTTGATTGTCGAGACACACTGCGAGGCTTTAGCTAGCATTAGCTTGATCCTACGTAGCCACAAATAGTGAAATGTGATGAGGTAATGTATCTTTTACTTGCTTCCTGAACAAATGCATGCGATAGCCAGAGCTAGACCTTTGCGACACAAGACGGTGGTGGTCATGGGAAATGCAGGAATCACAAGCTTTGTGGTGCATGCTTTGCTTAACAAATGCAGCTTAATAAAAATAAATATATATATATTTTTATTGCAAACATGTTTTTCATAATGATAATTGTCATCGTTACGAAAAGAATAACATCATTTGGCAATACAAAATAACCAAACAAGCTATTAAGACACATCTCTGCTTTTAAATCCTCTTTTGGGTTTTTAGGCAAAAGGGCCAGATGCTGAAAATGAAAATTGTAATTGAATGTTGCAGAATTAACATGCTCTCCAGATGTTGCAGAATTAACATGCTCTCCAGATTAACTAAACTAACTAACTAACTGACTGGTCTCATGTTACCCACCTCATAGGCTGGTTCAAATACACTCAAATTATTTTCATAATTCCTTTTAACCAAAGCTTGTCAAGGTGCTAAAACCTGGCTTTAGTACCTCAAGAGCCATTGTGTAGTGAAACCAGTTGCATCCAAACCAAGCTTTTAAAGGTTGCGTGCCCTTAATTTACCCATATATGTTTATTTTCACAGGGATGGATACATGGATTACAGATTATATAGACTGATAGCACATACTGTGTCTTAGTATCAAAGCTGTGAATGCTGTGAAACGGCTAATGCGTCGACAAGTACTTGTTAGCGCTAACTTGGCAGCGTGTTTGCAGATGTTTGGCTCTGCATGTGTCACCTGATAAATCTGCCGCCTCCCTGGCAGGGAGGAATGTTGGCTCCTCTCCCTGTTTTATCATGGGGAGGCAGCTCCGACAGACAGTCTGACACCAGCAGTCCTCATGGAGGAGAAGGTGAAACAGCTTGGCCATAATTAGAATTAATGTGCGGAAGAGAGGTGGAGAAATGAACCATCACAACAGAGATCAGTTCATATTTTGGATCACTTATCCAGTTTTTTTTTTGCATGGAGAGACTATATTGGTTGACTTGCCTAAGGAGAAAAAGAAAGTGGCAGAATCTGAGTCATCCATGAAAGGCAGTGAAGCATTTACTATTCCAGAAATTGTTTTAAAATTCCTCAGATCTGTTTCTTCACTATTCTCTCTTAAGTTTGCAGAGTCTTTAGACTTTTTTTTGCATTGATAGACATGAAAACATAAAAATGTTTTTTTTTATATGAATAGATTGAGGATAATCAGGTTAGAGAAGGATTTCAAGGACATTCTAAGAAAGTAGGATGTGCCGTGACGATGCTTACTCACTCAACTTTTTCTCACCCTTCAAAATATGGGTTTTTCTTTATTAACTATACATAAATAAATATAGTCATTTTGATTTCACTCCTTAGAGGCAATGTCAAATAGGAATGCAATATTATAGATAATATAATTCGCCGTTTCCTGTTGGGAACATAAAAGAAGATTTGTGTGTGGATGGAGCGGAGCGGCTACCAAAGCATGTCACTTTGACGCGGAAGACCTCAGACGGTCAATATAGTTTTCTTGTAACCATGACTGCATAACCTTGACAACGTCCTTGGCCAGTGTTAACGCTGGTTGGGTAAAAACATGTAGAATTTGGCCAAATGAAAAGGTCTTGTTGTCGACTGAAACAGTGCAGCCAAATAAAAAGTTGTATTTGGGCTAAGCTGTACTTTGAGTTTAATGCTAGTGTTTGCATGTTAGCGTGCTAAAAATGTTTACTTGGTCATATTATAGCATATTATAATTTCATTATCTCACTTGGGTAAGTACAATGTATTGAATACACAAGTATTCACCAGTAAAACTCTCGAGACGCTGATTCAATTTACATCCTTTTGTCGATTTATTCTCTCTTGAATCGAACAAAACAAATCATAAATCTAACTCTTCAGTTCTTATCGTAAAGTAACATTGTAACGTGAGGTTAAAGACTGTACCGATGTCCCGTTCCACATACGAAAATAAAACCCTGATTTTCGGTCCCGCCCCTTCCTCTTATACCAGCCGATACTCATCAGACCAATACAAACAATATACGAAAAAAAGGGCATTATTTCAAATGTGAATACAAGATCCATTCACATGGCAAAGGAACGTCTTTAAATCATACAAATGAATTATATAACAGGATAACAATCAAACAAAATATATGGCTCCAACAAGGCCAGCGGCGGGCCGTGGATTTTCTACCTGCGCATTCAGTGGATCAGCTGGCGCAGGTTCATTTTATTTCCATGTTCAAGTTACATAAGGTAATGTTGCATAATGTATGTATGTACATACTGTAGTGTTTTTTTAGCTTAGTTTGTCACATTTGGACTTGGACATCTATGTAAAATAAATTGTTTATGTGTACATTGCAATGCATGAAATATGATAATTAATAAGGGATATTATTATGAAGGATTTGTAATTGTATGCATATGAAGGTCACTTTTATTACGGTAGAATGATTAATGTGTGAATGAATGTTAGACAAATATTGAATATTGCATGCTGCATGGACTGTCACTTTAAGGAATTGTAGTTCCCTTGTTCGCCTGAGGTGGCGGAGCTGAACATTGACTTTTGAGACCCTCTACCCTTTTTGAAGAAGAAGAAGAAGAAGAAGAAGAAGAAGAAGAAGAAGAAGAAGAAGAAGAAGAAGAAGAAGAAGAAGACGAGCTATCTGTCATTTTTATTAAATATACTTTTACTATAACTCTTTTGGATTCCGGACTTTATTCCCCACCACCTCCCAGGATCTTGAACTTATATTCTTTCAATACTAACAGGCATACTTAAAAAAAAAAAAAACTCAAATATAATCTTTCCCTCAAGCTAACCAAGGCGTTTTGTTGCCTAACCAAGTTTTTCCGATATGAAGGCCATTTATTGAAAAGCCGACATTGACCCGTGCCAAAGGGGTATTTAGAGCTCCATAGTTTGAAGCGTAGGGACCATTTGACGGGTCGGGGATGAGAATGTGTTGATCCGGCAGCTCGAACCTCACACTCTCTCATGTGATGCCGGCTGCTCGTGAACAAAGGTGGATTGCTCTCGCGTGTTGTCAAATGAGCCTAGTATCAGAGAGTCGTGATGTAAGGATGCTCAAGACGGTGTTCAGGTACGTGAAAATGAGCTCCATCCTGTTATCTTCCACGTACCAGAGCCGCTCATTACTCCGCGGCAGCTGAGCGGAAACAAACGCAATCTGTATGGAAATGCACACTGCTTCGTCACAACACCGCCTGAGGGTAACAGCGGAATGCATCTTCTGTGTGCGTCTGCCGTGTGCGCATCATATCAGAGGACGTCAAAGAAAAGGGATGACATCGCCTCGCCGTGACTTGGAGAGCACCTGTGTGTGTGTAGAACTTGTTGAAATGTTCACATTTATTACTTTTTATCATCCAACTGCAGTTGGACTGCATCCCTGAGCTCAAACCAACCACTCCAACAGGCATCAGTCACCTTTCTGAACATAAACTGGAGAAACTGACTGAACATACGCCAGTGGGCATCTGGAGGTGAAATACAAATCCATCTAAAGCCCCATTTGGACTAGATTTATCTCACTGTGGGAGGGGAAGTGATTTTATTACCTGTGCTGATCAGTGGTGTGACTCCCATCGCGACCGTGGATGTGGGTCCTTTTGCATGTGGAGCTACAGAGGACTGCGGCTCCACACACGTGCTCCTTGCCTCCTAAAACTGCAGATTAAATTATGGATGTCATGACTCTATTGGTTTAAATTGGTTAGTACTCGCTTACGTAAGCACACAGTATATTTTGTTTGGAATTCAAAAGGGTTATGAAGGCGAGACCATCTATTTTATGTTTACGGGTGAGTAGCTTCTTGTCCCCATACTTTTAAATACTCCTAGTGTGAAATTAGTTATTTGATGAGCTCAGAGCTGCTGCTCTGTGTGTTTTCAGAGATAATTTACTTTTGTTTGTGATGTATTTAATTCATTTAGATTTTTTTTCTTCTGGACTTTTTTGTTTGTTTACTAAGTTAAATACTGAGTTGCACTTCCTACAGAGGACTATATTTGTTCTTTTACGAAAGCATAATGCAATCTGTTGTCTTTACTATTTGTTGTAAGTGTATTTAGCTTGCTGCCTAGTTGTGCATGTAGATAGAAACATAGATAGATAGACATTTAGATTTATTTCTGTCAAAAATATTAACAGCATTATTTGTTTTGATCTTATGGCCATCTTTGTCTTTTGTAATCTCAGGAAGTCCCACTTTCAAGCGATAATCCTCTCCTGCGAGTGCATGTAAAAGGCTGTAGGAGTGGATTTATTAGGCGAACAAAACAGTTAACCTCAAGAGAAATAAACATGAAATTGATTTAAATAAATCTTATTATCAGGGAATGCGTTCGAGCTCCGAGGAAATGCCGAGTGGTGTATGCGATTTAAATCATCTATCAAGTTGCAGCAGAAATGCAATTTTACCATAATTCAACAAATCAGAATGGAGGCACTTAATAACTGTGCTCTCTGAAAAATATGAACTGACACTCAAATTAATTTAATGTGCAAGGTCAGTGAGAAACCGATGCGGCGCGTTTTGGGAATGGCTGAGGTTTAGTTCAGTTTCATCACAAGGCCAGAGGCTTTTCTTTCTGTTATTTATAAAAGGGGAAAGCAGTCGGCATTTCTGGGACAAAGTGGGATTACACATTGAATTAGCACCCATGAATATTACTCTACTATATGCAAAAGTGACACTCGGGCAGTATGTTCATCGTCATAGTCTAAAGCTTAGTTCCACTGAACAAGCTTCGCTATTTGACATGTGAGAATATGTTGCATTTGGTGTATGAATGACACTCCCTATTTCTTAAGTCCTTTTTGCGTGCCATCACAGCTTTGTCCTTTTTGGCATTTCACAACAGGTAGTTAGCACTGACTGTAAGCACTGACTGAGCACTGACATTCGTGTTCACAAGCTTCATGCTCAGAGCTAGTGATGTAGAATAATGAGTGAGGATGAGCAAGTGACTTCATTTAAAATGTGAAAGAGACCATTCATATTCGGGGTAAGGTCAGGTGGACGTGTCATACAGAAAAAGGACTTTCACCCAGGAGACCAGTGTTTGTGTCCGGGGTGAGTATAGTGATATTTTGCAATATTCATGTTCTGCTGTTTATGTACGTATTGTATGTAGTCGATGTACTTATCTGAAATGGAACCATGATGTTTTTGCTGAACCTAAGTAGTTTTGTTGCCTAAACATAACCGTTTCACATGAAAAAACGTGGCATTAAATGAGATAATAAAAGTTGTTTGGCTTGTCCTTTTAAAGTGGTGTGTTATTTATATTCCCTACCATGATATCAAGTTGGGTTGATTAATGCAACATCCCATACTGTAGGGAAAGACCGAATATGTGTGTGTGTGTGTGTGTGTGTGTGTGTGTGTGTGTGTGTGTGTGTGTGTGTGTGTGTGTGTGTGTGTGTATACACACGTATGACTTGTGACTGCTATGTTCAATTAGATATCAAAGAAGTTTGGTTGTTTGCCTGTTCAATCAGATCTGATTCAACTAATCAACGGCTATCTTAAAATGAAAAAAGTACAGTCAGGCTGTCCAAATACACCAAAATGCTTAATAACTAAATAAGATGGCCCAGGAATTAGACAATTTACCTTACTGACCATCAAAGAGCATGACAACTTTTATACATGCAAAGCAGCTCACAGAAATTTATCTCAACTCTGCGGATCAGTGCAACTGTACAGTAACAGTAGTAATCTTTTATCTTTGTGGATGTTATCAGTGTTAACTTTGAACATTTATATTGTAGCCAGGACTTGCTAGTCTTAGAAGTTGACGTTTCAGGACGTAGTAATCTTTGATCTTTGTGGAAGTCTAACATATTTTCTGTTTTTCTGTTTTAAGTAATAAAAGTCTATGTTTTAAGATTTAAGTCAGTTAGCTTTCTCACTTAACTCACCTGACAAAGCTGAACCCCCAATACAATGTTGAAAATGTAAGTATTTATTGTGTATATCACTCAACACTACTTATATCATGGGGGTATAATCTGGCCTGAGGAGTATAAATTGGCCTAATATATGGCCTGGTACACCGGTATTGCTTGCAGTTCTCTCGAGAACCGATAATACAAATATTTTCACATTTAACACTGGTTTAACCATGGCCCTGCTGATGCCCCTCCTCTCTACCTCCTTCTGCTAAATGGATCGTGGCTATCTGGATCATGGACCATGCCTACTACTCATTATATGAATCATTTCTGTCATATTCATTGAATGTGCTGTAACTCCGTTACGCTATTCATTCTGGCCACATGACCTCTATTGCTTCTGTCCATCCGGGGAGAGGGATCCTCCTCTGTTGCTCTCCCTCAGGTTTCTCCCCCTTTTTCCCTGTGAAAGGGTTTTTACTATCTTCATTGGGGGAGTTTTTCCTGATCCAATGTGAGGTCCCGGGACAGGGATGTCATGTGTACAGATTGTAAAGCCCTCCGAGGCAAACTTGTATTTGTGATGTTGAGCTATATAAAATAAACTGAATTGAATTGAAACTGAATTGGTGAGATACAGTGTGGTTGATAAGAAAAAACACATTCAATTCACGCTACTCATGGTCTGAAACATTGGTGGAAATACAGTGCGGTCCACAGGAAACCAGCCAACCGCAAAAAAAAAAACACACACACATACAAGTCATACAATACTCACTCTCAGAAACACCAGTGAAATACATTTCATTCATTTTAAGGTTAGGCATATTAGTTGCTTGCTTTGACATGACCGCCGTGGTGTGAGGTATTTTGCCGGCAGTAACGTTCTGAGTATAGACAAATCTTACACAATTTGAGTTGCAATGGCAGAGTGCTGTGGCGCTGTTCCTGTAGGCTCTCGCTTGTCGACTCAGTTAGCAGAGAGATTCCTCCCTTGATTAAAAGTTAAATCAGTTCCTTAACGACATGGTTAGTACAGTTGGGTTCTTACGGTTCGTAACGTCAGGAGAGAAACTATTTGTTCTGACTCTGTAGTGAAGTTTTGACACGAGAGACTTCAAATCCCACATGACATCAGCAGAAGTGCAGCAACGAATAAAAGATGATAACTGCCAATTTGGTCTACACCAGTGTTCCTCTGTTCCTCCTTCTTCTTGATTTTCACTTAGATGTGAATGTTTTTGTCGAATTAAATTGATCTGCCAGATGCATACATTTCAGCGGAAATTATTTTTGAAGTTTTTGTTTCCCTCTGAACAGCACCCACATTACCATAACGTTGGACCGTTTCCATAGAAACAATCTTACTGAACATTCCTTTCTAGTGGAACTGTTATTTTTGTAACTCTTAATGTTGTTACTTGTTAGTCTGTGGTTTGTCATTTGGGAGAAAAACACTGGCAAAGCTAATTATAGTCACTGATGAAACAGTAATTAACTGAAATGATGCACTGCATATTTCACAATATGCCTTGTATGAACATACAGTACGGGCTTGCTTACTGAATAATGTACTTTTGTAAGTGGAAGGCTAACCAGATATATGCAATATATATTAACCGAGGCTTGTAGACAAACGTCACATGAGACATTTGGCATGATATTGGTCATATTTCTTCCTAAATTTCAAAGCCTGGCTGACAACACGTGATCATGCATGTTTTAACTGGCACGGTTCTGACCTTACGTTCCCACCCAACCAAGCTACAGAGAAAACACCACTCCTGAAAGGTCACACACACACACACACACACACGTGTTTTTCGCTTATTCTGGCTGATTAAGTTGAAGTTGGAGCTCCGCAGAGAGCTTGCTCAGGTTACCAAAGTGAATACATCTGAAACACACAGCAGACATGTCCGGTAAAGAAAATTAAGCCCTGGCAGCTCAAATTGTGTGTTCATATTCAGCTTCATCAATGTGACTAGAATGGGACTATTGATAAACCAAATTCATTTTTTATACTGATATACCTCTTCAAAATAAAAAGTGAAAAGGATTTATTGAAAGGAGTACATACACTTTGTAATCCCCCTTTACATATATTGTGTGTGTGTGTGTGTGTGTGTGTGTGTGTGTGTGTGTGTGTGTGCGTGTGTGTGTGTATATATATATTGCACTGACCAATTAAGGTTTGGTTTATCCTTAAACTGCCTTAACCCTTGTGTTGTCTTGGGGTCAAAATGACCCGTGTACGAGTGTATATGTATGTGTGTTGATGGGTCATTTTGACCCCAAGACAACACAAGGGCTAGGACATGTTATGAAAGCAGATAGAAGGATTATGCTCAACAGGCTGTACTGTTTGTGAGTTTTCTTTGCCAGCTCACACAGGGAAGGAGTTTGATGGGCTTTTACCCGTCTGAATAATATCAAAATTTCCATGAGGAAACATTCACACACTGATATTCACCATAGGCAAGGCAAGGCAAGTGTATTTGTATAGCACATTTCAACAACAAGGCGATTCAAAGTGCTTCACATAAAACCATTAAAAGCATCAAAACATAACGCCAAAATTTGTGTCACTTCTGGTTCCAAAAACCAAGATGGCGACGACCATCAGGGCAAATTCAAGACGAATTCAAGGCCAAAAACAATAGTAGTATTGCTACTATAGTAGTATTTTCAAGATATACCAGAATACCAAATAAATCTTCAACAAAATTGCTGTTGGCATAGACTGTATATAAGAAGTGGACTTAGTCCCTATGGTCGTCGCCATCTTGGTTTTTGGAACCAGAAGTGACACAAATTTTGGCGACCAATCTGTTCTAATTAACTTTCATTAACTAATAATGCTGCCGTAGCCACTCCCTAAAGCATACCCTGTTTTATGGTCCATTTGACTCTAAATGGACCATAATTTACTAAATGAATTTCATGTTGTATTGAAGAAGACTTGAAACCATGAGACCATAAACTGTTCGCAATGTTCAAACCCGAGTCGCCCCCTGATGGCCATTAGAAAGAATGAAAGTTTAAGGCACTTGTGCATGGTTGCCGCCTGGTTTACACCGTTTTAACTTACCCTGTGACTACCCTATCCTATCCTGAACATTGGTATGTTTTCAGAACCCTGGGTTGCTGCATGATTGTTGGCTGCTTGCCATGCATTTCTTTAATGGAACTCCAAACAGGCCACATAATATGGAACAGCTGATCCCAGACCAGTAGACTTGAAAGCAGGACATGTTCAAGATGTCAGGTAGATGAAATATAATTTAATTATTCCCCATTTTAGACTACATCTAATACACTCGCTCAGCTCACTAGTGTCTCGCTGAAATATCTAATGCATAAAAAAGGCTGGGAATAAGAGAAGATGTTTCAGAGAAATTCTGTTTGATATGTGCCTCAGCAAAGATAAGAGAGTTAATGAAGTTGGAGATAAGTAATTTAATTTCTCCGTCACCTAAGTGGGGAGAGATAAGGGCACAATAGAGAGGAGCAAACAGTTGAAACTGAAGGAAAAGGCCAAGCTTTTAGCCCGCACAAAAAGGTTGTTATATAATTTCCGAGATGGGAAACGTAGTTTCAAGTCTGACTACTCTTCAGTAGTTTGCACAGTTGAGTATTTTTTGTGCGTATTGTTCCCTACTCTGTTAACATAAGCATTGCTGTGTTCCTGCCAAAAGATACACAGATGGATTTTTATTTTTTTGTCAAAATGAGGCAACTCTAATTAGATGCCTCCTGATGGATTTTTGACAGGCCAACAGAGCTTATTGGTGAGCAGCAGCTTGAGATGTGATCATCTGAGGAAGAAAAAGGCAGGGATGTGAGGTGTAACAAAATGTGCACTACTATATTGTCTTGATACACAAATTAAACCATAAGCATTGTGGACTCATCAACCGCCAATGGGACGAATTCAACGTGGGGGTCATCTGTGTTGTCTCCCATCGAAAGTCGACAATAAGAAGTGCATTTTTGGCTCTGTTGGGCTGCTGGAGTAGTCTCTCAGCCTGTGTCTTTTGGCCACGAGCACTCAATAGATCGCTCCCTGATGGACAGCGAGCAGCAACTCAGTGTGACAGTTTAAACAGGCTGATTTCCAAATGTACTAGAAACTCCAGTTATGTTCCTCCAGACTCTCTCCTCTGTGCTTCTGTGTAATTGTCTGCATGCAAGAAGTCCTACAACTATACATTTGTGCTCTCAATGCCAGCAAACCTCTCTTCGTCTCAAATTTCAGTTTGTTTCCACTGGCAATCCTTCCATTGATTTTGTTTGCGCTCAAAATGCAACTGAATGGCAGATGGCTTTATGTTTGCTTTGGACAGTGGGGTTTGTTTTTAGAGATCGTTCGTGGAACTAAGTTCATACCTGCAAGCTTTATCTTCTCTTAACGCCATATATAGGCGTTTATCTGTAGTTTTATGGTTTATATAAACATTTAAAGTCGCCTCTTTACTTTTTCCACTGAAACTGTGTTTCGTTGACATTGAATCGTATCCTTTGTTCACAGGAAGGAACAATGCCAACATCTTTTCCTGGCTACTGAGCTGTTACAAATCAAGCTGAGATGACTGTGCCATCGCTCCCCTCGAGAGAACTCGCACTGTACTGGAACAAACAAGACCTTCAACTTGTGCTAACGCTTCAGAAACTGCAACAAAAGACAGATCTTTCAGATCCGGAGTCCCCATTTGACTTATACAGAAGGACAGCATCTCTGAACGGTGCAATGGAAGTAAAAATGAAGAACATGTGCCAGCACCGATAGATCAGGCAGCATTTTCAGAAAGTCCACCGAAAATCCAACAAATCTTTAAGCTGTACATGGTCTCATTTCAGAACTGGACTTATCTCGCTCTCATCTCACAGCAATAATAAATGTTCGCCACGGCATACATTGAAGCAAGACATGCCTACAACATTGAATCCATGGAGGAGATGGAGATAGTGTGTTTAACTCTTGCCAAAATGGCCGACGCGAGACTGCGTTTTTGACAGTGTTTAAGTTTTTTAAATATTCAAATCTTCGCGATCAGTGTTGGGGGCAACGAGTTACAAAGTAACGGATTACTGTAACGTAATTACTTTTATAGGTAACGAAGTAAAGTAACGCATTACACTCAAAATATTGGTAACTACACTACTTTACTAGACCTCAGTAACGCGCGTTCCTGCGTTACTCAGGACTTTGTACCAGTCCGAAAAGTTCTCTTTTAGCGACGCGCGAGTCACACGACACTTCCTGCATGAACAATCTATCACAGAACTCCGATCTGAGTGATTTGAGTGACGTAGCTGCTGGTGCGTAGGAGGAGGGAAGCGTGGAATGGATGAGACGGAGACGGAGACGGAGTGCCCGGATCCAACTGGGAGGTTCTCTCCAGGTTCCCTAGGATTAAGGATATTGCAAAGCAATACAACGCTCCAATACCATCAAGTGCACCTGTCTGTAATGATGTGGAGCTTCTAATGAGGACAAGACACGTCTGGTATGAACGGAATCACTTTACTGGTGCACTGCAGTATTACAACTGTTAAAGCGATCGAGAACGCGCTCTTGCACCCGACATGTTTATATTTTCCACACGTAACATCAACATTAGTTAGACACAACAAGCACGTATCACTGTACTTTATGCCTTCAAAGTAAAAGCACTTCCTGTTTACATGCTCTTCACAATAAGAGTAAATCATGTAATAAAACAAGTTACAACACTGTCAAAAGGCTTTTCAGCCTGGGCAGTATTGTTAAACCACTACAATGATTCCTAAAACAAGCTGGTTTTGTTCTTAGGAGTCGGCCCCCATTTGGTTTAGTGGGGTCTCATGTTTCCAAAAGCCTGTTTTCAATGTGTTATGCTGTTTGACCTGAATGTCCCCACCATACACAGCCTCTTGTATCCTGTTGTTTGTGGATTTTAAAGTGAGGCATATTTCTTTGGTCAGACAGTGTGAACAGGGTTAATGTTCGTTCAAGTTAATGGCTGAGTTTTATATGCCATTTTGTTTTACATGTTTACAATACACTATGTGGAAAGGCTAAGAGATGCCCTTTATTGAAAATAAAGTGATGAAAGGTCCATGATGTTTGTCCATGTATCTTTGCGGTTAATTTGGACATTTGCTTAAAAAAAATGGAAAGTAAAGTAACTAGTAATGAAGTTACTTTTCAAATGCAGTAACTAGTAAAGTAATCTAGTTACAATTTTCAGAAGTAACTAGTAACTTGTAACTAGTTACTTTTTCTGAGTAACTACCCCAACACTGTTCGCGATAATACATCGCAGAAATATGGTTTGCCTTCGACTGGAAACAGTAGACTTCCTGCTTCCGCTGCCTTCCTCCTGCGACATCTTACGTGATTCAGACGGGGAGAAAGGATGAACTGATTACATTTTTTCTGCCCAGTAGTACCACACTACGTCCTCCAAAGAATTGAAAAAAAACTAATTACATGCCACCACTTTTGCTCCTCCTTTTGCTACGCTTTCTTCACTCAACAGCAGACACTAATATTCACTTTCCATTAAAAAGGTTTCTACTCTATTATGGGCAAACTGTGGGCAGGAATTATGAATAAATTGGACATGAAATTGGAAAGTGAAAGGTGGAAAATCACTGCTACATGTGCATTGCAAGGTCAACAACTTTGAGTGAAGTGTTCGCTGAATGAACAAAGTGTTTTGTCTCACAGATTTATTTTGGAAATAGTGCACAGTCAGCTTTCTCCAAAAGGATTCTTTCAGCGGATGAAGGAGTTTGGGAATGCAGTCGGGGAGGTTGACTCTAGTAAACATGTCTAATAAATGCAGAAGAGCAAATGGTGCATGCTCATTAATTGTTGCTCCTTTTTCCTGTGCTACTGAGAAGCAAATAGAACATTTATAAACTGATGCAAATTGATCTTACAAATTTATAACATCACTGGAGAGCAATGGAAGTAATTTACTGAGCGGATCTTTGCTCCACGGCCACTTTCCACTTAGCGGGTTTGTGTTGGACAGGTGTGAACCTGATAACAATTGAATCCTCGGCAACTGCTGTTGAGTGATATATACTTTTTCCGCAGCAGCCAAGCAGAGTGTGACAGATGGAAATGTAGGGGAAAGCGGGGATGGAACAGCTTGCTGCCACACACTCACACATTCTCTTTCACTCACACACACACACACACACACACACACACACACACACACACACACACACACACACACACACACACACACACACACACAGTGGGCTCGGTAGGAAGTCTTGAAACTGTCTGCAGCCAGCCCATGAAATAAGCTGCTCCCACACTGTTCCACCATGTGCTTTAATTTTGGGCTTCAGTGGTCAGAACTTCACTCTGTGACCGGGTTTCTCTCAGCTGAACTTCAGAGGTGCAGTTTCTCCCCAAACTCGCTTTTCAAGTGTCTTTTTGAAAGTACAAGAGAAAATCATGTTGATTCCTGCCTGATTCATAACCATAAAAGGGAAATTATTTAACTGCAATGTTGTTAAAATGTAATGTTGCGGTGAGGTATGTTTAACTGTTCATGAAACCGCCTTGAATATAATTCTGACGCCAACCCTGGAATTTTACCATCGGACTGGTTCCCTTGACAAAAAGCCAATGGGATTTTTCCATTCGATTTTTAAATATCCCAGGAAATACGTTACTTAATGAACACCACTTTTAGGAATTTTGGAGCATAAATGTTATCCACAGAAGTACAAAAAGCTAACGTGCATGAGCGCGGGTGTACACAACAAGGCTATAAAGGCGGAGTAAAGGATTGCAAATTCACAAGAGGGCTTTTTTACTGACACATTTTATGTTCTATAACAAAACGTTGTGTTAAACATAGACCTTATTTCAGGCATCTAACCAAAAACCCATTGACTTTGAGACGAAGGAACCGAAAGTGCGAAAAAGACTCATTTCCGGGTTTCCATGTTTCTCAAACACTACCGTTTCTGTCCACACGGACCGCAAAATTAAACTTACTTCTACCAAAGAGACGGCTTCCTGCATGTGGAGGCTGATCAGTTTTCAGTACATAATCCAATAAATATAAAGCACCTACCGCTTTAAGTATTTTTTTTAAAAGGGACATAGTTGATTGTTTTTATACCCAAAGTGTTATTACATTTGAGCCCATAACAACCTAATGGCACAGGATGTGTTATGAGAGAATGTGTATGTACAGAATGACTCATATAACTGCATCCCCTTTTTGTCATTTAATATACGCTATCCATTTTAGGATGGTAAATAGTGAAAAATCAATATATATGGTTTTCATTTTTATTAGACTTCAAGATGTAATTGCAAATAATTTTCTATAAAAACGGGAAAGGATGTCCAATATGTTTTATAGTCTTAACATTTTAGGTGAAGCAAAAAAATCCTTTCCTTTTTGAATGAACCTCCTACTGGGCCATGGATCAGCTGCAGCTGGTAACAGATAGATTCTGGCTCTGTTGGAATTCCTCCTGGTACTCTGCACTGGGCCGGGGCCATATTTTGACGTTCTCCGTGCCTCTGTCTGCCAAGAATGTGTCATAGAAAATATGCATGGGTACGGGTGTCGCTTGTTTGCATACTGCATGTTGAATATGCTGCTGGGACACACACTGGGGATATCAAGCCTGATTTCACGAGCTGCTCAGCTTGCAACGCTTTCCACCGTCGCTTGCTGACAACCAACTACACTGGCTCCATCTCAGGTCAGATTATAAATCATAAACTGCAGCCATTACAGTTTAGTTTATCAGCAATCCAGCTAATAAAATCACTGAAGAGCTGCAAGCTTTTACTCAGCAAACAATTAGAGACACTTAATGTGAAGAGTGCGATACATAAAATGTCTGTAGAAATCTTCAAAAATCACTGCTCATAATGGCAATAAGCTGTGATAGTCCTGGACCCCAGTGATTTATAATAGTGAAAAGAAAAGTTATTAATTCATATATACTGAACCTCAGAGAAAGAGGAGGGGAAGTGATTAAAGCTACTTCAGTATGCTGGATTCATTTTAACCAGAGTAATATACTGAAAATAAAACCTCTTCTGCAAAGGTGCTCATTTTACTTTCAACTGTTCTCAAGCTCCTCATCCTTTTTTGTATAATGAGTTATCTCTGGATAAGACCCGGATATGGATTAATACCCTCCGTTAATAAAAACTAATCATTGAGCTCATTCACTATGAATCAGTTACATTTAATACTGTCCACTTTCAAAAACGTATCCTTGAATTGTTGGACTCAAGATCTGAAGGACTCTGAATATTCTCATCATTCAGAAGAACAGAGGGGAAACTAACTTTGCTCCATTACAGTGTCAGTGAAAAGCTTCGACATCTGACAGCTGCTGAAAAATATCAGATTCACACTTTATGGTTCTACTTCTATTTAAGTCTGCAGGACATCTGGGATGCAAGAAGCATTTGTCGCCGGGCTTTTAAAATCAGTCCTTGCTTTTTTAATACATGTTCACACAAAAAGAAAATTACAAGTGGCCAAGCTACGGGTTTTCACAAACACCACGTCTAAAGCTCAAAGCAAAATGGTGGCAGAGGGAACACAACAAAGTATCATTCCATAGATATTGATAGTTTATTTATGACCTGGTGGCTCACAGCGTAGCGGAGCTAACAGCGCAAATAGCAGAAACAGTGCTGACAGAGCTAACCGTGTTGTGAAGGGGAACCAGAGGACGGGCGCTACGCTTCCGTTAGCTAGCCAGTGGGGCTAGCTCACATGCACTGAAAGTTATAACTCGGTTATGTGAACAAAGCACAGAGAAGCTTGGATTAACCCACAATGCAACTTTATTTTCTGCTCCGGTAGCCATTACTCTACCAAATAGTTGTTTGCTACTATATTAATCCTCCTTTAGTGTCCCCACTTCTAAGAACGGATCAAATGTGTTTTAGGCCTTCTGTTTTCTTTCTTCTGCACCAAGGCCAGCCAGAGTACTGAACAAAAAACTGTATCATGCACAGCATTGTGAGCGATACCAGAGCAAGTTCTCCTGACTCACAGACTTCAATACAATCTATGTGATTAATTTGATTGCAGATTTGTTCTGATGTACACAGAGCGGCTGGCTGCTGGTTTAAATGAAATTAGTCTTGCGGCCCAGAATCCCCTTCCTCACCCCCCTCCACTCTCAGTCAAGAGCCCATTAGTAAACCAGTGACAGACTCCATTCTGTTCCAGAAATATATGGCCCTTCACTGACCTTGTTTGATTACATCGCTGCTCACCATTTCTCTTTTGTGTGTCCAAGAGGGAACCTCTTTAGTCAAGTTACTTACCCAAGTATCTGCTCCCGGATTGATTTCTGGGTCACCTTTCATCATTAGCAACGACTGTGAGAGGATCCTCTGAGAAAACCCATACAAATGAATGGGCTCTTTGCATTTTCTACCTACAGTTTAACAGGACAACAAAGGCATCGTTCTGTGGCCCATATAGCACGGTCTGACAGCGTTACAGTCGTGAGGAGCCGACGGTGTTTTTGATCAATATTGTACCCCCGTGACATCATTAAAAATACCTTCAGGGTTTGGAGTGACCCCCTGGCATTTGAGGTTAATTACGTGAAAGCGTGACTCTGATGTGAGCAACGAATACCAAAAATGCAATGTGTGGTTAATCATAGATTCAGCAGTTTAATCACTTCGATAAATGAGAAATGAAATAACTTGAGAAATGGTGGATTAAAAAAAAGACGTCTTCATATTCTTAAAATCTATAAATATAACTATATAAATACAATTAAATATAATTATATAAACTGATTCTATAAATTTGAAATGCATTCGTCAAGCCTTTATATGCTGAGATACAAATCCATATTCTCTCAGGCAGAGTTCGAAATCATTTATTCATAAAAATGACTAGTGCGTTCACACTGCATACGTGGATTTTGTGTGTGAGAAATGCTGCATCTATGCTACATTTGCAAGAACTTCAGGGGATGAGACGTGAGCTTACTGCACAGCTGCCCCACAATGCATTTCACCAGGGTGACTTGAGTCCGGCTGTTGGTCTGGTGAGATTTCGAGGCAGGCTAAAAGCTGTTGATGTCACTTTATTACGTTTTTATTTTGTTTTAATGCCAGAAAGTACCCTTTTAGATTTCAATATGGAGTCTGGTTATCATATTTGGAAATTTGCTGCAATCCTTCCAGAGATGTGACGGATCCGCTGGCAGGGTGCCTTGAGCATACTTCAGCGTGAACAGTCTGCTGGTAAAATCACACTTAAAGGATCAGTGTAGCATTTAGGGTTATCTATTGGCACAATGTAAAATAATAATAATAAGTGTTTTATTTAGTGTATAATAACCTGCAAATAAGAATCATTGTGTTTTCTTTACCCGAGAATGAGCTGTTAGTATCTACATATGGAACAGGTCATCGTGTTTTTACAGTAGCCCAGAAGGGACAAACCTAGCTATAGATGAGGCCAACCGTGTGTTTATGTCACCCACCAAAACTGTCCTACACGCTTGGCACACGGGAGACGTTTCAGTCTGTTGCAATCTGCAACCTCACCACTAGATGCCGCTGAATCCTACACACTGCGCCTTCAGCTGTTCTTTTAGAAGGCAGCACATATTGATTGAGTATATCGTATGCAGTACGTTAATAGGATTTCAAACCCAGCCTCAGCCTCTCAGGATCACACCAGCCGCGATGCTAATTGCAATGCTAGGGTCATAAAGCGGGTTGGGGGGAGGGGGTCTTGTAAAGAGTTCCATGCTACGTTGATAAAAAAATCTGTCCACAGAAGAAACACCTGGTGACTTACACACAGACTCAGAAGGTGAAAACTAAACACGGGTCGCTGTCGCTGTCGCGGCTGGTGAAAAGAACTGAGAATCCTGAAGGAGCGGTGTGTAGAATTCAGTGACATCTAGTGGTGAGATTGCAGATTGCATCCAACTGAATACTGGCCTTCAGGGAACGGAGAAAACCTGCAAAAAGACCCTCACAAGAGCCATGATTGGTTTTAACGTTCGAGGCGGTGCATCATGGCAGACTCCGTGAAGAGAGGCGGCTCATTTTAAGCGGAAAGGAAGACACAACGATTTATAGTTTGAGGTTATTATACCTTAATGAAAACATAGTTATGAATATTGGATTCCATTACTGCCAATAAATTCCCCAGAAATCCTCCCCGCCGTTCCTCTCAGTGTGGCGAGATGGCAGATATGTCCACTGATCTTGACACTCCCTGAATGGTGAAGTAGTGGAAAACAGGATAAAAGAGGAGACTGTGATATCGCTTTCCCTGCTCAGTCATCAGTGTCACATTTCACCAGGCAATAAAAGGGATCCCTGGCAGTTCACTTGAGCCAGCACATCGGCTCCCTGTGCTCTTCGACGATAACACAGAGCAGAGTAAACTGGCCATTTTGTGTGAGACGGGTGTCTGAGTGGCGTGTTTGATTTATCTTGAGTGCACATCATTGTGCTTGGGTTGATGCTGAAAGACAGAGACTCTGTTTACGTTGCCCTTGGATAGAACGGTTTGGGTGGCAAATACTCAAACTGTGTTTTGATGTTACATATCAAAGCTGAACTCAGTATCCACATATATACCGACTCATATAATGCCACTCGGCATGTGTCCGGAACTATGCAGCTCGGTGCTATCAGAAAAAAAGAATATAAGAATATAAATATATTCACATGAGAAAATTCAAATGGCACACATTTTGGAGACCTCGCCTGAATTCTCTCTGTACTAAACCCTCTCTAACTTTGTTCTGCTTCACTTTTTCAAAGTCAAACTTTGCAGAGAGACTGTCATTATGCTATGATTTGGGAGAGCTTTAGACCTTAAACCTTTAGACCTGAAAGTGCTTTTTTTTTATTGGCGGACCTGAAACTTCTATTTTTGCTGTGTTTCAATCTAACACCAAAATTATTCAAATAATCCTTGTGGTTGCAGAGATACACCCTTTTTAGTTTGGGTATGTTGTTTCGAGCAGAATCCTAAAAAATACCTCGGTTTTTAGTTTGAAAATGTTGCCCATACCTGAATGCACATGCACCTTTAAATAAACAGTTTTCCTTGCTTTATTAGACCTTTTTAAAAAGCATCCTGCCGCTGACAGCCTCGACATGGCTCTTACTCTCACTGTTCAGCTAAATCATCAATGCAGACCTCTGACCAGCTACACAACATTAAAATTATAATCATGGAAATAGTTGTACACTTTTCCAATCTCAATGATTTAAACGAATACTGACTCTGCTGAAGGCTTGTGAATATTTAAAGAAATAAAAACAACAGGCCATGTAATCACCTACTCCCCAAATACAGTCCAGGAAACAAACATAATCAGTTGATAAATGTTAGCTCCTCAAGCCAATGTTCAATCATCCTTCAGACTAAATATTGAACCTGAGCCTAAAACCTTTTCTAATCAACGTGAATAACCGAAACAATATTGGCCTTGAATTACACTCTGCCGCAGTGGAGACTTTGTAAAAAGGGTCATTCAATTACATTTTTGAACTCCCAAAGTAATGACCTCACCCAGCAAACAAACACACAGATCCCCAAGACAAACAAACACTGCCATGTTTGCCCTGCAAGCTGAGCAGCTGTGATAATTTCCCTCTTTCAGCTTGTTATCTAAACAGGTGACAGAATATGCACACATTGCAAGTTTACAACCCCGAAGTGTATGGCCGATGCCCGTGTGATAATAGCAGATAGATGGATTATCTCCGCCCCAAGTAGAAAATGTTCTGCCTTTTTGTCTGCCCCCAATAAAGTCAGAGGTCAGCTGCAGGCGGTAAAGGCGCCATTATGCTAATGTTGGCAATCCAACTATTACAAGTTGGCATATTTATTCATATGCTATCTTGAGTTAAACAGCACCCTGGTTTACTCCACCGCGGGAAAGACGGCGATGTATGGACGCGTTCTCAGAATGGCTGTAAATCCATGTTCACACCGACACGCGCAGCACATTGGAGACGCTGCGTCCTCAATCATTTGGATGGGACCAGTGTGTTAGTGATGGCGCTGGCTAAAAAAAAAGAAGAAGAAATTCAGGTGACCCTTGGAACGTGGAACCAATGGGGCTTCATCTGGCAACTCATTGTGTTGAAATTGTATTACTATGAACCTCATTAATAATAATAATAGCTAGGATTTATATAGCGCCTTTCATGAAACCCAAGGACGCTTAACAAAGACATAAATAAACATAACAAATGCAACAGTAGCTAGAGGACATAGGCTTTGGTGAAGAGGTGAGTTTTGAGGAGTTTTTTGAAGGTGTCCAGAGATGGTGTGTTGCGGAGCTCTATGGGGAGAGAGTTCCAAAGTGTGGGGGCTGTCACACTGAAGGCTCTGTCCCCAAAAGTTTGCATTTTTGTGTGAGGGATGGAGAGCTGACCCGTGCCTGAGGATCGAAGGTTCTGGGACTGTGTGTAAGGGTGGAGGAGGTTAGATAGATACTGAGGAGCCAGGGCATTGAGGGATTTGTAGGTGAGGAGGAGGATCTTGTAGGTGATGCGGGACTTGACCGGAAGCCAGTGGAGGTGGATGAGGGTGGGGGTGATGTGCTGCAAGGGCTTGGTGCGGGTGAGAACCCTGGCAGCCAAGTTTTGCACATACTGGAGCCTGTCCAGGGCTTTGCTGCGAACCCCGGACAGAACTCCATTGCAGTAGTCCAAACGGGAGGTGACGAAAGCGTGGATAAGGGTTTCTGCCACAGAGTCAGAGAGTGATTGCCGGAGACGTGAGATGTTTTTGAGGTGGAAGAAGGCGGATTTGGTAATGGACCTGATATGAGATTGGAATGATAGTGTTGGGTCCAGGATGACACCGAGACAGATTCCTTGCATGGGCTTAATTTGGGCCGGATCCTGGCCCTGAACCTACATGATTCGGGACACCACAAACTGGGAATGGCACCTATTTGATTGAATCCAGCAACTCCTTTTTTGTCTATCAAATTCTATAAATACATTTTGTGTCACATTCAATTTATCTTTGGTGTGATTCTCTTGTTTGCTTGTTTTGAATGCTTTTTAAATCAGCGAGATGCGGCCATTATACATCTCATTGACAGCATTTGGCGGTCCCGAATAGTTTAAAGCTATATTCATAACGTTTGCATTCAAATATTATTATGATTAACTTATACAAACAAAACAATTTGCAACCCGATAAGAGGTGTGGTCATTGGTGTTAGTCACTGTATATACTTCTATTTCATTGTATATACTTTGCATTTTCTTTATTATTTTCTTTCCTTAAATGTAATATGCTCTGCTATTTTACTGTGTTGTGTATATTAAGTATGTTTCATACTTAATATTTGTATGTCTCCTATGTAACTTTGCTTGCTGCTGCTGCTACAAAAAAAATCCCCCCTGGGGATGAATAAAGTATATATATATCTATTATTTGGCAATAATACACATTTGAGTCAAGACTTCCTTTAGACCCTGATAGATCGTGTATATATATATCTGGCCGCTGATTATCGGCCCACTTGTATTGTCTCCACTCACTAATGGCACTCAGATCTGAAGGGTCAATTAGTTTGCGTTTGGAAAGCGATCTTATAAATGCTTGTACACAGCTTGACAAGCTATAGCACCATGGTTGGCAACCTGTTTAAAGGGCTTATGCATCTGCTGATCGGTATGTGTGACAGTCATCTGCATGCGTCTACTTCTGCAACAATACTTAAGTCCAAACTCATCAATCGCACCACTGACTGCTCTTCACATCTTTATTTCCTTCATCCCACTCATCGCCGATTGGCTGATGACAGGAGGGCAGATTGTCTTCTGACCGTCTCATCAATCAAGCGCCCGATGACGCTCCCGAGTTTGCACATTAAGGGATATCCACACGCTCGGATAATGTTAATGTGCAATATAATTCACAAGTAGCTGGTGTTATCTGAGATTATTGCTTGACACATTGATGCATTTTCCAGATTTGTGCGTAACGCTTTAAATGTCACGCCGTGCTGTTTGTGCAATGAGCCTGGCTGTTGAGGATATTTAAATTCACAGGTGTTTTTATTTATATTTTATATCCTGCCGTAAAAATCCCCCAAAACCGTTCCATATTTTCTCCATGATTCATGTTGAGTGACACGTTGGTTTTGTATAATTATCATGCTCCTGATTTGGTGCAGATCTTGGGCACCCCGAGGCGCAACAGGTGTTTCATTCGGCAAAAAGCTTTGATAGACTTTCAATTGTTTCTGATTGACACCTTCGGTTAATTCTGAAATAAATTTGCAGCTGTTATATTTTTTTTTTTCATTATCTAAAGAGTAGCTTGATGTCAGCCAGACGTCACTCGGGGACTTGTCGTGGACGGAGTGCATTGACTACACTTGACACTTGTTCATTGTCATGTAAACCAGTGATTTTCAACCACCAGTGTGCCGTGAGAGATCGTCAGATGTGCCGTGGGAAAATGTCCAATTTCACTTTATCAGTCCAAAGGAATATTATTTAGTTGCCGCAAATAATGTTCCATTGTTGAACGTCTAATGCCGCGTTAACGCCAAAAGAGTTGCGAATTTTCCCAATGCTTTTTCGCTCGACTTTATGTGGTTAATTTGCTTTTTCGCAACCATTTGCGGCGGAAAGGGGGCGCGGCTTTCTCCGTAAAACAGTTTTCATTTCCGCTATCCACCATAGAAGGAATAACAACCATTTCTAATTGTATCTCCGTGGCTTTACTTCGTGAAAACAGTTACTATTTCCGCCAGTCACCTTTGAAATAACCGCTAGTTCTGCTTTATATTTATATTTTGCCTCATTCGCGCCGCCCGGCGAAGAAGAATACTTTGCAACTCTTTTGGTGTGAACGCAGCATAAGCCTGCAATATAGTGGCTGGTCTAGTAATTAAATACTCTTCCATGCCTGTATGTAGCACAATACTTACCATATATGCTGTATTATGCTACAATGTGACATTTTTTAAGTTTTTTTGTTGTTGGTGTGCCGCAGGATTATTTTATTGTAGAAAATGTGCCGAGGCTCACGAAAAGTTGAAAAAAAATGAAACAATATGCCCTTTTCTACGTGTGTCACATTATTTTGTTTTTGAACGCCACTGAGTTCCCTTGCAGAGTAATCCCAACTTTAACTTTTTTTATATTACATTTCATTAAAAATGAGAGATATGCATGGCTATTGAAGTGGTGATGTCATTCTGTTTTTGTCTGTCTGTCGGTCAGTCCACCCCTTAAGTCCAGTCTGAAATATCAGATATACATAGCAGCTAACGGGTAGATTGCTGTGAGTTCTTTAGCGCCACCGTGAGATTGACATTTTACTTGTTTTTAGTGAAAAGCCGAAACGACAATTGAATGGATTGCCATGACATTTGGTCCAAAGGTGCCCAAAGGAAGAAAAAACAAATCATTTTTCTGACCTTCTGACTTTTCATCTAGAGTTTTCGCATATCCAGTGAAATATCTCTACATGGATGGATCACATTTTTACATTTGCAATTCCGAGACGATGTGACAATTTTTAAGTTGATCTATAGTTTGGTTTACAACCCAATGTCTGTGAACCTCGTGACATTTTCATCAGCCTCAACTTGCCAAACACCAACATGTCCTCGTCAGCAGGACAGGGGGTTTTCTGTTACCGTGCTCACAGACCTGCCAGTCTGGCTTCAGACCATACTGTATGTAACAGCTACGTGACTACATGTCAGCTCCCCAAAAGCGAAGCAAAATATCTTGATCGCCCCCTGTTGGCTGGATGCTAGATCGCCCGTAAAGGCGAGGTGTGGCATCATGATTGACAGCTGCTCTGAGTTAAGTGGTCATCATCCGAAATTGTTCGGATAGTAGAAACGTCGAGAGAAGAATAACGGATTATCTGTTTCTACCATCGACTTTAAAGACCTTTTATGATAGGATCCTTATTTACAGACTAATGTAAATACATTTATATTCAGTGTATGGTTCATACAGTTACTGACCGTGTAGCAATAGCTAGCTTCCAAACATTTGACATGCAGATGAAACTTCTGAATCGCGAATCTATGGAATTGAACATCATAAATGTATTAATAAAGGATATTATGGTTAGTTTTTCCATCTTTTTAGCCAGTTCCTCAGTGGGAATTGCAGACACACTGTCCATCTATACATAGTCAATGCTTCAAAGGCTTATTTTTCTATGCCGAATAACCTAAATTGCAATTCAATTGGAAGTTAAAGCGACGTTGGAGTGGATTAAACTACTGCAGTCTACAAGACTGATTGTAAAATAAGTATAGAATAATAAAATAGATGATAATGGGTGAATTTTGCAGAATCAAAAGCACAGGAAACGCATTAATAAAAATCCCAGGAGCAATAACTTTATTCCAATTTCCCATAAATTAGCATATGTCAGTTGTCCAGTATAGCATGGATGACAGGACATAGTATTCATGTAATGCCATTACAAGTATCTCATACTAACCGGGTCTATTACAGTTTACCTTCTGACACCAAAAAAAAAGCTAATTTTCATTGAAGCTCCAGTCACTTCATATTTAAAAGCCTGTGAACCACGGCACATCAGAGGGAGCAGCCATATGGCTCGGATCAAAACCTCCCCTCGACTGAAAAGAAAACTCTGCTAATTAAACGCTTCCCGATTAATTCAGCCACTCTAATTAGACGGGAATTTATTCCACATCAATATTTCACCGTGTCAGCAGAAACTCCGCCTTGGCCACGAGATAATGGAGAATACAGCTTCTTTTCACCAGCACGTCCCATCCCACCACACACACACACACACACACACACACACACACACACACTAGAAATGTGAGTGCACACACATACACACATGCACGGCCGGCCCACTCGTTTAATCATTTGTCTTTTCACACTGATGAGTTATTTTCCCTGGTGACCGACTTTGAGGGATGCGGTAATGCAAGCGATGAGAAGTCAAAAGTTGATTCAGTATTTAAAGCCTGGACTGTCAATGAGGATCCTCCAAAAATAAGATGCACATTCGGAGTGACTGACAACATGAAATTAAGAATAGTTTGATTCAAAAATAAAGTTATAAATATTCTAAACATCCCTTTAGCTTGCAAAATAATCCTAGTTTTGAGAATGAAATCGTTGGCATTTTATAGATTGGCTTTTCTCTCCTATTTAGTTTGAACAAAACTAATATGTTAAAAGTGTATTTGCAGAAGCTGAATACACACGAGTTGCTAAAACATATTTTCTTAATTACATTTTTCTGAGACCCACTGAATGTCTTTGACAGAATTCCAACAGCTGTTATTCCTGAGATGCTGGAGGCCCACACAATTAAACCTTAATGAGTTTGGGCTTATTTCATTTAGGGGGGAAAAAGACTGTCGGGTGAAGCTGATCCCCGGGTTTATTTAAGACGTCTTTCAAGTTTCAACTTCACCGTGTGTGGCACTGCCTTTGACTTATTTTAAAGTGAGCATGTACGCATTTATTTGTCAGCTGAATGAGGTGAAAACATCTTCTCAAATGGCACAATAAGCCCTCCGCCATCTTGTCAATGCCAGTTGCATAAAGAGGCGCAGGTGTAAAATGTGTCCGTGCACTAGTTCTTGACGCTGAATATATAGCAGGGATGTGTTTAGTGCCCTGTTAATCATGGCTCTGTCTGTGTGAGAACTTTATTGGTGAGTAAAACTTTTATTTTATGAGCTCTTTTTACGGGCTACACAACCAGAAAGGAGGAGGCTAAAGTCAGAAAGGCTATAACAGAAGTTTGGTAATGAGGAAAAACTCCATCCCGTCACTGAGGAAATATCTTTATTTTATTCCGTAGCCGAGGTCTTGTGTTAGTTTCTGTTTGACGTTTGATGCTTTCAATGCACTCAGGAAATGTTCCCGTTGTTTCCTCTGGTACATTTCAAGAGTTGGTTTTATGTGTTGATGCCTTGTCAACTACAAAAGGTAATTGGAGCCAGTTGTCAAAATATGTTTTTACAGTTCTAACAGACGGCTTTTGTGAATGCCTTTTCAATTTTTTAATAAAACTGTACATGCATTCATTTTGACGTGGAGGTATGTTTTTACAATAATGCTGTGGCATGGATATATGGTCACTACTGTCATCTTACTCTCTCAACGCTACAAACTCCCAAATATGAAACTTCAGCCGAGACTGAAAGCCGTTTAGATGCCCTTCATTTCCTTAAAAAATGACACTGCAACAACAAAACAATTGAACAATATAATTCAACATAAGTAAAAAAAAAGTTTTTACTGTTAGCAAACCATTAAGAGATAATAAATAGCCTGGGACTAATTATTAATGGTGCTTAAATGTATGTTGTTGCACACATTTGCATATATTGTAATATGTATTTGTTAATGATAATCAAATTATTTATTAACCTTTATATTTAAAAAACTATGTTTGTATAACAGCCTTAACATTGCATATATAGGTGGTTAATAATTAGACTGTACACTGTCTATAAACAATATTTAGATGACTATTGCATACATACATCATGCAAAATTATTAATAAATACTTTGTAAAGCATCTTTAAACATAATTTAAAACAATAGTTAACACTTTGTTAAAGTGTTAATAACAACTTTCTAAAGCATCTATAAACATTGTTTATATTATTTAGTCTAGTGAATATAGATTAACACATTTTGTAATCAACAAATATGTATTATACCTTAATAGTATCAGTTATAACATTAATAGTATTTAGTAAACAAATGATTACTTCATTATTAACAGTTAACTAAAGTTTGACTATCATACCATTCATTAATAATGGTTAAAGTGTTACCCAATTATCTGATCTCTAAAATTATTGTTTCCATTCTATTCTTGTCAAGTAAACCTACTATCACTTGGACTTTGAGATCATTTATTTCATGCAGAAGGTGACCTCACTGACAGGAAAGCATGGAAATGAAGCAGGAAAGTGTCAGAGTGAGAAAGAACAGAGGAGATAAACGGCAAAGGGAGGGAGCAGCAAAGAAGAGGAAAACGCACACAAGAGGAAAGCAAGTGGGAGTCCTGTTATCGATCAAGCACCAACCACTCAGTCAGCCCACTAACGGCACATTCAAAGGCTGCTGTGAGAACCATTTTAAACAAAGGAGATAATTAACCGAGCCCTTGGGCAGCGGTGCAGGGGAACGGAAACACAAGCGTGCGGCACACAACCACTTCAGCTTCATGAGCAGCGCTGGAACCTGTGAGCCACTCAGAGGGGCAGTCTGCTGGCGACCTTTGAGGGCACTCATGTGCACATCATGTGCCATGGTCAATTGTACGGGAGGAGCTAGTTTAACTTACGTACAATATTACATAATTGTAAATGTTGTATTATTTTATTTCCACTTTAAAAACACACCAGCAAATATACAACATGAAAATGTGAAATACTTACCTGTGGAAATTGCATGTTTGGGGCTTTTATTGTGAAATGTAACAACCAAAAGAGTGGATCTGAACTGTGCTGACTTTGTCAAGATTGAAAGTAGTAATAAAGTTTGCTATCTTGGCTCAGACTACGAAGCATCCGGGTTGTTGTTCTACTGACATAAATATAACTGACCCTGTCCGGCACAACGGTGCGAAATGTAGCTTCTTTTTTTTGTCGGTGTAACATATACGTACAAAAAAACAGTAAAAAAAAAATACATTGGCGTACGAATTAATCGTAAGAAGAAGAAAAAAATGCCCCCTGGTGTTTGAAGGCCTTATGATTACATGAATGTTTTGTAATAAATTAATTCCCGCTCGGTTGTCACTGACATGAATAGCTCTTCCACATATCGATGAGTGATTCATATTTTCCATAAAAATCTACATATGTTCAGCCAGGAAGACAAACAGTTATCATCTTCTTTCCTCTATAATACACTATTGTAAAACATCACGTTGTGTTGCAGCATGATTGTAAATAAATTACTTTAAGCATTAATTGAAGCAGCTAGTTGCTGTAGCGTTTGCTTTGATGCTTACTGTCATTTCCCCCGCAGTTCATTTCAGCTGAAGATCAGTTCCCCTGAGTTGATTGGAGGGTTTATTCAGATCACCTGTTGCTCAGCACCTGAGAGACCAGCTGCTAATTAATGAATTGAGAGCAGCTTGGTGCCTTTCCCCTCTCTGCCAATCAGGGCGTGACGACGCCCTTTCTTTAGGGGTTAAGAGAGGCGGGACAATTGCAAAGTCCAAGAAAGTATCCTGTCACTTCAGTGCTGAAGTGTTTATGGGCTGGATAATGTGTCATAATATGTCATGTCAAAATGCTGTTGGTTTAGAGTACTGTTTTTATTTTCCTGATCTTCTGCTCCATTATAAACCACCCAGACCTCTCAGGTCTGCTTTCTGTCCTAGAAGTGGGGGAGCAGTGTTCATTTTCATGTCATATTTCTGGCACAAACTTCCAGAAAGCTTCAGGTCATCTGCAACGCGCTTCTTCTGAATTGTGATGGAAAAATTCTGTTTACCGTTTCCTTTTATTGAATCAGTTCTTTTATTCTTTGTCTTTTCCCTTATCTTTTATTTAATCAGTCGGTCTCTAATGACTATTTGGATTTCCTTTTTTAATGCTGTGTTTCTTATACACTTTTGTCTTTTCGGCTTTTGATGTTTTATTTAGAGCGCTTTTGAATTGCCTTGCCGCTGAATAAAAAAACTCTCCTTTCCTCTTCTGTGTAGATTTCCCGTCTTTGTTCATGTGTCTTTGCTTCACTTTCCTCGCTTGCTCCCCAGGACATTCAGTCCAGTGTTGTCAGAGTCTGTGTCATGTTGTTTGACTGGTGACCTATCGGGAGTGTTTATTTTTATTTATTGCATTATTTACGCTATCATTGCCCGCTTGGACTGACTCTTGCCCTCCACATGGATGAAAAGCAGTACTTGAGAGAGTGGATGTATGGAAAGCCTGACAGAACAAAATGGCAGCACCATTACCATCGCGCTGCTCCGCACCGGAGGATGAGTCATCGCACTCGTCTCATTCCCTGATGACGGGGGCTCGGAGTCTGCCGGTGAACAAAGCCAACATGTCGGTCTCGAAGTGACGAATGGCACATCTGCACACACACACTGCAGCTGTAATTCATGTTGCAGAGCTGAGAAGACGATGACCAGCTGAATAGTTGGAGGGATTCTTAATAGCTCCATGGTGCTATTTAATTCTGAGAGGACAGCTCATTCATGTTTTATGGCCTTTACTTCTTTCGGAGGATGTCCTCCTTTCTTGGCTCTAAAAGTCTTACAAGGATGGGATGGTTTATGTGCATGATGGCCAGAGACATGTCCCCTCAATTATAGATGCCTTTGACTTCAGTTCTCCCCACATGGGAGGGGCTTGAGACAAAAAAGACAAAATCACAGCGAGGAGATGCCGGCCAGCAGCACCATAAGCACTTTAGCAACTCAAGCGTGCATTAGCAAATTGTAACTGAGATAATTCATTACGACTATGTTGATGCATTGTGAGAAAATGACACTTGACTAAATATTAAATCCAGCTTTGATATTCAGTCATTGTCGTAGGAACACAAATGAATAGCTTTAATTAGCCTCCTGTACAAGTTTTCACTCTTATCCCGTTCATCTATCTTGAACAAATTGTTTCCGATTGATCGTTTTCTAAATGTGTCCCAATGCATGCTGCCATACTGTGCATATCATACTCAGTTTGATTATTAGTATTCAACATACCTTTGTGTGAATAAACAACTGTATGTATCTTTTCGGATGCACTGAACTGTAATCAACGTGTGTGTGTGTGTGTGTATATAATGTGTGTGTGTATATGTATGTATATATTACTTCTGACGTTACACAGATGTTCGCCATTGTCTGTTATGAACATTGTCGGCACTACAGCATTGCATTGTGGGATATTTATGCGGGCATAGTGTCACATGTTTGCATTATGTATTGTATAATGTGCAATTTGTGTACTATTGGCTTCAGACTCACTAAAAAACCTCACGTACTGTTTTAGCGTATGCCAAATGGCATTTTAAAAATATGGATTTTCAGACGCAGGTTTTTTTTTTGGTTCTTTGGCACCGTGTGTGTGCATGACATCAGCTGACGGGAAGTAAGCTGTTGCTCGGGGGTCCATGTTTGGGATTCTGTCAACGGTCCATAAAGCTTGATCATTTCAAGTGAAAGATTTAAGGAATGATTCGGGTTTTTCTGTGTCGTAAAAAGATTGTAATTTCTGTGATTTAAACAATATTTGTCACATCTGAATAACGTTTTTATTTTTACAACATGACGTATAAGAGCACCAGATAAATAGTCATCTTGAACAACAGGGATACTTTTGTTTTTATTTGCCAACTGACTCTTTTAACCAAAGTTCAATTACATTTTTAGGATGTCGCAGGCTTTCCAGTGGGCAAACGTGCACGTACCAGGGCTCTTGCACACCTGGGGCATAATTGTTAGTAATTACACACCTGTGTTTACACTGCAATGACCTGCCAACATGCCTGCTGTGAAACGCACCTCTTGTTCATGAAATCCACGGCACAACTGTACACTGCAGGGTACCAACTGCAGCCATTCAAGGCGCCAAGGATCATCTCTCATCACCATGCAACAAAGGGTTGCGTTGCCGAATGCAATTGTTGCTCATTTGCTTCAAACAACGAAGCAAACCACAAGTGTATTCCAGTGCATTTTTTTTCGTAACTTATATCTGCATGAAAGCAAACGGCAGCAGCGGAAAACAATTCGTCTCGAGGTCCACGTCCCCGCGAATGAATCCCCACGCTTCCTTGACCGGTGCGGAGTGATTTCTGTCGTATGCCACGAGTGCTCTGAGGAAAAGGGTCAGAGAGACAACAAATTAAGGCAAAAATGGAGCCAAACTTGTGGGAGCTGCTGGCATGACCGTGCACTGCCGTTGTCGTCGCAATTTATGGAAAACCTGGATTTAATAAACTCATTACGTGTGCAACTTTTTTATAGGTTTGTCCCCCGTTCAAGCCTACTTTTACACACCCAATTGTAGTGAAAGCATTCATGAGGAGGACCTCCTGCTCTTTCTTTTCCCTAGACGGCGGGAAAGAAGGGCTTGTTACAACCACAGGGAGATCAAAGTAGTAAAAGCGGTGTGGCTGGGAAACCAACTTTGGCCAACAAGGGAGGATTATGTGTGTTTGAAATTAAGCTGCCCTGTGGACTGTACCGCGCCGCTCACCCTCTCTCGGCCTAATATCCATTCACCCCACTTGCTGGATGATTCATTGCGAACAGCAATTACCTATAGACCAGCACAACGGTGGCATCCGGGTTAGCAACGCGGCCTCATTTAATGATAGTGGTGTCATTAATAATAAAAAACCAGTGGTTCTAGTAAAAAGGAGCTCTGTTGTCTTTTGGTCTGGGGGAATAAAAGCCTTGTTTCTTGACTTCACTGGGCCCTGCACCAATAAATAATGTATACGCCAATATAAGCCTGTTGTAGTTTTTCCCTGTTCTACAGAGTGATGATCTGTTAAAAGGTCAACATAACTGGTGATGATTGGATGCCTTTTTTTTTCTCCTGATGATGATGATGATGCATGTTATCTAATTTGGTGATAGTGGGACCAGGTGTGCTCCATTGTTGTTTTTTGCAACGAGTGAATGGAAAAGTGACCATATTTGGAATGGCTGCGGAGGACGCTGTAATAGAGACAATGGGTCAACATCCAAAGTCTCTTCATTACATGCACGTTTCCATGTCTTGGTCCTTTTTCACCGGGGACGCATGGAGAGACTTAAGGAAACCCTGCGAGGAAAGAGGGATTAAATAAATGGGTTTTTAGAAAAGTCAGACATCCTTTCTTAATCACATGAAGCAACGTTCGTTTCCTATGATGGCGGCCGCCAATCTCGGCCGTCGGTCGGCTTTAAGAGCTGGAGAGAGTTTTGATGGAGTTTAGTTTGTGTCAACACGTATGAAATGTACTAATATTAATAAAAGCAAATCGGAGCAGCAGTGTTTTTTTTATGTTCAAAATCAGAAACCGTTTATTTGCCAGGAATGTTGACACAAACAAGAGAATGTTGTGTCCTGTTTACACAGGATTGATTTCTACTGGCAGATTGTGTCCGTCTTATTTATTCCTTGTTTGCGTCTATTTATAGATATTCTGATAGTAAAGTCATTAAATGATCCAGATTGTGGTTTCTTTTGAACCTGGAAAGTATACATTAGGCTAAAAGTTTCACTCAGGAAGGATCAGCCTCACGTGACTGAATGACGCTAAATGATGTGTAACGGCTTTCTTGCTGAGATACACAGACTCTCCAGCTCTCTCTGACTTTAATTGTATCCATAAAATAAGTTATTGGGGGGGAAATAACAGATCATAAAATGACTAATCTTTCTAATAAATGAAGGAAGTTGTTTGTGGTCCTTTTTGTTGCTCAGACCCACAATGAACATATTGTTAAACCAGATGGTGAATCAGAAAACGTGTATATAAAACTTGACTGATACAGAGTGAAGTACCGCGGAAATGACAAATAAAAGTCTTGGAATGTGCCCACTGTGTACAGATCTGTCACAGTGGTAGCCACACCCAAAAGCCTGCTTTATGGTCTATTTGCCTTTTTTAAATGGAGCAATAATTAACTAAATTAACATAATTTAGGTATTGAGAAAGACTTCTTGCGATTGAGACTACACACACGTTTACTGAGAGAATAAATCAAGAGGGAAGTCATTTTCTCAGACTTCCATAAAACGCCTCATGATGGTCAGTAGAAATGATGCACGTTTACGGCGCTTCTCTTTTCTCAAACTGGAAGTTGCCCGCCTGGTTTACACCATTTTAACTGACCCCTGTGCTATCCTGAACAGATGGTATGTTCCATTTTTAGGTGAGACTGAGAAGGTACTTATGCCAGTCATTGGTCTGTAGAAGGAGAACAAGGGTGGCAGCATTTCTAGTTGTTGAGATGGATGGAGGGTGTCATACGCTGTACACACATAGAGCCCCTTGAGGCAAATTTCTGATATTGGGCTGTTCGGCTAAAACTGACGTGACTTGACATTAACCATGCCGTGTGCTCTGTGACCAGAGCAGAATGCCTTCAAGGAGTATTTGTCATTTTAATTAATAAGTGGCCATCATCGCGGACGTTTGTCAAATGAGCCGTTCACATGAATATTTGATAAAAAATGCCTGTAAATTATACCCTTGATGCTGACATTGAGTCACTGTTAGTGGTATCTCTCTTGCTTATTAGTGTAAGTGCATCATCCAGCAGCAGTTAGCTGACACGTTGGCACGTTTAGAAAAGGTTTGTTCGAAGAATTAGTTTGATATATTATGAAGAAGTCTTTTCATAGTACAGAGATAAAAGATTATTGTTTTTATTAAAGACTAACGCAGACATAGATCACTTACTGTAGTTAAAGGTCAGCAGAATGTGAAATACATGGGATACTGAGGGATAAAGGTTAATTAGAAGTCTCACTGTCACAAAAGCTTTGTTGCATTTTTATTTATATATATTACCATGAACAAATCCTCCCTTGACCCAAGTTCACAAGCATGTGAAGGCAGTTATGTCTTTTGATAGCGGTTTATTCAGTAGTCTTTATAAGTATATATTCTAATATCAAATTTAAGAGGGCATGTCATGAAATTCTTTCGGTGCTTTTGCTTACATTTAGGCATCTGGAGTGACTACCAACCCACAAACTAGTAAAGTGTTTCAGACAAGGTGACTATACGGGTATATTCAGACAGTATGAGAAAACTAATGTGTTTTTTAAGCATGAAAACATGTTCTCTCAGAAATCTAAAACACAAGTATGAACCTGGAAATAAGCATGTGTCCCCTTTTTAAGCATAAAATAGACACCGCTACAAAGAAGTATTTATATTTTTGACATTCTCATTGTAATTTTTGGGATCCAGAATTAGGCACCAGTGTCTAGAGGCTATAACATAGCATCTTTGAAACCCATGTAACAATTCTATTCATCTATTTCCACAACCGCCTGTTTCCTCGACATTTCACTAAACCGGTGTGCAGCGTAGATGCTGCAGAGCCTCTGATCCAAGATACCACCAGCGGCATCTTCCCTCCATTTCCCTTTCTTTCTTTTTTTGTGCTCACTAATAAAGTGCGGGAAATCTCCCCAGCTCACAGGGGGACAGGGGATCCGACCTCCTTGCGAGTAGCAAGGGAGGCTCCAGCAGGGCATCCCCTTCCAAAGCCCGAGCAAAAAGGAGCACAACGAGGGGTCAGACACCCTGTGATGGATGTGCAGACTGAGTCAGACTGCACAAATGCTGCCTCTGTGTTCTTGGAGGCTGATGGAGTTTTACATTCTTGCTGAGAGCATGTACGAGTCCACGGGTATTGCTTACCAACTCGGCGGCCAGAAAATGTAACGGCAACGGACAGCATTCACTTACTGCAACTGAACGACGTGGTTTGATACAAGGTCTGGAAAAACAACTAAAACGTAGCATTTACACAGATAATCGGACCACGCACTAGAGCGAGGAAGGCAACGAAAACCTACAAAAGAGTTTTTGAGGTGGTGCTCAAGGCAGTCAGCAGACGGGTGGAGTTGGTTCTGGAGCGTAAGGACTAAGAATGTGTCATACATGCGGTTGTCCTCGAGGATCGCTGGCCTTGTATGCCATGAATCACAACGTCCTGGTTCTTTCGCTGCATGTCACGCAGCTTTCTCACCACATTTCCTGTCTCTCTTCACTTGAATAAAAAAAAATGCAAAAGCACACACTCTTCCGCCCCAGTAGTCATTGAACAGATCCACTGAATGGTATTAACAACTCAGTATTGGGTTTAACTAAAAACATCTAGACCGTGATCAAGCACTGCTTTTCTGAGGGAAGTCAAAAGAGCAATCGAGTAGTATAAATGAGAAAAGATTGGTGTTTTATTTTTTTTTATATAAAACATTTTAAACACCGGCTGTCATACAGGTATCTGTTGTCGGTTTTCATGTGTTCATTTTCTTGTTTGAAAAATATGATTTCCCACTATGTATTGTTTCATTCCCAATAAAAAAACAAAAAAACACCATAATGCTCATCCTCACTATGCAACAGCAATATGTCTTTGCAGGATTTGGGTGTTCATAATCCTGCAGCCAGCAAGATAATCAACTTTGATTATCTGCTGCCACCTACTGCCAAGAGGCTTTAGTACAGCCGGAATGTATCGGTGAATATTATGAAAATTGAAAAGCAAAATGGTAAATTCACAGCAAAAAAAACAAGGTAAGCTGTTTTGTTTTTGTTCAGGTTTATCTAGGTGGAAATTTCAATATTTCTTTAACATAAGAGTTCAATATTGGATTAATTAAAACTTTAACAATTATTATGATGCTGAACTTTAAACATCTTCTTGGGCCCTTTAATATATAACCGTTACGCACGGGAAACTCATCACAACTGGAAGAAAAGACATCCAAGCACAGACTGCATGAAGAATATGCCTGTGAGCACATAATCTGACCCAAAATAATGAAGTAAAGTATTGAGGAGGAGGTGCCATCCTGATCGTGTGGGCTACTGTCAACTGTGAAAGTCAAAGTGTGAATTTGTGGCCAAATTGTTGCATAAATAGTCAGACGAGTGTCTATAATGTGACTCCCTGGTTAACAAATGCCCATCTTCAGGTTGAGTCCCAAAAATATTTATTCTTAAAATATAATTTAGGATATCCTATGAAGTCATGTTTGAAGATGTGGCCACATACTATAAGAAGTAATTGTTTGTAAAACAATTAAATTCTAGCGGCAGAATATTATTTCCACAAAAGGTACTCTGTTTTTAAAGCTTTAGGATGAAAGCCTTGCAATTCTTTATGCAGGAAACAGGACTTTCCTGCATAGTGAAAGGACTCCTGTGTCTGTCATGAGTGAAACTACCGGACCTGAAAAACTGGCATAACCCACAACCAAACTACCGTCATACACGACAACGTGTTGCCACCCTTTGTGTTTCCTAAACTGGTTCAGTGAGCGAGCCAGCACTAGATAAGAGCATGTTTCTATTTTAGTTGGTGCCGTCTGAGATCCTTCGGTAGGTCTACTAACAGGTAAATCAGACATTTTTAAATAAACCGGCTAGACATGCTGTTGTATTGTATTTCATTATATTATCAATATATATTACATGACAATGCCCTACCATTATTTGGTGCATGCACTGCCCTCTGATGGGGCAAATGATGCATACCAGGAAATGATGGATCATGCAACAGTCACCTGTGCTGCTGCGTAGTGGGAAACATAAATGGGCAGGACACACATCCTGATAGACATGTTTCTCTGTGCAGGACTTATCAAATAAAGAGCAATCTCCAACGACTTAAGGTATGAACATATATTTTAACAATCATATCAGGAACAAAATGCAAATGTGTATTTGGCAGGTGATATTAAAAAACACATTGATTAGATAGTAGATGAAAACGGTGAAATGCAGGCTGAAACCTCTAAAAAGAGCTCAACTTGTTTTTTGAAAGAGTCAAGTGTTGAAAATGTTTATTAAAGGACAGTATCTCTTTAAATTTTTAACAGTTGGCTCGAACAAGGAAGTCACGCTCCAGGAGTCGAGAGTCCGGCAAGTAAGAAATTTAAACTTGTATTTGACATAAAAAACACCCACATAACATACATTTTATATAATGATTGGTGTCAGAATGATGACATTGTATTAAACTACACATGTGTCCGTTTGAAACTAAGATAAGGTCAGTAGGGCAACATCTATTTTGCTAATCTAATTTGCTACTGGTAAACTGCCCCAGCCGGAGAGGAAGGCATGGTTTGTCTTATGTGTCCACATATTAGTGATGCATGTAAAAGCAGGCGGTTTTTTTATATTGCTAATTTGCATTTACCTGCGGAACTACTTTTGCACAACTTCGGTTTCAGCCGGGCGTAGATTTCGGACCGAAGTGCTTTTAATTTGAAAAATAAAAGTTATACCGGAAGTTGTCTCTATTCTGCCGTTGGCGGAAGACGGTCGTAATGTTTTGTATCGCGTAGTTAGCAGCGGTCCGTAGCTACAGTAGTAGCTCGTGTAAATGCTGCGGTTTATTTTTTATTTTGTTCTTCTTTCTCCGCCATCATGAACAGGGCGCAGCTGAAGCGGTCCGGTATCTTGAGGATGGCTCTAGCCGGCTCGGAGACGATGGACCCGGACGGACCCAATGGAGACACCTTCGTACTCAAAGCTGTCAAAATAGGAGCCGTGGTCGCGCTGTACTGGTTCGTCTCCATCACGATGGTGTTCCTCAACAACTACCTGCTGGACAACCGGGACCTGGACGCGCCGCTGCTAGTCACCTTCTACCAGTGCGTGGTGACGGTGGTGCTGTGCTGGCTCATGCAGCTGCTGTCCCGGATGTGCCCGGGACTCATCGACTTCCCCGCGGTCCGCTTCGACCTGAAGACGTCCCGGGAGGTGCTGCCGCTGTCGGTCGTGTTCATCGGCATGATCACCTTCAACAACCTGTGCCTGAAGCACGTGGGCGTGGCCTTCTACACGGTCGGCCGGTCGCTTAGCACCGTGTTCAACGTGCTGCTGTCCTACGTCATCCTGAAGCAAACCACGTCGCTGCAAGCCGTCCTGTGCTGTGGGATCATACTGGGTACGGTGGCCTTTTCTCTGTACCCGGAAGTGAACCGTAACGCAGTGTTTTCTCTTATTGTGTGCATTATTTATTTACAGACTTTGCATGTGGAAGTTTTCTTTGAAAGTTAGCTGAAATGGGTCAAAGGTTAAAATTGAAATGCAGGTGTCATTGTATCATCGTTGAACACCTCCTTTCCAAACAGAGGTGTGGACTCCAGTCACGTGACCTGGACTCGAGTCAGACCGGACTGGAAGGCTTGAACAATATTTTAGGAACCTGTCTTTAGGGATTTGGTAGCATTCAGAACATGTGAGGTATGTTTTGGGAGTAAGATGGCATTCCTGATCATCCTCAACATGTCAGATCGGCTCGAGCAGCAAGTTCTGCCACACCAAACTCAGAAATGTTATACAAATGCTATGGAACTGGCTTTGTGCACTCATTGTCATGATAACATAGAACAAATGCAGCTTTTGTGGCAGGCGGGGTCCCAACAGTTTCAGTGAATAGAAGCGGAAAACAAATTGTGTTAGTTATCAAAACATTTAGATTAATTTTTGCAGCCCTTTTTTTTTCTCGGTGATCTCACAGTCCTGCATGTGTCCGTGCTTCTCAGGTGGATTCTGGCTCGGCGTGGACCAGGAAGGCATGACGGGTTCCCTCTCCTGGACAGGCGTCTTCTTCGGTGTGTTGGCCAGCGCCTGCGTCTCTCTGAACGCCATCTTCACCAAGAAGGTGATGCCGGCGGTGGACGGAAACATCTGGAAGCTGTCCTACTACAACAACGTCAACGCCTGCGTCCTGTTCCTGCCGCTCGTGGTTATGTCCGGAGACCTGGGCCGCCTCGCCGGCTTCAGCCGCCTCGGTGACCTCGGGTTCTGGGGCATGATGACGCTCGGCGGCGCGTTCGGCTTCGCCATCGGCTACGTCACGGGCCTGCAGATCAAGTTCACCAGCCCGCTCACGCACAACGTGTCGGGGACGGCGAAGGCCTGCGCGCAGACCGTCATCGCGGTGGTGTACAACTCGTCCAGTAAGAGCCTGCTGTGGTGGACCAGCAACATGATGGTGCTCGGAGGCTCGTCGGCCTACACCTGGGTAAAGAGTCGAGAAATGAAGAAGGCGCCACACAGAAACCCTCCGGACTCCGCCAAGGAGAAACTGCTGCCGGCGGAGAAAGACGACACAGGAGTGTAACTTTTTTTTTTTTTTTTTTTTAAACTTGCAACTTTCAAACTTTTATATCTTTTATGTGGCGGGAAAATGTGAAATAATGCAACATTTGGCACGTGGCTGATCGGGGATTTGAAGTGATGCAGATGTGGAATCGATTTTAATAGTCATGGTTTTATACAGTTTTATTTGAGGCCTGAAGGAATTTGTGTATATATATTTTATTTAAAGCTATTCACATGCATTTGGGGCCTTTTTTTTTCATTTGCTTTAACTGAGAAATGTAATAATGTGTCTTATATGGTCGAAAGTGTTTTTATTCATAGGGAGTGTATATTCACTCCTATTGGGGTTATTGAAGTTGTATAGCGACAAGTGACTTTTTAAAAATTATTAATTATGATTCCATAAATTGTATTAGTGGGTTTTGTGAAACATACACGTGTATGTTCCTTTAAGAATTTCATGGACTGCTTTTCTCAAATGTGAACAAAGCCCGCATTGTCAACTGTTGCAGCGTTAATCATGTGCATTATTTGCTCCAGCGCATCGCAGCATCGTTTTTTTTAAAATTGTAAACCCAGACGAAGGCGTCGGGCGAATGAACATATATTTGCATTTGAAGTGCACCGTCCCGTGGGTTTGTGTCTTCATGGCGCGGCAGTTGAAGTCTTTGTTTGTACGCGACCTTCACTTTTCACCTGTGACACGTGACCGGTCGCCTCTCTACTGACACTTCACACACGGCATTAAAGGTGCGGCACAATTCAGCTGTTTGTACGTCTTCTCATTCACACATTGTGGTTTCAATTAAAAGATTCATGAAAATACATTTAAATGTCGCGGCACTCTAAGTCAAATAAAACAAATTATTGTTTAAATACTTTTAATTTTTTTATTGAAATAAATGAAGAGTTTTACGAGTGTGGTAATGAGATGTGTTCATTTAACTGAATAAAACAAATTAATAGTAATAGACCAGATATTGCTGTCATAAAATATGTCAAATTAAATGATCGGCTGTAATGTTTTTCATTTCTATCGTTTAGTTTAATTACAATCTTTGTTATTAAAATATGTCTACGCTGTTATTTGTAAAGCCGAGCATGTGCGTTCCTGTCTCACCGTGACAAAAACAATCTTCCTCCGAAAAGTCGACCAGGAGCTTCAGAATTAGTTTTGGGGCAACATATTAGATTTGGTGAGATGCAACAGCAGCCACATTTCAACATGATCAACATTAGATGATTGGCCTTTTAGAGAAAAATGTTTCTCATTTTTATTAAATATTTTAAAGCAGCCGTGCTTTCCTCTTTTAACATAATATAACAGCTTAATATCTATCCCCGTAATTCCCGCTCATTTAAGATCTGTGTGGGTTTGCTTGGTTATTGTCAGCGTTGATGGAGGTTAGTGGATGTTGGAGTCTCTGGGCTCCAGAAGGAATATTTCTCTGGTGGCTAAAAATAGCTGACGGGGCACCATGGGCAAATGACTTGTACCCAAAAAAAAAAAACACACTGGTCTCTGATGTCAAGAACTAATTTCAACAGTGAATGTGGCCTTGTGGCTCCAGGGAAACGTGTATAACTGTCACAACGTCATTTTGTTTTTTTGGGGGGCACTTGGGGGTTCGCAAAACCAGCTGTAAATGCCACCCTGATAAAGTATCACCTCTTTAAGAAGTTGATGTGATAATGTGCCTATTTGGAGCAACATTAACTTTCATTTAGAGTCGTGTTTCTGGCCACCAGAGGAACCACAAGTCCAGTGTCCGCCCTTCTTTTTAAGCTCCATTTTGGTCTCCACCAATTCCCTTTTAAGCAATACAATATTGCATTTCATTTTGAAAAGGCTATTTCTTCAATGTGATTTTTAAAATGTGACGACAGTCTATCAGCCACACTGCCGTGTATGTTCAGGGTGGATTATAATAGTGGGCTCAAAAGTGTGGGACTTCAGCAAAAATATGATGTGTATATTAGACTGTCAGGATGAAAGCATGACCTGGTGATTATTTCTAAAGTGGTTCCAATTGAATGAGGTAATATACTTGAAGTCTCGACTTTGTACGAGCACCTGCGGCACTAATTGCAGCTCATTTTCTCTGACACATCTGTAATTATCACATTTCATCCCATTCCTCCTACATGTTTGCTCAAAGTCGAGCTGGACAGATGTTCATACCGATAAAGCTGAGAGCTTGGAAAGGAAAGTCAAACATCTATCAACGTCATGACTTGTCTTCTCCTTGCGGAAATAGGCAATAATACATTATATTATATTGGTCTTAAAAGCGCTTGTCTCGAAGGCTGTGTGTTTTTTGTTTTTTATAAATGGACTTTGTTAGATGGCTGAAATAAGGTCTGTGGTTAACACGCTTTTAAGAGACGTCTGACGTTGTTTATACAACATAAAATACGTCAGCAGATATCTCTCTCGGCAATGTTGAAGCTTTTACGTGTCTTGCAAAAGGAGGTTGTTAACAACTTCTAAAGATTGCATTTAAAAAATGGCAAGTGTTCTTTTTTTAAGATGATCTTGCCCAACAAAAGATGTCTGTATCATTAACTATTGTCTTCCACAAAGTGTGTTTTCTGCAATAAACCAAAATCCAATGAAATCCTAAAAAAGATACATCATCCCTGCAGCGCTCTATTCTCTGCTCTTCGGGATGACATCACCAAATATATGGACATGGAAAATAGTTGATTACTGCTGTATTAATACTAAACTCTGTATGGAGAACCTTTAAGAACATGAGGTTATACTGTCACTAGTATGAACTCAATATAGAGATATGCTGCCCTCTAGTGGTCAAAACATAACTAAAGCTTAACAAGAAAAGTCCAGGAGTGAAGCCTTTGATTATTTGCTCAAGGCCTGAGGCTTATTAACAAGAAAGGACTTCTCTGTCCTGTGAAAACATGCGTTACCAAAGCATCAACCTTTTCCTGAACTAATAAAAACAGCTGGTTATAAAACAGAGTTGCGGTTTATTTAGGCGCTACAGCAGGAGACATGTCTCAACTCGGAAAGGAATACTTGATCCTTCCAAGTTTTACATTTTCTGAAACAATTCAGCATCACCATATTTAGAGATTGCCATTGATGTCATATAAGATAAGTAAGATATTATACATCATTATTCATATTTGTGTATACGAACGATGAACCCGAAAAGAACAAAAGCGATTGCGTAACTAACGAGCCAATCACTTCCTACAAATGTACATTTTAGAATTCCACACTCACACTTTTGATATTTATCGGGGAGGGGGGGAGAATATCAGATAATGCTCATCAAACCACATTCGAGGTCGTCTGATCTGCTCACAGCCTGATGTCATGCAGAAGATGACGAGGCGACTCGGTAACATGGAAACTCCCGGGCTAATGGAAAGGCAACCTTGGCCGTGAAATGGGCCGTGACGATCCTGTCAGCCTCGTTGCTCGCGGCAAATCTATGTAGCCTGACATCATAAACATTTCACAGAGAGGGGACATCTGTTATCCATCTTCCAAGCAGTTGGGAAATTGTCATGTCCAGCGTGACAGCTGGTGTATGACGAAGCGTCGACAAAACATATTTGGCTCGGTGCACCTGCAGATATTTGTGTGCGTGTGTGTGTTTTTTTCCACAACTCTTTTTGGAGAGGAAAAAAACAAGTCTAACTTGCAGCTGTAGTGAGATTCCCTTCTGTTCTTTCCTTGAAACCTTTCAGCAAACTGACAGATGGAATTTCTTTTTTCCCCCTCCTTCATCACTCTTCACTGTTTTCCTCATTAGCATGTCTTTACTCCCCTCAAATGCACTTTCCATCTCCTTTGCCAACAAGCACCCACCCAACCTCCCCCCTCTGTTACTATTCAGCGTCTCACATCGAGAGCAGAGAGACGGGGTGGGGGGAACGAGTCGGGAGACCTACCACTGGATTTCTTTTTCTTTTCTGGAGCTGAACATATTTCAAAAAGCGAACGCAAAGAGAAAGCGGAAGGAGTGGGTTGAGCCAGAACCCCTGTCTGTTGAGCTGAGATGGGAGAATTCATCACACTTTAGTGTACATCACGTCCTGAGGAGACGGAGAGATCGCGCTCTAACACGCGGCTACAGAGACGTCTTTTGGAGGGCTTTTATTGCTCCAAGGAGGCAGAGCTTGGCAGCCAGCATGCTCAAAGCGTCCATGTCGACGCTTCTGGACCCCAAACTCTTCTCCCTCCTTCTGCTTCTCCGTCTCTGTGTAGACGCTTGGCCACATGGTGAGTAAAAGGCCTTTTTCTAGTAGTTTTTAGGTCTAATTCTGCTCTTACTGGACACAATACCAGAGTATCTTCACATCCCGTGGCCTTGTCTTTGTGAAAATGTTGCCAACTCTTCAAAAGAGAAGAGCCTGACGTAACTAACTGGAGTTATTTCATGTGGATGAGTCACTTCTGCTGCCACGACTCGTCTCAGTTCATGCGTCTGACTCCACGAGCCTCGCTGCAGTAAGAGCTCCTTCTCGTGCCGATGAGAGTAGGTATCGGGTGTATTAGTGAGGGTTCAGTACCTGGGAGGCTTTTACATTTCACTTGGCACGGGGATCCATAACTGTCGAGGGATTAGACCTGCGGTGATGACAGTTAGCTGGAGCTCCTCTTCCCCACTGCAGAAAACAAAAGCTGGCATCTTAAGTGGGATTTCATGGTGACATGTATTTCAACCGGTCTCCGCGTCCCGAGCTGCTCAGCGCGTTCAACGTGGGTTCAAAAGGTCACGCAGCAGCTCGAGATCAGAGAGGTCGGTTCACAGACGCGGTTCAGCTCCAGTTTGGTGGCGGCGGCGTCTGCCACTAAATCAGCTGCCAGGGTGGATGTCACATCTCAGCAGTTTGTCCGGTCATCGGGAAATGTCGCACGAGGAGGAGGTCTGATCTGCATCATCAGATCACGGGAAAATATGCTGAATGGACATATTTGTACCTTATGTCTATAACCATGTGTCAGTTGAAATATTAAAGGGTTACTCCTCTGCTTTAATCTTTCACATTGCATACGTCTTTCTTTAAAAAAAAATGTATTTACTGGCACATTAAAAGGAACAATTATCAAAACTATTTTAATAATAAGTCCAAAATAACCTAAAAGGCTTCTCACAGGTCTCTCCCCCACTTCAGATTTAAAACAATCAAATAGTCTAAACATAGCTGATTACAATTGTGAATGCAAATAAATAATTTCTAAGCGGGAAATCATTATCCAATTTAAAAAGAAGTCTCACACGCACAAAAAAGAAAAGTAATATGAAACATAAGCCAAGCCCTAAAGGTCAGTCTAGAGTTTTCTTGATCATCCGTCGTGGAGTGTGAGGCAGCACGATGGCGGCCGAGGTCGTGACCTTTCCATGAAACCATCACAAACTGGGAGCCCGTGCTGTACCGCAGTGTTTCTCCATTGAACGAAGAAATGTCACTACGCACACAGTTCAGAAGACTTAAAGCTCATGGACCAACAAAAAGACTTCCGGCTGCCAAACACACATTGCATTGTGCTCACTCACTCAAAGAGAAATTCAAATAAACCCGTTCTAGGATGTGTAAAAAGGGATTTTGACAAGGACTGAATGTAATTATGTATATTAGTATACAACAATCATAATGCTATGTTAATCTTGTGTTAATAGTCACATTAATACGAGTGTGCTTCTTGCCAATGAAGCCACATTGCATTTAATTGACCTAGGGAGCTAATTAAAATCCACAACATGGGTCCTATCCAGAACATTTGACCGAGGCCACGAAACCCATTACAACATTTGAAGCCACCTTGTCATTTTTTCTTGTTTTTGGTTCCACGCCTCCGGGAGGGGACAAGTGTCCGAGCTCCAAGTGGAACGCCATGTGTCGGCCGTGCTGCGAGTACCACCTGATCCAGTGCCGCTGTCCCTCCAGGGGGTCCCGGGTCGGCTACACCGTCCCCTGCTGCCGCAACGTTCTGGACGAGTGTGACCCGTGCATCATCCACCCGGGTACGCCACCTTCGTCCGAATTTCCTTTTTTTTTAAAAATTGTTTTATCTGTCTCGATCGAACACTCTTCTTCTGCTCGTGTCCTCGCCAGGCTGCAGTCTGTTCGAGAACTGCAAAAGCTGCTACAACGGAACGTGGAAAGCCAACGACGACTTCTTCGTCGATGGAAAGTATTGCACGGCGTGTCGCCCCGGCTGGAGCGGAGGGGACTGCCGGAGTGAGTGGGACTGCTTTTAGTGCAAGAATACTCTGACACGTCCATTCCAGAGATACTCCTTTATGCCACTATGAAGAAGTGTGATGTGTTCTCATGTATGGAAGCCCATTTCCGATAGTAAAAGAAGAAAAACATGAGATAAAGTCATAATTATGAGTCAGAAAGTCAAAATTATGAGATAAAAATGTTTCATCTCATAATTCTATCTCATATTCTTAATTTTTTTTTACTGGCGGTAATGGGCTTCCATACTCGTGACCCCTAAACTAACGAGGCCATGTGTTCATAAAGAGATGTACAGATGGTTACATCTATGGCCCTTCTTCATAGTGGCATACTTGAGTATCTCTATCTATTATTATGACTTTTTATCTCGTAACATTAATTTTTTCTTTTACTGGCGGTAATTGGGCTTCCATACTTCTTTAAAATGTTTTTGTGTTTACATGTTTGCCAGCGTGGGCAAACATTGCCAGGGTGGTTTTTAATTATGTTGGAATATAAGTTGGTTAATTAGTTGAGGAAACATTGTCACCGACAGATAGAACCTCTTAAGTGTCTCGGGCTATGAGGAAGTGCACAATTAATTGATGGAACACAGGATCCGGGTCTGTAATCGTCACCGTCTCTGTTCATGCTGCTGCATTGAGCAACTGTAATACGCCCTCAGGACACTTGGTGGCGACAGTGCTTTTTTTGTTGTTGCTTTAGCCAAGATTCAACTCCAGTCGAGTGTTAGTACCTACTTGTAGTTTACATTCACTCAGATATGGACAACATAATTATCGGCATTGCGCTATAGCAGCTACCGAATGAGTTAAATCCCCACGATACGATGCTATTAATAGAGGAGAGCAAACACGTTTACTGCTTGCCACTCCTCTTGTTCACTCTCATTATAATTTTTTCCCATTGTTATTTTTGGTATATGGCCCAGGGGAAGCTGCCACTCGGATGCCATTCTGTCACGTACCGTCAGTTTGACGCACGCAAGGGAAGACACAGGGGCCATTGTGCAGCATCTGTTGTCCCGCACAACCTGTTTGGAGTCTGCAGAGGTCCAAAGTGGCCGAGCATTCACATTTAAATACATCTCATTTGAATGCTTGCCCTTTAAAACAAACATAGTTTTTTAAATTCTAAAACATTCTAAAACGACATGAATATCAAACCTCAACCTTTGGTTTTGTTGCCACAGCACGATGTTCACAATCATTTGCAAGTTGCATCCCCGTCACCTCATCATTTTCCAACCCTCGCATTGCTGACCCTGCATGCTACCGTCAAATAGCCCAGCGCCACATTCGAATGAGGGAATACAGAGAAGAAACCGAAAGTAATTACAGTTCTCTTGTGTTGTAGCATGCGGAGGCGTCATTCAGCGGACTCAGGGCCACATCGCCGTGGAGAGTTACCCGACAAACGCCCGCTGTGAGTGGACGGTGCGAGTTCAGGGCGGCAGCACCGTCGAGCTGAGGTGGGGTGACTTTCTTTTCAAAACTTTGTTCTCTATAAGTCTTTATTTTCCGGGGTTTAAAGCAATTGGCATGTCACTTCCTGTGAAACTGCTGAAGTTTATATTGGGCTGGGCTCTCATTTCTTTTGTCCAATCACAATCGTCTTGGGGCATCAAAGCCCACAATGCAGCAGCGCTAACAAAGAGTGTGTATGATGAGGACAACCTGCCAAAACAGGCAATGTGACATCCTGTCTTTTTAAAACAGGCCCCAAGTTAATGGACATGTTTCATTCATATACTACTTAACAGTCACAGTGGACCGGCTCATTATTTTCGTCAGCTGAAGTTGAAGCAAGTTATTGTGAAAAGGCTTTCAAGAAATACTTTTAGCACATGTCGGCAAAAATAAACTGTCCCATCTCGTGAGAAAATTGGGCACTGACAAAAAAAAAAAAAACCTTCAGATGCAAAAAGGGTCCGTCTTCAGCACAACGTAAACGAACACTGATGTGAATATTCTTCTCATTCCAACGTAACATCGTCCCCGTCGCTCCGCAGGTTCTCGCTGCTCAGTCTGGAGTCGGACCCCAGCTGCCGCTATGACCACGTGGAGGTGCGCGACGGCGGCGACCTGAGCGCCCCCGTGATCGGCCGCTTCTGCGGGGATCTGCTGCCTCCTCCGGTCCGCAGCTCCGGGAACCTCGTGCACGTCCTGTTCACCTCCGACGGCTACAACAACCTCGACGGCTTTGTTCTCGCTTTTCAGGAAAGTTCAGGCAGGTACAACCGCAGTGTGTGTGAACGCCACGGACGCATCGGGCAACGCGATGCTATCTCGCACCCCCTGCTGTGCATTTGCCATGGCGGCTTTTTTGTTGCTATGGTTGTCGCACTACATTGCATTGTAAAGTGTAGTTTTTGCTTTTATTTTGTCCTCACAAACATGGTTTCCTCTGTGGAATACACAATGTATCTTTCTGATGCGTATCTCATTCACAATGTTTACTGCAGGTATATTTACTCCATCACGGTCCTCATGAATACGAGATACAGAGGATGCTCTGCTCTCCCTCCACGCATGCAGTGCCTCTTTTGATTGCTCTGCGACCTTTTTCTTTCATTCCGCTGTGTGTGTGTGTGTGTGTGTGTGTGTGTGTGTGTGTGTGTGTGTGCGCAGCCTCCCATACAGGGCAACGATGTGAGACGGACATTCAGCGCCACAGATTAATCACACTCATCTCTCTCCGTTTGCCCTCTTTGCAGCAAATTATGCATCGAACTTGCATCTCATTTATTCAGTCTGAACCCCGCTGGCTCTCGCTAGCTAACCTGAACACATCATGGCAGAGACTGCGGCAATTGGCAGGACTGTAGGGCCCCGATTTAGCGATATTTCTGTATAGATTACCCCCCCAGATAAATCCAAGAAGGGTTAAGTTTAACATATAATTAATTCCGGAGGGCAAACAATTAACCTCTTCAAGATATAATCAAATTGGGCCAAACTAAAAGGTGGCGGTAATAGAGAGGCAGGGCAATCTAATGGGTTCAATTCTGGTGGTTAATGTCATGGATGAATTTGGGGCGAAAATACGTAAGCAAACAAGTCGTCGTTACACGTTCGAATGCCTCCTCCGACCGCCATGTTTACATCCACGTCTGTCCTGCAACCATTTCATCGTACTGGAAAATGTGTGGGAAATTTTCACAGTTAGCATCCAAATGCTTGGCCCAGTTGTGGCCCAAAGTGTGTCTTTGACCTTTGAACACCAAATTCCTAAATTGCTCCGTCCTCTCGAGTTCAAGTGGACGCTTTTACTAGTCAGAGGCTTCAATTACAGTTTAGAAGAAATGGTCAATTATAAATTTAAAAAAAATCATTCCTCTCCTTTTATGGCCCAACATTCTGTGTAGTTTACCGCAAAAAAATGGATGAATGAATGAACTACGAGAGAGCTACTGGAAACATGGTATCAGTAGTTTAATTACATGTAGTTCCCTACTCTCCAACACTGTTTTCTACTTGCCAGATCAGCACTTTTGAACAGCAAAACAATATCTGAACCAACTGCAGGAGATTTCCAAGCTTTTGCGATCCGTTTTTGTCCCATTTATGTGAATCCAATGAACGGTAAAACATGTACCTTCATTGAGTTTTAAATTGCAGTGGAGTTTATTATTTTATTTTTATTCATCACAGATCATTTCTCCACAGTTTCGGCCATCAAGCATCAAGTGTGTGCACCACCAGAGGAACTGGTGAATGGATATTTCCTGCCTGAATATGGACCGGAGGAGGAGCTCGTATCGGTAAACTACCGTTGCCGTCCACCGTTCACGCTGATCGGATCCCAGCAGAGGATCTGTCTGCCAAACGGCACGTGGAGTGACGCAGTTCCAACATGTGTGAAAGGTACTTCCTCCCACCACCCACCAAGTAGCTTCTGGTGTCCTTTTTTCTGATGTTTGCACAGTGTGAAAACCACGTTAGGTTGTTATTGTTGGGAGTTCCTGTTCCCACTTCAGGCCAAACCAACAGAGCCCGGTGTTCCCCTCCGCCCAAATTGCTCAATGGCTACCACAAGGCTGCTGCGGACGCAGCTGGAGGCGCAGAGGGCGTCGGGTTTTTCTGTAAAAACTCCTACATTCTGAGCGGGAACCACCAGAGCACCTGCCTCTCTAATGGATCCTGGAGTAGCCGGCCGCCCAAGTGTGTGAGAGGTAGCCCTTATTGAAAATCGCATTGGGGCTGGGAGCACACTGAGCAGCCTATTTTGAAAATGTGAAAACGTTTCCAACACACAGTTGGTCCTACTGTTAGTCTTTCCGCCTGACAATGTACATCTCCTGACAAACAAACCACAAAGTAACAATTTAGAAATAAGACCACCATGATGAGTGTATGCTAAACAAGGCTGTTCATTTAAAAAAGCTTAAGCAGTAATTGTTTGGGATTTTTTCTGAATAATGAATATGTTTGTCCCTTATATTTTATGCATGGACCTATTTACTTTGCTCACAATTATTCATGTCACTGAAACCAAATAATGTATGCCAATGGGAGCCCAGCGAAGGGATTCTCGTGCACTAATAGTCACTTGCTTGATTTTCCCTCCACAGCGTGTCGGGAGCCCAAAGTTTCTGAACTCGTGCGGCAAAGTGTTGTGAAGCCACATCTGACGTCAAGGTAGAGACTCGGATACGTTTTAGTCTGTGTTTTTAGTTCTAAACCCTTCATGTTCCAGCTAACGCCATCATCAGCTCAGCGCTCCAATACCAATTACATTCCCATCAGCTGTACTTTTTGGGTGAGATTTGTATCTTTTCCATCGGATAAAAGCTCCGTCTCCTCGCTGGCAAAGTTAAAAGCTAATGTGAGGCGATATACAAACTAGACCACGGGTGCATGAGCGCTGGTAAACACAATTAGGCCAACTAGGCGCAATGACGTTTTTCTCGTCTCACGAAAGCTCGAAAATCCACAAGAGGGGTTTTTACTGGCGTATTTCATATCGTAGAACTAAACATAGAAATACTTAAACGTGTGTTAACCACAGACCTTATGTCAGCATGGCATTGTTTCTCTCTTTTGCATTTAGCCAAAAGCCAATAAAAAAAGTATTTGAATTAATTTCTAGGTTTCCGGACTAATTTCACCACCACTCTATTGCACACTAACATAATACTGGTACTAAATATGATGTAAAATGCAATATGTAGCCCATTGAAACTGCTTAATATGTGGATTTGGGGTGTTGAGAAATGCTCAGAAGGTTATTTCTGAGTATGAGCGGATTGGTTTTCATTCAACGGTAGCTCAGACCGCTAACTTTGTAATCGATACGGTCATGTGATACAGAAAATAAATGTTACTTGAGTTTACTCAGTGTGAAAAGTCTGCTGATGATGGTATACTTAATCGTTACTTTAGTTAGTTTAGTTTGTTAGGATGCAGTATGATAGCTGGCGGTTTCGTACACAGTACACAATGGAGTTTTCACATAGGGAGCTATTAATACAAACCTCTTTTTCTTTTCCACAGAGAGAATCCAGACCAAAGACTCCGCCTCTCATCCGGGTACAATGTGCGCGATTTGTTGTCTGCTGGTTTTATTCCACTTCAATCGGACGTAGACGACGACGCCGCCTTCGCGGAGCTCCCTCGCGGCCTCCACCCGGTCCGCACGATCCTGGAGTACGCGTGCGCCTCCCCGCTCTACCGCCACGCGGGGAGCTCGCGGCGCACCTGTCTGAAGTCCGGCAGGTGGAGCGGGCGCCATGTTTCCTGCTCGCCGGGTAAAGTGGAACCCAAGCTTTTTTCCAGAGAGATTAATAAAAGCCGGTTAAACAAAGCTGAATCTGGAACGGTTTGATCAAAACCCGTGGTGGCTAATGTTAACGAATGCTTTAGAGAGATATCGCTCTGTAAGTCTGCTCTTAAGACTCTTCAGTTGGCGTAAATATGCAACTGCACAGCTGTCAGGGAAATGTAGGAAGGACGATTTATTTTTTCCTATTCAACCATAATACTGAAAGTACTTATATATATATATATATATATATATATATATATATATATATATATATATATATATATATATATATATATATATATATATATATATTTGAGTCATAGCCTGCCTATTTATGTATTTTCTTTATTTCTCCCTGATCCTTGATGCATATTTCATAAACAGATAAAACTAGCTGTGGTTTGAGTCCAGGGCCGTTAGATTTGCATTGATACATTTGCCGCGTGCGTGCGTGCGTGCGTGCGCGCGCGCGCACGAGCGGTGCTTCGGCTGCATGATCAAAGGCTGGTTAGCAGGATGGGCGTTGAGTGGCGTTCACAGCAATTGTCTGCTTTGCAATCATCTGGAGTGGTGTGTCTTTCTTCTCTCACACACACACACACACACACACACACACACACACACACACACACACACACACACACGTACGTGAGACGAAAGACATGTACTTACTTAGTTTGTCCAAATATAATCACCTGCAAAAAAAAATCAACTAACAAGCAGATTTTCCAAAATGCAGGGCTCCAGGACTATATTTACCCGAGTATTGCCTTGAATTCATCCGACTTTTTGTAATGAAACGTTTCACTCACTCTTTCTCTTCTGACTGTTTCTCAACCCTCTCCCCAACCACCACCACCACCACCACCAAAGTGTGCGGCAAATTCGACACCCCCGGTCCACACAACCTCACAGACACGGCGTGGCCGTGGCACGCGGCCGTCTACGTCCGCTCGGCTCCCGGCGGGCCCCGCGCAGCACTCGTGTCCGTCCAGCAGGGGGCCTCAGAGGAGTCCACATTCTGGCAGCTGGCCTGCAGCGGGGCTCTGCTCGGCAGGCGCAGCGTCCTGGTGGCAGCTCAGTGTGTGGTGGACAAGGACAAGCAGCAGACCCTCCGCCCGGCACATGTGAAGGTTGTCATCGGCGTTCAGCGGCAGACAGCCAAGGACCGGCAGAGAAGCCTGCACCGCCTCGGGGTACACGACTCAGTCAGGGAAATATGTGGCCCGTTGGTTTCAAGTGTGAAAGTCCATCAGACGGTTTATGCATTTGCTCTCAAAAGATGAGATTGGCGCGACAACATTTCAATTAGTTTAAAGGCTGAATGATTTAACGTTCTGCCTTGGATGTTTTTATTCAAGAGACTTTACAGAAATTGACTAGATTTCCTCCTAGTCAGGTGCTAACTGTCGGTAGAATTATTCATTTAAATGGTGGTAAAACATTGGCTGTACTGATGTCTAAAAATGATTTTCAACCACATTTATTCCACCTTTAACCTCGAAAGCCTTTCACCTGTTTTGGCCATGCAATTACCAAAAAAACATGCTAATTTTTGTGGGGTTTTTAACACAAAAGTGTCCCATGAATGCCAGACAGCAGATGCGGTGATCATATTAAATAAATATAATCTTCAGGATAGGTCTTTTGTTTGTGAACGGAACAGGAAGAAATCCTTTGGCTTTTAAAATGTGCACTTAAAGCTTTACCGGGATATTTGATTTGGAGATCTGTGCGCATCTTGGCGCGTATTATCTAATCTCGACAAATATTACAAAAACAACAGAAGTTGGCGCCTTCTGAGTGACATCCGGAAACTTCTCAGGTATTCCAACTTCCCATTTCCCTTTCCACTCCTCTCTGCCCCGACAGGTTTCAGACGTCTCCGTCCATCCGGACTCCGACGTGGCCGTCATCGAGCTGGAGGCCAAGGCCCGGATCAGCGAGCGCGTGCGGCCGGTGTGTCTGCCCGAGGCGCGAGGCGGAGAGGTGGCGGCCCGGGAAGCTTACGCCGCCACGTGGGCTCTGCCGAATCGCGGGAGCCGCCACAATCCCACCAGCCGGACGTCGCTCGCGGCGTTGGGCGACGTCGCTCGGTGCGAACGAGAACTCGCCCGAGGGGGCGCGATCGGTGACGACGCGCTGTGTGTCTTCGGGAAGCCGTCCAGCCCCCGAGGCCCGTGTCCCAGTGTCGTTCCGGGAGTCTTGTTGGGGCGCGGCGAGGAGACGCGGGGGGCCGCCGCCGGCGACGCCGGCTGGGTGCTTCTCGGTTTGGAGAGCTTCAGCTACAAGGAGGAAGAGGAGGAGGAGGAGGAGGACTGCCACCAGCAGCGTTACACAGTCTACACTCGAATAGCCAAGTTTCGAGACTGGATAGAGAAAAACACAAAGTAGTTATAGTCTCATTTTAGGCCAATTGCCGGCAACCTACGATCCTAAATATTTCATTCCAGTCGTGTAAACCTTACAGTTGGAGGAAATGGAGCGTACGGTTAGAAAAACACCATATTCTGATAATTTTGTTCCTGCTATCTGTGTCAACATCCTGTTAGGTGAGAGCTGTTCTCCTGGCTCTCTTCGTGTGTGTGTGTGTGTGTGTGTGTGTGTGCACGTATGTTATTGTTCTGTATTTGGGCCACCTCCACTTCAAACAACTCGGCGTACACACACACACACACACGATGATCGTCGAATGTTGCCATGTGATTGCGCAACTCCGAATTCATAAAAATAAAGGGCTGCTCTTTAAAAATTTAAAGAAATCCACCGGATGCCACGTTGAGTCTTTTGATGAGCTGCACTCCAACCGAGCTGGAACAACAAGACATCCCATCTGAAGTCTGTCGTTCAGGCTCTGTGTGCTTCCAGCTATCTTTAGATCCTCCAGGCTTAAAACCAGAAGAGAGTTGACCAGCAGGCATCCGCACTTTTATTGTTTTTTATTGTCATTTATTTTCTGGTGTATTACTTCGGCTTTATTCCGTGCTTATGGCCTGGTTCTTATTGCTTTCATGAAGAGGTAATATATCAAATTATACAAGAAAACAGATAGTATAATTTAATACGCGGTTAAAATAAATTCAAATTAAAAATGTTCCGTCTCCACCCTACACTTCCAACTCTCCGTTCTGCCGAAGTGCCCTTGGGCCCTTTGACCTCCTCCTCCTCCTCCTCCTCCTCCACCTCCTATCTGAATACAATCTCCAAGAAAGATAAGCCGCTATCTGCACAGCTCGGCACGTGTGTGCAGACAAGCATACGTTTATCTTCCGCGGCGCTGATATGAAGACGTTTTCGGTTTCAATTCTCACATCGAGCCTCGAACATGTATTTCCCATGCGTGCATCTGTTTCTAAAGATGCGCAAACATTCACGCGGCCCGTCATTTAGAGTGCGGTGACGGACCGTTCCGCTTGTTTGCGCGCCTTTTACAAGCTACAAGTTCATCCGCCGCGGTAAATTACTGCAGGCACGGTACCTCCGTGTCTTCATTGGCGGCCTTTTTTTTTCTCCCCCACTCGCATGTGAGCTGACGCGTCCGTGAGTCCTCCCCTCCCTCTCCACCACAGACTGTACAACATGTGCTGTCATTGAGAAACACACTGAGAGGATTTGCTAAACTTAGCTCTTACTCCTGAGACGCAGACGCCCGCTGTGCTCCCCGCGGCTTTGTGCAGGACACCTCTTTAAGCCCGGCCAATTAAACAATGAGCATATAGCTCAGGAGAGTCTGCCTCTGCAGCTCGAGAAGCGATCGCAAGATTGCATCTCTACCGTGAACAAACCTTTTTCGAAGTGCGAGACTGTAAAATGCATTCGGCTGCTACTTCCAAAACACATTACCGACTCCACTTGGCGCCAAAGAACCAACGAGGAAAGGCCACATGAGCGGTAATGATGAGTAGTCGCATCCGATGTCGACATTGTCTCTCGCAGAGGTCTACGTCGGTGATGTCACGGTGCTAAAAATTGGGAGGGGAGTCTGCTAATCTGTCACTCTTTAACGGAGAGGACATTCCACCCACGCCCAGAGTGGATGCGCTGACCTCTCATCTCAAATCCCCGCCCGCCCGCGTTGTGCATGTGCAAGGCTGTGTGTTTACGTGGCGGAGGGGGAAAGTGGAAGTGTTTCTCTGCCTAGAGGAGGAGAGGGGGAATATGCTGCAACACCTGTATGACTTCTCTCTAAAAAAGCATCTCTCAATGCCGCTTTGACTCGACACACACACTTGAAGGAAATCGACGTTCACTCCACTCAGGGAAGCCCACAGATTAATTTTTTTAACGAAGACAGGACTTCAGCAGGTGAGAAACTTTTCATTTTAAAAGACGCTAGAGGCAGATTATTATATATCGCCGTGCGTTTGACTAGAAAAGCAGGTAATTGGAAGTAGTAGCCCCCCCCACCCCTAAAAAAAAGTAACGTAGAGCGATTGGGCCTGCAATTTTCCCTCAAGGTGACCCGAGCTTCATCCTCCAGTGTGATGCATGTTGATGCTGAATGACACTCCTCGTACTTAAGATGGTTGCTAGGTGAGACCTTATTTTTGTGGCAATGAAGGAGGAGTTGTTCCCATGTTTCTACCGCTGTGACCCAATTCTAAGAATACCTGAATGTAATGGTTGGCGCTGCCTCTGGTTGTATTCGTACTCCTACTCCGGAGTGAATAGCTCATTGTAGGTCAACTCAGGATACTGGCAACATGCCGTGAGTGAAAAGCATCAGTGCACAAAAACAAGCCGGGTTGGTCCTCATCCACCGGAAAAAATGCGAGAAACACACAAACTGTTGGTGAATTTAAAGATTAATGGCATCACATCTGGGGACAGGAACGAGTCAGCCCAATGCGTTTTCATGGAAGTGACAGTTTCTTAAAGCAATGCAAAACTGCTGGCCTTGGGCCACATGTGCATCATTAGAGATACGGCGCTCGGCGAGATCCACTCCCACCACACTCCCCGGCTCGAGACAAGGCTGCGAGAAGATGAAGTTCAAAAGAATAGCCCGCAGGGTTTACGCTGTAAATCCTGGGTAGATGAGTTGCACAACAGACAGTTTCTTCTTCTTTTTATGCTCGTTGTTAGGGAATCTGACTATTAACATAATCGCAACCACACAGTATAAATAAAACAATGTGTTTGGAGCGTTTCAATTTGCTGCATAGTATCATGCAGAGAGGATACATTGTCCTAATTGCGAACATATAGTGGACACCTGTTGCATCAAACTTTTTTTTCTGTCATAATCACACCAATCTCTCACATATTTAAATATATGAATAAATATATATATATGTATATATACATATATTTATATTTATTTCTCCTCTGACACTCAAACTATGATAAAAACACCTGCTTAGGTTGAGAAAAAAACCATCATGGTTGGGCTCAAAATAAGTTCGTAAACTCTGTAAATCGTAAACAACCTCACAGAATTATGGAGAACGCAGAACTTCACAATAACCCCAACATTGCTTTGAGAGAGTCCTGGTTCGTCAGAGCCCACCACCTCCCCTCCCTGTGTGGGTTTACTTTGTTCTCCGGCGTGCGTCATCACATTTTTCCCGTCTTATAACGACAATATTGGCAGCACTAGTTCTAAAAGTCGCTACATCTAGCGAGGACAGTTGGCAATTGTGTGACATTGTCAGCGTGTCCCTCCAGGCCTCCAGAAACCACTATCCCCAAATCATCATTATGGAGATAAACATCAGGATCTGAAGACAATTTCAACAAATATAACAACAAATAATCTTTTTAAAGTGCATGACCCAACCTAAAAGGTTTTTGAAGCAAAAGAGCCCCTCTTATTCATCAGCACGCTGGCTGGAGGGTCTGAGTAGAAAGATATTGATGTTCTTTCAGTAAAATGACACGTTGTCCCTGAAAGGTGTGATTACCACGAGGGTCAGAAATACACAATTGCAGAGGGAGGATGCACAGAAAGACCTATTAAATCATTTTATTCCAGACAAAGAGGGCCATTTTCAGCTATGTAAAGTTCTTATTATTTTGATAAAACAATGTTTCTTCCATGACAGAATGTGACTTAACGCTGTACAGGATTCAGTGGTTGTTAAAGAAAATAGAAATGTCATTGTCTGTTATGTACATGTCTGTGATGTGGTCCAAAAAAATCATTCTTCCTTCTTTATTTAAGGAGGTGGATAAGTGGTTTAAATGAGATTGCAGTAAAGTCCTTGCTGAGGAAAAAGCACCACATTACACGTGATTATTTATTATTATTTTCAGGGGCATAACATTTTTTTAAATTAAACTCATGTGTTCATTCTAATGTAGTGCACACTTCACAGAGGTATGATCCTTATTTTGAAGTTGCAACAACAACAACCACATCAATAACATCTGTGGGAACACTGGATTCAACATGTAAACATGATTTTTGGCGCTGGTGAGATATGGATTTTTATGCTTTGGGTCAATGGCGGCTGGTTCCTTCTGCTTCCAGCGAAGCCAAATAGATATAGATTGATGTCAATCCGTCTTTAATTTGCCTAAAAAGAAGGACGCAAAGGGGCTTTGTGAAATGAAGTCTGAGTGGAAACGGCGTCTCCTTTTCAACTTCACTCTCAAGTGGAGGGCATGATGGCAGAGCAAGTCAAGAGCTCCTTATCCGTCTGAATTTTTTTTTTTTTTTAATTGTACATTTCCTGCATAAGTAAGAGCAGTTAGCTCTCATAATCAGGAGCTGGTGCTGAGCTCTGGCTCGGATCCAACCGAAAAATGCTCTTAGCAGACAGATGTAATTAAAATCATCAGTGAAACAGATCATCAGCCTGCAACATGCCTCTATGATGCAAAACAGGGCCTCTACTAGCTGGTGAGTGACAACACTCCCATAATATATATATATAGCGGTCCCTGAAGTGCGTCCACTGTGGTATTGTTGGATCTGAGCCGACGACTAGAGTTCGACTACGAAATTCAGCACGCTTGAAAAATGTCAACTTCCTCTGGTCTGGCATCAATTGATGTTAATTAGTTCTCTTTCAGAGGATTCCAGAAAAAAGTGTTTGTGATTCATTACTTTATCGATTTTATTCTTTAACCTTTCTTTATTCAGAGGGGTTTCCCAGAGAAGGAAGTCTTTCTTTTAGCACCTTTTAACGCCCTGCTCACATCTGCATACGCTCACACCGGGATGCTGCCCAGTACACCACAGTCCGAGCTGCTCGCCATGTGATTTTTGTTTTTTAAGCAATTTGTTGATTTTTTTTGTCAGAGTCAAGTCAAACTAAATTATCTCACTAAATCGCATGAATAAGAAAGATGTTACAACGTGCACGGAAGGTTGAGTTTTTGTCATGTTTGCATTATGCCCCGACCCTTTGAACTGTTATGTGTGTTGCATTGTGTGCGTGCTACAATAAATAATGACCGTTTTAAAATTGGAAACTTTTTCCACAATTTGGCGATTTTTCTACAGTATTCTGTCGCTTACAGCCAAATGAAAATGTCAACGTTCCTCACTTTTAAAATGTGCCTATATGTTCACTCTTCTGAGATAATGTGCATCTAGTTTGTGACAGATGTTTTTCCTCTGCCGCATATGGAGATTCATAAAGACGTAGTGAAGCACATCATATTTAACCGATCTCCAAGCATGAAATCCCTAAAAGCATTGACAGTTTGACACATGGAACCATCAGAAAATCCCATTAATCCTCATTGTTTCTGCATGAATTGTCAGTATTTTACCGACTGACTGACCCCCGGGTTACATCCTTAGACTAAAGCTCTGCAGTTAATGGACTTTCCACATTCATAGCAACCACATGTCTGTGTTATGTAACGTGTAACATATGCATGCTGGGAGTCTTTTTGTATTAAAAGTATGCATGAGGTGTAAACACCTGTGAGGTTCACCGTAAAGATATATTGCACATAAATGCATACAATGGCTTTACAGTAACAAAACTTTGAGCACGGAGATTGGTTTGGTTACAGGTTTAAAATCGAGATTATGTGGATGAGGGCTGGAAAAGTTCCGTTATTTATTGTTAATGTGTTTATTCCACTAAAAACAGTATAGCAGTGAATACATACTGGCATTGAAGCTGCTGCGGATTTTGATTGTTTATGCTGTAGGTTTCATGTAGCGATGCGTTTTATTATCTTCATTATTAATCCCCGCCAGCAGCAGAAAGAGATTTTGGCTCTGTACAGTATCTCCGACTGTCTCGGAGGAATTTTCCCTTTTTTAAGTCGACGCTGTCAAAAATATTTTGTTATCGAAATGGATTTCTTTCAGTCGGTTTGTGACTGTGGCGTTGTTGTGGATAGCAACGTTCCTCATATAGACCTCTGATGATGTGGCTCTGGCTTCTTGGTCCGTGTAAGTCGAGGGCAAAGGATAAAATAAACAACCAACAGAGGACATCCTGCATAAGTCAGATACAGCAGCTTGTGGCCTCCATGCAACGCACCCGGCTTGCAGCTAACGCCAGCGTAAACACAACTGTGTCCTTGTTGCACACTCAGCTGAGGTGGTCGTGTTTGACCTGGGAAACCTGCTTATTGGCTGAGGGTTACACGCACACATGGCGTCCCAGCGCTCTTTGCCGATGCCCAGAAATGTCCGGAACGCAGCAAAGGCAAAATAAAAGGGAAATGTATCTATAGATACAGACACCACACACGTCTAGTGGGTCATAAGTGATGATTGAGAAGGAACGACATTTAGAGATGGCTACTGTTGGCGAAGCGCCTTAAACATGCATTATTCATAATGACCATCAGGGGGCGACTCCTCTGGTTGTATAGAAGTCTATATAAAATTACTCTACTTCCCTCAGTAAACATTGTAAACATGAGTTTATGTCTCAATCTCTAGTCAATACTGCATGATGTTCATTTGGTAAATTAGGCCTAAATGTTAGACTTTTTAAAGATCTGTGCATCCACAAACAAAGTCCATAAAATTAATATTGCATTCATCAAAACTTGACAAAGGGAGAAGATTCAAGTTCATCAAATTGCTATTTACTACAGGGCCATTGCAATTTCTGGTTTTATTGTATAGTGAAGTGTTTTATTTCGTCCTCCATGTGCAATCAATCAAGTTTAAAAAAAATAAATCTTCAGATTCCTCAGAAACAGAAATAACAGTAAAAAAAAACAAAGAACAGATCGCAAAACAGAAAAATAAAAAGGAGCCAATATAACTTTTAGAGAAATCATATTTTTGCTAATCTTTGCATTAGTAGTTCCAATAAGGCATGATAGGCTACTTTGAGCTAGTTTTAGATAGTTAAAAATCTTAATTCCATTATTTGATATTGCTATGAAAGAATCTCTTTCAAACAACTTCCTTCGAGTTTCTTGCCAAAAAATACATTTTCCATGATAGCACATCATAGCAATATAATTTTCCTTCACTTATCTACTAATCATTACTGAATAGAGCAATAATTCACGGACCCTCCGTACATTAACGGTGTGCTAAACTGTCTCATCAGAACAGTCTAATCCTTTTACATTAGTGATGGAGGCCTGGAACTTGCAACATGTAGTAAGAGGTCATCACACTGGATGCTCATTGGGGTGTTTGTAGAGCAGATGTGTGCAACAATTAAGTGTGAAGAAAAGGTTTCCTGAAATCACTGGATTTATTTCTGTGTATCGCCGTTCAACTAATGTATTCCTTGATTGCCACGAAGTGATCCTCCATCAATATCCCAATATAAAGTACCAGCCCTTTTTTTTTGTTTTTATGATGTGTGGAAATGTGCTCCACACTTGCAGACCTGTTCCCTGAGCGCGTCTGATCCACCTCAGTGTGTGTGTGTGTGTGTGTGCTGGATTAGGATGGCTCAGGACAGATTAGTTAATTATAGACACCTGCTGTCTAAGCGTGGCGTGCGTTGTCAGGTGTTGCGGCATGAGGTCGGCTCGGCGCTGAGGGGAGGAAAAAGGCGAGGCGAGGTGTGCCGTCGCGTGGACGTGTGCTCGGCCGTGTGCTCTCAGGATTGCCTCTCTGGCCCCCCGCGCAAATGGGAATATTCACACACCTCGCCGGGAGGAATTGTGACGCGCTCGAAACACTTTCACCGGGCGAAAATTGCAAAACTCTTCTCTCCCGCAGCAGCTATTTTGTATTACATTTCTGCCCCTCTGCAATCAGACAGTTGGCATTCAATTATCCTGTAATTCCTGCACAGAAATTCTCTGATTCCCACGTCAAACGACAAAGTAGTGTACGTGGTGAAGCTGCCGTTTCAATGACTAAATTATAAGGCCCGATGCCTCCTCGTCATGATGGCCGACCGAGAGCACTAGAAGTGTCGAAATGTTCAAACGGCTCCGAGGCAACGCGCACCTCGGCAATCATCTTGTCCACGTCAAAAATGCCCCAACATAACATTTAAGAATAAGTGCTGCCATGGCAACAGCGGCACGTTGCCTTCATGTCCAACGACCGTGTCACACTGTGCAGCTTAAAGGAGCCTCGGGGAAGAGGAGGCCACTCAAAAGACTAAGCAGCACTGCAAATGCCTGCAAATCAAATCAAGATTTAGTGCTGGCTAAACACTCATGGTCATACTATTATTATCAAACATGCAATTTCTAAAAAAAAAAAAATCATGAAATAATATATTTGGCTTGATTTCCCCCTCTTTTCTACATTTGCCTTCATCCAAATACAAATCGTCGAGTCATCTCAAGCGTTCCTGAAATGACACGCACGGCAAAACCGTTAACATACAAGTAGTACAAACACGTACCCAGACATAAGGCATAATGGATGTCTGATTAAATACTCTGAAAACATGTTGAAGAAAAAAGCTGCAATCAGTTGTTTGTCTTTTTGGTTTTCCTCTCGTAATCAACTCTTATTCTGCTCGATGAGTTCTCCTCGAAGCTTTTGCGGTTTAATTTGTACGCCATTGTTTAGAGCGAACTTAATCGCTACGAACAGATTCTGCACTCGCATGCTAGGGACTGAACAGGACGACGTTTCGGTATCGGAAGCGTTCTGTTTTTCCGCCGACAGTCCGAGTCGTATCGACCGATTACGTCCGAGCGGGTAAACGGGTGGAGCCAAAACGTATTTGCCGAATGTAATCTTGCATAATTACGCAATTCCGTTCGACAAATATTTTTTTGTTGGTTTAAAATGTGCTCCTACACCATCTGCTTGAGGAGACAATCTGGTCGAAAGATGTCGTTTCACAACTCCAACTCCAGTCTCGCGTCTCAAGTTGCTAATCGGACCGCAAACACCGAGCAGCGGGAATCAGCTGGCGACACCAGAACCCGGATGTACAGCCCCTTAACCCCCCTGTCAGAGTGCTCGACACTTTAAATGAGAAACCTGACAAAAGCGGCTCACATACCAATGAAGCATGAACCCATTCGAGATTACAAAATCATCACTTGCTTTGAGAGAGGCTTAGCCGCGTTGTTTGCCCACAAATCGTGGTAAATCGTTTTAAATTCTCCACATGGCGGCACAGATGAACAGTGCACACGTTCGATCAGCTGTTATGAAGAGCGTTACTTGACTCGAATGATTAATAACAGCATTTGAGAAAAACACGGTACGTGCAATAGCTGAGGTGTTAAAACTCCTGCTAACCTTTATTTTGAAAGGGCTGCAAAGGAAAAAAGATCTGCAAGCCACGCTCTTATAAATATCTGTATTAAGATGTGCAGGTGCAGCACGTAGACGCTTAAAGAATGTCCCTGCTGAATATGCATTGTTTAGTTCTATTTCTCTAATTCATGAAATCGAAGTAAATTAGCTTCTTTTTTTTTATATCCTAAACACGATTTGTCTTTTTAATGAAACGGGAAACGAACACGACTCAGCACTTATTTCCACTCATTCGGGAACCTCCTGTGACTTGTTTCCATTGGACGTCCAAAGCAATGAAAAAAACTTTCTTGCTGGAAGGAGAAGTAAATAAATATAACCAAAGCAACGAAAAAAAGTAGAGGAAGAAAAAAAGAAAAAGACAGCAACAAGGATTTTCACCCCCTTGCTAATCTCAGCAGGTTGACTCCACCCTCCCGCTCTGGGAGACTCCTGTCAGACCTCCAGGAGTCAGTTTACCTTTACGCACCACCCTGAGGCTGAATGATTTGGTGATTTGGGAATAGACGTCCAAACGCTGAGAAAGAAGTGATCTGCAGATATTTTAAAGGAGCGACGAGGCCCCTTCTGAAGGGATACAATTTTTTTTTTTCAAGGTTCCGACTGGATTTACCAATGCACGAGTCATGACTCTATTTTTCCCACTGACGCGGATGGCTGTGCAGTAGCTCTCCACCAATACAATTTCGGTCCAAAGCAACATACAAAACAACTGGTAAGCGTTCTGAGTAGCATGTGGTATGTGGTAGTTCTGAATGGGGGGGGGGGACATTAAAATAATGTCCAGCCTCTCCCGTGGAACTTCGCCTTGAGAGCTGAACGATGGATGCAACAATAGCCGCGGTCTTTTGTGTTCAGATGCAACAACCGACATAAAGGAAAGCATCCGTCCAATCCTGCTATTGACATGTTGAAGTATGATGTTTTTCAGATGTATCTCGTCACAGCACGTGTACTTGTTCTGCCCCGTTGACCTTTTTTTCATCAGCCTCACAAGCACAGATGTTGATAAGGTGCATTTTCTGTGACTGTTAATGGTAATACCGCCAAAATAACTTCCAGTAAATCCTTAATATTTCCTTTTTCTTTGGTGGGAAAGTGCCATTATATTGCTCAGTCATGTTTGTTTTCTTGTTGTCGGTCTTAAAGGATTTGTCTAACGCTTTTGTTGGAACCTAAACAAATAACACGAAAGTTTGTTATTCAGATTGGTAATCTCCCGCTTAACAGTGGTCAGGCTGAGTGGCGGTGACACCTTGACTTTTCCTGGGAAGCCCCTTTTCTGTTGCATAACTCAATCACTTGTGTGCTGGAGGTGCTAATTTTACCCTCTTTAGAAGGCTTAAGTCTCATTAATGCTGGAGCACAGTTTATCACAAAGGTGTGATTGACTTGGCCGCTGCTCTGGCCTCACCTCACATGTTCGCTTTCACTTCTGCAGAACGTTATTCAAATATATTGGATTATCAATCTTCAATGTCATTGAATGTGGGAAGAAAGAGTACATTAAGTTTCTTTCGTGCCTATAATTAAAGCTTTGTCCACCCCTCTGTGACTGTGTGCCGTCCTTATGGGGAAGAAACCTTTTCCCTCACTCCAACTTTTTTCTTCTGTGGCGTTTGCTGCCAGCATTAATATTCCAGGTGTTAAAGTCACAAAGGTCGAGTGTCCAAATGAAACGGGCACACTCGCTGTTACATAACCGTGCACGTCTGTGCTCTGCGGAGGATTTATCGGCTGCACAGGGGAAAGCTGATCTCTAAGTCAAAGAGGCTTTGCGGCAGACCACAACAAACCTGAGACACTTGTTGCTTCGCCGAGATGATGAAGCAGCGAGATCAAAGGAGGGGCGGGGTTCTCTGTCTGAAGTGAACGTCTCCGAGCAATGAAAGATCTGGAAACTCAGAGAAAAGCATGGAGCCAAATCACTGACCACATAACAAAGAAAAACCCCACATGTATTGTGATGTGAAAAACACTTTTATCTCTCAAATTATCATAAATGACTATGCATAGAAATCCAGCAGAAGCAGCAAAAGAGGGGGATACGGGGAACAGCTGGCGTTCCGTTTTATTCAAATGAGTCAAACTGGAATACATTGATTAAAATGCGGATTATACACGGGCTCTTTATTGATTCTGTGCTAATTGTTTGGGAATGTCTATCACTAATTGTAAAAGGCCATCTGCAAACTTTTTGTTACAACTTTGCATGCATTCAGACTGCAGAGCATTTTGCAGAACTATATCACATTTAACCATGCGTGCGTGTGTCCTCATCGATTACTTTTGAAGTAGCCATATTGCTTGTCAATGCCATCATCACCACCCTGTGTGTTGCCGGTTTGTCACTGCTAACTCTACGGTTAGCCTAGTGAGGGTATTATGCACATCATCTCGCTACCAGGAGGGTATAATGCGTTGGAGATTCACTGCTGAGGCCCCTTGACCAACCAGTAGGAGTTGAAATCCCAGTGACAATAATGTGATCCCTCACTGGCTTCACACTAATAAACATTGCCAGAATGCACAGCGAGGCCGGAAGCCTCTAGCATTCTCTAAATAATATCTGTAAATTAAAAAAGGTTGTCTCAGCAACAGCTGGCTGTGCATACATCTTTCTATTTGTTCCATACTTAGTAATAATGTAACATTTCTACTCAAAGTTAAATCTCAAATTTAATATGAAGGAGGCTGAAAATAGAGATGGGTGTGCAGTAGAATTGTTAATGTCTGATTAACACCAGCTCTTCTTCCTTCTTTGCCTCTTTCAGTGCCAATAAAATGCAGAAGCAAGTGGAGGTCAAGATGGACGGGAGCCACCTTGAGCCCATCGTGGAATCTCCTGACAACATTTGTAGCAGCATGTGTGATAAAATCATGAAGAACATGGTCCTCACTCTCACCATCTTGGGTAAGCTGTTTTCGATGCCGCTACTTTCATCCACAATCCGCCCACGTTCAACTCCCGCTTCACAGAGACTTTCCCAGCATGCATTAAACAAAACGCACTTAGACAAATAAAACACAGATAGAAATAGAATTAGAGGAGGACGGACATTGAACATAGTTATTTGACCCAACAAAAAAAGCTCCGGTGAGACGGATGGCTGGCTAGTTAGCTCGGTGGCTTGTTTTCTGTAACCAGTGTAGCATCACCGCATGGTGGACTCCTCAAGCTAGCTCGCCAACTAGCTAGCTGGCTTGGAAATTCCACCATGCTTTAATGCTAGCCTGGTTACAGAAAACAAGTCGGGCAAAGTAGTCCCTCATAGCGATGTGCTATAGGAGTGCGTAAATGGAGCATTAAGTTGTTTGAATTGACTCATTTGCTCTCTCGGTGCTTTGTGACTTCACTTGTTTTAGTCGTTACCGCAAAACCTTCACCTCCAGTCAGTTTAGTTTACACGAAGGTTATCCCACTGCTTAAAAAATGGCCGCTATTTTATTTATATGTTTACACCAATGGGAAATTAACTGTGGGAGGAACCTGGAGCATCAGCAGAAAATCCAGTTCCCAAAAACATTCAAACTTTCCTCAGGAAGGCCCCGCCCTCTCAAATCCAGAGCCCTCTTGCCCTACGTGAAGCCAATAACTTGTTATTGAATTCCATTCCAACCATTCCAATATGAAAATGATTCACAGCTTCTTGTTCAAAGCATTGCGATTATTCTGTGATGCTCTGACGTCGGGAGCTACTTTAATATTTCATTTGAACTGAATATAAACAAGAAAAAAGCTGTCGCCCTCCGTTTGTTATTTTTCCACTGTTATTTTTCCTCTATTTTTATTCTACATTTGTTGACGGATGTTCAGTGACTGGGAAAGCATTTGGATTAAAGTAATATTCTCTTGGTGTCGTTATTTTATACGGGGTAACCATGTAAGCCCATGGCACCGCGGCGCTCAGATAACCCGGGTTGTGTTGTTAATTAAAAAAACTCATGAACTCTTAAAAGAAAAAAAAAAAAATGTGAGCCCACATTCATCACGCAGACGTCGATATGTTCGCCTTCAGCCACTTTCAGCGTGCGGGGTTAGCGTCTCATGGCTCCGAGTCACCACGCTTTGTGATTGATTTGTGTTTTTCTCACCGGCTCAGGTGTGTTTCTGGGCTCCATCGCTGGAATGTTGCTGCGGCACATATCGCCTCTCCCTCCTGACGTCGTTATGATCATCGCCTTCCCCGGAGAGATCCTAATGAGGATGCTGAAGATGCTTATTTTGCCTCTTGTTGTCTCCAGTCTGGTCACAGGTGGGCGAGTTGGTACAGCGGCTGCTGCGAATGTTCTGCTCAATTTGCCGAAATGAGGTCGCAACGGTTGCAACTTGTTGCTGCCTGAGAGTTGCGTTGCAACAGGAGAGATGAGAGAGTGGGCGGGGTTTTTCTTCCGGCATATTGTGTTTAAACAGAAGACCTGTTTGGAGGACGAGAGGCATACAGATGTTTTTTTTGGCCGGGGGGTCCACACTTATAATCTATATTTATTGATAACATGAACATCACACGACTTCAAAAGATAAAACTTGGACCAAATGAATCCAATTGCCAATTTGGTGTTTTATGTTTCTACAGACAGTGAATACGTTGAATGTCTGTGTTTTTTACATTTGGTCAGAGCATTTGGTGAAGCAGCACAACGAATCACGCACTCAGAGCAAGGGACAGTATATTACTGTATACATCGTATATTGAGCGCCTGCGTTTGGACATAATTTTCGTGATATAATAATAATAATAATAATAATAATATGTAGGCTATAACAAGCCACAAAGTCATCGAACGGCACTCCCCCCTGAGAAAAGCGCAAAGTCCGCGCTGACCGTGCACTTTTTTTACGTTACTTTAGTGAAAATTAAATTCAACCGCCATTTTCCTGATTTATTCTTACGTTACATTACATTGTTATCTTATTGTTTTAACACAAACCATGATCTTTTTTCCAACTTGAACCAAGTAGTTGTGTCGCCTACATCTAACAAATCGTTTCACAATGGTTACCACATGTCATTGTGCTTTTATTTTGAAAAGTGTTTTATTTTATTTTTTGTAAAGAAACATAGACATTCAACGTATCCGTGGTTTGCAGAAATCTACAATGCTCACATACTTTATGACGACTGGGTTAACAGATTCTACTGATATTCAGTATTTCATTATGTTGTTCCCTTTTAAAATAGACTTATTTGGAAATTAAAGAGCACATGGAAGTCCTTCATTTGAACATTTAGTTTATTATGTTTGTTTGTTCTTTCGATGATGACGTCCAGCTCTTTCATGTGTATCTAAATCACAGTAGAACTGTTTTAAGAACACAATATTTACGTTGTCATACGTTTTTTTTGTTGAAAATAATCGTCAAATATGCTTACAAAATATAGTTTTAACTTTGTTTTACAAAGTTGTTTCTATTTATGATGCACATGTGACGATTAGAAATATTGTCTACAGTAGGCCGCAATGTGCAGACATATTTTGACAGTTCACACAACGTCTCTACGAACTCGATTACCCTCCGGAAACAATTCATGTGCTGGAAACTCCAGTTATTCATTCTGTGCAGTTCCAGAAGTTGAGACACAGTGTTACAATCACTCGCTGTCACATTGAAAAACAAATTCAATAGATTCGTCCTATTGTCCGTACAAATGTGAAATTAAAGTGCAGAAATGTTCTTCTGGTGTTCTCTCACAGCAGAGTTTCTGACTCATCTCACTTTTGGAAGCTAGCCATGTGAATTCTTTTATTTTTTGGGGAATAGAATTAGTTTTTCCAATAGATTTGCACAATTTGTTCTCACAGCGAGAACAGTCGCACAATCCACACTTATCTAAATGAGGTGAGCCGTGTGTGTGTGGAGGATCCACAGTTCAAGTGCTGCAACCTGGTCTGACTGGAAGCAGCAGTTTGGTGGAGGCAGCTGATCAACTTAATGGTGATGTTGAGTTTCAAATATTTTCATTGAACTCATTTGTGCTAAATAATTGGCATTCGTATATAGTAGGGAACTACTTTTCTTCCATGATTTACTTTAAATGAAATGGAAGAGAGAGAAAACAAAGACAGACAAAGGAAAGAAAAAACAAATGGAGTAAAAACTATACAATAAATACATCTAATCCTCTTGAGGCTTCAGCTTTATTGGAAGAAATTCTGCATTTGTTCTTAAGAGTTTCTTTTTTTTAATAAATACTATTAGCCCATAGTCTGTTGTTAAGAAGCGGTCAATGTCCTAATTGCCTCAGATATTCCCAGTATAATCATTTTTGGTTCCGGCTCTAGTGGGATTTTAAAATTAAAATAAAAAAAAGAATGCAGAATATTTCTGCATTTTGTGTTTTGGGGTTTAGAGAAGAGGTCAGACACATGAATAAATGCATGGATACATTTTCAAAATGGTACTTAATCACAATCTAATAAAGAGAGAAACATTTTCAGTACTGGGGCACTTTAATTGTAATTTCCCTTATGCCAACAGGACTCGCGGGTTTGGACGCCAAATCCAGCGGCCGCTTGGGCACCAGGGCCATGGTGTACTACATGTCGACGACGGTGATCGCGGCCGTCCTGGGAGTGATCCTGGTGCTGCTCATTCATCCCGGTAACCCCAAGCTGAAGGCCAACCTCGGGCCGGGAAAGAAGAACGACGACGTGTCGAGCGTGGACGCTTTCTTCGATCTCATCCGAAACCTTTTCCCGGAGAACTTGGTGCAGGCCTGCTTCCAGCAGGTAGGCGTCTCGCCGAAAGAGTCCGCCCACCACAGAGAGTCTGATTCATGTCACTTCCTCCAACCTCTATGTTCTTCTCTCTGCTCTCTTTGTGTAGATCCAAACAGTAATCACCAAAGTACAAGTGCCCACCAACAGAACCAAAGCGCCCCCGCAATTCACCGTAAAAAGGACGCTCCAGTTCAAAGGAGGGATGAACGTCCTTGGTAGGTGAAAAGTCTGAGAAGTTGTTGAAGAAAACCAAGAGTTTCTTTTTCATTTTCTAGAACATAATAACTAGAGAACACAATAAGCTAACACCCACCTGCACCTAAACAGATCCAAAAACAAAACCTCCTTGGCAGGTGTAACAATGAATTCAATTGTCCTTTTTCCAACACCTGTGACGCCAAAGTTATTGTACTTTGCAGATATACTTGCATTATCCTGTTTTTTATTATTATTGTTGCAAACACAAAAGAAATCTACATTTCTGTGCCACATTTTGCCCTCGTTCCAGGCTATTTATTTTCTTTAAGGCACGTGTATCCAAGCGTAATGCAACATTACTCTGTCCGTACAGGCTTGATTGGCTTCTTTGTCGCTTTTGGAGTAATTATGGGCAAAATGGGGGAAAAGGCCAAGATGATGTTAGAGTTTTTCAACGTCCTGAATGAGATTGTCATGAGGCTCGTTGGCGCAATTATGTGGTAAGTGCTCTCCACTACAGGCGTATTGACACTGCCAAACCATTCCTCCTCAATACATTCAAAACCTCCAGACATAAAACGTCAAAAAAAAAAGAAGTAATCTTGATGGCAAACATCTTGTGTCTCTCTGAAGGTACTCCCCTTTTGGTATCGCCTGCCTCATCTGTGGAAAGATCATCTCCATCGCGGACTTGGAGGTGGTCGCGAGGCAGCTGGGCATGTACATGGTCACTGTGATAGTGGGCCTGATCATCCACGGAGGCATCTTCCTTCCGCTGATATATTTTGTGATAGTAAAAGAAAACCCCTTCACGTTCTTCATGGGGATATTCCAAGCTTGGGTCACGGCACTCGGAACAGCGTCCAGGTATGATGAGGGGATTTCTGTGCCTGCTTCTAATTCCTGGCTTATTCTGACCGTAGTGAGCGCCCCCATATTTGTATAAATACTCACATTTCCCTCTCCTCCCACCCCCCCATGTCCATATGGTAAATACCAGATGCAAGCTTTATTAAAAAATGGTCACTATGAAGTCGTCTTGCCATCTTTGGCTTCTCACTGTGTCTCCGTGTGGGAGGACCTCCCTGGACCAGATGTTTTATTAATGAGGTTGAGCTCGGCCCCGTCACGTTCTGGCCCCTTCGGCGTCCGCCGTGTGCCAGAAACACTTGTTAATTATCAAGACAAAAACATACACAACAACCGCTGAGCCACAACGGCTGTTTTTCAGGATGAGATTCAGCCTCAACGTGAACTCAAACTTGAATAACTTTTTGCTTCCTTGGTGAAGTGAAACTCATTGAGGCCTTCGTCTACATTCGTCTGTTTTATTTAACAATGTAACATGAATATTTTACCATAGTTCAGAGTGGATTTATGTCTGTGTGAAAAGAAGAATAGCGTCATTAATTTGACAAAAAATACTGCAACATCAAGTGCGACCCAGTCTGATTAATTCTCAACAGACAGTCTAGGATTTGCTGTAAAGTTCTTGATTTCTAACCAGAAAGTTAGTGCCGACTTGGTGCAGGGTTTGAAAACAGACCCCCGACTGCACTTTCGGTTTCGTGACCATCGCAAAACATTCCTTCCTCCTTTCATTTCACCGCAGTGCCGGCACCTTGCCCGTCACGTTCCGATGCTTGGAGGACAACCTGGGCATCGACAAGAGGGTCACGCGCTTTGTCCTCCCAGTCGGCGCCACCATCAACATGGACGGCACGGCGCTGTATGAGGCGGTGGCCGCCATCTTCATCGCTCAGATGAATGGGATCCACCTGGACTGGGGCCAGATTGTTACCGTCAGGTGAGCATGCGGCTGCAGGGGGTTGCAGACGTTTGCAAAGGGTTCGCATTTTGGCAGTAAATTGGCCTGAGCATGAGAAATTATATGCAGTGAAGAGGTCAAATACAGTAATTTGTTTCACATAAATTTAATGAAAACCATAATTTGGGAGTTTGCGAACCATTGTGGATATGAATTAATTCAGTGTCTTGATTATGGTCAGGCACTGTGTTACTCATGCACTTCCTCGTGCGTTTGGTGAGTCATTTCAAATGTTCAGGTTGGTCGTCAAACCGTTTTTTTATTAGAAATACCGTGCCTGCATGTTGAAATAGTTTTTCATGGCCATGCCCTCTGTCCTCCTGCTGAGAGTATGAATTTGCTTCCCTTGTTTAGTATGACAGCCACCCTGGCCAGTGTTGGAGCAGCCAGTATCCCCAGTGCTGGACTTGTGACCATGCTTCTGATCCTCACGGCGGTGGGGCTGCCCACCGAGGACATCAGCCTCCTGGTCGCTGTCGACTGGCTGCTGTGAGTTCACCAGCGACACCAATGATACCATTGAAAAACATAAAGACACTTGCAATCTGTTTACCCCTCAAAAAAATCCCTAAATGAGACCAAATTCACATTTTCTTTCTTCAGAATGTGCCGTCATTTCAACAAAACTATGACATTTGAGAAAATGAGAAACATATATCAGCGGGTTTTTAAGAAATACCAATATCCAGCTTCAAAGCATAACTCCGTCCACCACATTGTCTCAAATTCCCCCCAACAATCCTTTGGATGCTTAAGTATCTTCACTAGAAAGCTGCATGCAGAGAACACGTTGTATACCAGCGAGGTCGCACAGACAACATTGAATCAGAGTAAAACTAGAAAAGAAAATACAAAACATCTTAATTGAATAGCAGATAAATATTAACAGCCAAAAGTCACTATTCCTAATTGTACAACACGTGAAGAATATAAAACACTTACAGTCATTGCTTTCTGAGGAATACAGGCAAAGGATTACTGTTGATTAAACATGGGGTGCCACACAGCCATGACCATGCTCCCTGCAGTTTACAGCTCTTTAACGTCCTACTTCCTGTTTCTCACTTCCTGCTTCATTACAGGTTTCAAAATAAAAGCGCTACACCCAATTATGCATGAAACAATGAAAACACATAACAGTTAACTTAAACACTTCTTTAACATATGCAGGGCAGAACGTGTCGTGTTTTGACAACAAAACCACAGAGATTTGTGAAGGAGAAATATCACATTGACAGATGAGTAAAACGTGCTTGTTGGCCGGTATCAGCAATCTCTTGCTCCCTATTCCTATTTATTTATTATTTATTTCAGCATGATACACTGTCAGTTGTGATCAATGGTGTTCAGTTTATTGTTATATTATTATGCATGGGCTATGCATCTTATATAGAAGTGAAATCAACCCATAGTGTTGCTACTTATTTGAAGTTCAGCACCAGCCAGACAGACTCAGGTTTTAGGAGCAGTGTCCCAGTCAGGATGCTGAAACATATTATGCAGCAGGATTTTTTTCTTCTTCTTGGACCATTATTATGACTATAAATGATGCCCAAGAAGCTTAAAGACAAAACTTGCTGTATAGTTAAATAATTATTTCATCATTTAACAACTTTAACAGGGTTTGCTCTGTATAATTCATTACATTCTGTCAAGCAAACGGATTGAGAAAACGTTTAAGTAATGTTTCATCGACTATATTTTACCACAAATAAATTAAAGAGTTCTCCTCGGTTTCGCACGGGTCCACCAGCCGCCGCCCACCCTTTGTGAACTTTCTTGCTACTCGTTTGTCTGCTACTTCACTTTCATACCACGTAACTTTCAACAATGTTCGCTCGATACACCGAATGCAAAAACGCCGACATTCAACGACACATCTTTGGTTTTCGGAATCGCACGACAATGACATAATTTATTCCCGGCGGAGATAAAACCACCGCCGTGGCCAAAGTATCTTCAAAACAGACGCTTGACTTTGATTTGCAAAGTGAGCGTTTTTCTCTCCCGGTCTCCGACATGTGTTTTGTGGGTGTAAAAACACTCGGGCTTTGATAACTTTTCAGCGGAGTATTTACTCTCTTCATGCCCACTCATTCACTCGCTTCCATCTCCAAAACCAAAATTACCCCCCCTCCACCCCCAAAAAGAAACCGTTCTCCTTTTCTTCCATCAATTACCCCTTCTGTTTCTATCCATCCATGCAACTGTCCTCCTCAACATGCAGGGATCGTTTCCGTACCTCCGTCAATGTGGTGGGGGACTCCTACGGGGCCGGCATCGTGTACCACCTTTCCAAGCACGAGCTGGACTCCTTTGACCAACAGGCCCGGATGGAGGACTTTGAGATGGCAAAGACACAATCCTTCTTTGAAAATAACAGCAACCAGAATGTGTACGCTCACCACAACTCAATCTTGATAGACGACTGCAAGGTACATTTCACGTTAACGGACATAGAGACGTGCATGTAGAGAATCCTCCCCCAGCTCTGTGTCTGCTGTGTTCGTCTTTCTTTTCCTTTCCGTGTTTCAATGTGACTTCTTGTATCGGTGTATTTGTGTGTGCGTGTGTGAATAGACAATGTCACATTTGGTGAAAACGCTGAATAAATATTTCTATATTTATTTATTCACCTGTTACTCATATGAAAAAGCAGTTTTTGTGGTACCGGGTTCAGCAAAAGCAAAGTACGTTCTTTTTTTTTTACATTATAGATTTTTATCATCGTCAAAAACTCTGTTTTAATCTCGTGAAACACACATGTAAGTGTTCAATTTTAAGCATCAACCATTTTCCAATGCGTTGTCTTGTACACAATTATATTTAAGTTGTATTTTGATGTTATATGTTTTGATTTCATTAAGAAACTGTTCTTGTTTCTTCTTCTTCTCTTGTCTACTTAATTGGACATGTATTTATGGCAGCCCTGACCAAATTACACTTTTCAATCATTGGCCATCTTTTTAAAAGAGTATTTTTATTTTATTTTTCCTGTAGCCAGTGGTATACATAAAGACTGCTGTTTCACCCAATGTTTCATCCAGAGTGATGCATACATTTATGAAATGCCTATGAAAGTTAGTTTTTAGGAGAATTTCACTCATACGATAGAATATTTGCTGATATTTTGTTGTCTGTATGATGCAACTTTTGCATGCTGATTACTTTGATGACTGATTATTGTAATTCGGTTGGGCAGAGAATCCATAAAATACATGGCCAACTCTCAAGAAAACTATGATGCTCCATATTTTCATATAATGTTGTTACTGACGAACCACATTGACATGTAAGCAGCATCACTGTGTCATTGTATCAGTGTATGAGATGACATGCGTTTCAATGCCGGGGGATTCAAACAATAATTCAGCCCCGAGGCCAATGGCCAGAATGTAAAGACGTACAATGGCTTCTCTGCTCCCAACCGCTGACGGTGTGTAAATGACGGTGCCTTGGCCCCCTCCCCCACAGTTAGATGTTCTTGATAATTGCTTGCAGGTCACCAATGGCAAAATTGGCAACACCGCAGGGTTCTCTCTTGTTGAGGAGGGACCGTGGAAATGCGAGTAAAGCAGATCCCGATGCTGCCGCGCCTTACCCCGAGTTCCGACAGCTTTAACTTTCTGCCGACACGACTATAGAAATCAACAAAAAAGCAACACAAAAAGAAAGGAAACACACAAAAAAAAAAAAAAGAAATCGCATAGAAAAAGAAGGAGCGAAACAGTGAAAGTAAGCAGAGACCACGAGAACAAACAGTCGGACAGTCTTTTTTTTCTTCTTCTTCTTCTCTCAGTTACCCATCCGGGGAGCTGCTGGAGCGTACTACAGATGACTCTCCGAACTTGTGTTAGATCTTGCATTTGCACTAGACACAAACTGTAATGAACTGGTGCATTTCCAGCGCTTTGTACAGAACAAAACATCCCGCGGTTGACTCCACTCAGGGCCTTACTCGGTGCCGCTGCAAGCTTCCTTCTTGTCCCCTCAACGAAAGACTTCTTCGACCTCGTGCAACAGCTCATTTTTCTTTTGTATCGAAGAATTTTCCTTTGTAGCTCGAAGGGCAGCGGCGCGACACGTGGACGATGTACTTGTTCCACTTAATGCAAGGACCAAGTAAGAGAAAACGTCAACGTCGGTGTAAATGACTCGGAACTGTTACTGGAGGAGATCGGCCGATCAGAATCAGACAGGTGATTGTTTTGTGTACTCTGAGACGCTCTGTCTTCTTATAAAATGTCCGTAAACTCTAGACCCGAGGATGCTCCAAATAATGCAAACTGGGTTTATGAACACAAAGCTTGGGCAGAGCGACAGAGCGCTTCGTGTGGCACTGTGATGTATGTGATGGTTACGCTGCGTTACCTTTTGACTGTTTGACTTATGGGATTACACCGTGATGTCACACACATGGCCAAGCCTAAGAAGCAAAGCTTAAGGCTAAGACCATAAGAGCAGAGGGGGGTGACCTCTAAAAGTGGCAGCAACAGTACAGGATGTCTTGCAGGGAGCTTTAAAGCAGAAAATAGAGTACGTGAAGGGTGCCCTCACAGCTGTTTATTTATTGATTTATTACTTTTTGTATACATGTTCTGTGTGAGCAATGCACTACGTTTCTGTTTGCAGTCCAAAAAGGAAAGAAAAAGTATGCCTGTGTGCTGGAATGTGCCGCGTATTCATGTGTGTGTTTCTGAGAGCAAGAGCAAGATTAACAAGAGGAAAGAAAGTCGGAAGGTTCAACAGGAGGAAACAAAGATGGCATCGCTCAGCAGGCCGGTGCATTGCTCTGTGTTTTATGTCAAACTGTTTTATTTCTTTGCTACATGACAAACCTTGCCTTGACGATGTCAACTGCAGAGTGCAGTCAGTGTGATGACTAACACGTTTCTGTCAGAACTGTTCATTTCAACCGAATAGAGGGACTCACGGATTTTGAGGCCGTTTTTTTTTTTTTTTAAATTAGAGGAGTTGGGAGTAAGAAGAAGAGTTCCTCCACGTCCCGGCGTCGCTTCACTCCGAGCGACGGCGGGCGGGGTCTTCCCTCTCAGGATGTCACTTAGATCTCACGGTGTAGTTTCCACGCCGCATATTTAAAACACAAAGAACGAGCTGGGATTAGCTGTGGTCAAAGTTGGGCAAGTGCACACTAAGTTCTGCCCTCCGGCACTCGCTTGAATCTGAGGCCGCGACAACAAAAGGTCTTTGGATGTTGGCTGAATAATGTGCACGTTTTTGAGTTTAACTCTGTGTCGCAACTCTGTTCAAACGGGTTTATTTATTTGTCTTTTTTTTTGTAAGCGACAGCTTATATAATCATGTTTAAAGTGCCTCCTTGCACTTTGTGTATATACTCTCTTTAGATAAAGTGTATAAATCAAATGTATAGAATTTGACATTTCATGTCATCAGGATTGTTTTTGCTATGCTAAAAGTTTCTATAACTATATGTATGCAACAATGTTAGTACGTCAATTTTCCTTTTATGGGCCGCTAGTTGCCCCGATAGGTTGTGAATTTAGATTACTTGCAAACAAGGCATTCAATTTATTCGTTTTTAAAAAGAAACTGAGCTCCAAATGTTTGTCAGGGAGAAAAAACAAAGCCCAATATTACTGAATGTTGTTATTGATTATTTAAGAGTTGTGAGCACATTAGGGTCGTTTTGTTTTTTTTGCATGTGGAACATTGGTGTTGGCAGCTACAGTATGTCTACATGCTGTGACAGCCTTCCTCACAAATTAACAGCACACCGATTCATTTCAATAACCCCATTATCTATTAATTAATCACATAATTTTCCAATTTATTGCATTTCTTATTGGGCCTCGGTCTAAATAGGAATGGTTTCTTATTGGACTGGCCTCGCGTAGCAAGTGTTTTCTATGGACATGTGGAATTGTACAATCTTTAGATAAAACATTTTCTATCTTTCTTTTGGATTCCGTGCACATATTGGTGCAAGAATGTATTCAACGCTTCCTCGCGCTACATAAACTTACAACAGAGCACAAGCGGTATTTGTCAAGCAAGTGGACTGAACGTGTGTAAATGTCTTAATACTCGCGTGTAAATATTAATGGAAACAAATAAATGTTTATTGATGAGCTGCCGTTGTGTTTATTTCTCCGACGAGGTCAATAAAGCCAGCGAGTTAGTTATTCCGAGCACTGTTTCTTTAATGAATGTGGGGGAAACAACAGAACAGCTTAATATAAGTTACAATGCATAACAGACATCAGTTGTGTTATTACAAAAGGTTTTAAAATCATATTTATATTAAGGACAATTTACAAAATAAAATTCACCATACTGGACATGTACTTGTCCAAGGCTTGCAAGTTAAAAACAATATTTACAACAAAAAAACAAAACAGGAAAGACTTGAAATAAGGGGCCTTCGTGCAACTTACCCAACCAGTTTTTATGTTACAGTTAATACAATAAAAATGCATTAACCAGAATATTGTTGTCTCAAAGTAAATATATGATATGATGAGTTTTGGGCACTGGGCTCAGAGCTGTGAAAGTCCACAGAAACCTTTTTGGTCAACAGCCCCAACCGTTTTGTTCTGATGAACAAAAACGCTTCAAACGCAGTCCGTGTGGTTCTGTGACGAGTCTGAAGCCTCCAGAGGGTCATGCTTCTGATCCTCAGTGAGACGAGCATTTCTCCGGAAGCTCTTCCAGGGGGATGACCGTGTACTCTGAGCCGTGCCCGTTCTCCTTGGGTTGGTCTTTTTGCAGGAACGTCTCCATCTCCACCTCCCTCTGCTGGTTTGAGGAGTTAGCTTTGTCCTCCAACGTGGACGCCCGGCTCGGTCCATTCCACCTGCGCAGAAAAAACAAAGAGGGAACATTGAGAATTCAAGGCTACGCTCAAAATAGTTAAATACAACATATCTTTTGTCTCCGTCTGATCCTCTTACTTGTCTCTAGTGGCGATGGCGACAAAGAGCATTACGAGTGCTGCAAGACCAACAATAAAACCAACGATGATCATCCATCCTGGAGATAAGGGGGAGTAGGAGTTAGTCAAATGGACTCAAGTCAGAACATCTGGTTTATTAAAAGCATTTTTTGTTGGGACTCACCTGGTGTACCTCCTGCTGTGGGCGGAAGTTCAACATCCCTTTTGCTTTGTTCTGGAAAGAAATAGGTAAAATTGTCCATAAGCAATCGATAAGGATGTTATTAAAGTAATTGTCAGCATCACTAGGGGCAGGTATGTATTTGATATTTACCAGCATCATTGAGCTCCGCTTGCAGTCCTCCGTTCACTGATCCTATGCCAAAGCCACTTCTTGGTAACACATTTTGTCTGGTCGTGGAGGTCGACGATGCGGCGCTAGTTTCTGCACTGGAGCCGGAGGTCATACTGGAGCGTGTAGTAGTCGTGAAGTACCGGTCAAACATTTCACCATCGCCGGACCCCGAGCCAGAACCAGAACCCTGGGAGCTCAGGAAGCCAAAGGTGGAGACGGCGGGGTCGGTGGTTTGCGAGGCCGCGATGCGATCCGGGGTGGCGCTCGGCTGGGCTTCGTTCGGCACCGGGGTCGAGCCGGACGGTGGGCTTTGGGTGGCGGATGAAACTGAACTGGAGTCGCCGATTTCTTTTGGCGACATTGTGGAGGCGGAGCTCGGAGCATGTGAAGCAGTTGCGTTTCCAAACTGGAGAGACACGGCGGTCGTGGCCTCGACGATGGTCTCCCCACCGCTGCCCTTGATCGCAACGCCCTCTTTGGAGTCGGTGGCCGGCGTCTGGGACGCCTGAACGGTTACGCTTGTTGCGGGCGATCCAGTTGCAGGAGACTCCCGCGATCCAGTTGCTGGAGATTCAGTTGTGGGCGATCCAGTTGCAGGAGACTCCCGCGATCCAGTTGCTGGAGATTCAGTTGTGGGCGATCCAGTTGCAGGAGACTCCCGCGATCCAGTTGCTGGAGATTCAGTTGTGGGCGATCCAGTTGCAGGAGACTCCCGCGATCCAGTTGCTGGAGATTCAGTTGTGGGCGATCCAGTTGCGCCTGAAGGGAGGGAAAGGTTTTCGACGAGGAAGCCGTCCGTCACGGCCTCTCTGATTACTTCATCCTCAGCTTTGGCGGGGATCTGGGTCACATCTAGGACTAGAAGAAAAGGAAAAAAAAACAAAAAAACACAGGTCACGTCGAGTGTTTGCCTACCTGACCCGACACGAGCGGAGCAAAGGAAAGTTACCAGGGCTTTCAAGCGCTTCGCCCCAAAACAATACTTGTATGAACTTGTCGCGCTCTTCTTTCATGAGGTGGGCGACGGTAATGATTAACCCGAGTGACTAATCAGCTGTAAGTGGGCTAACAAAAGATAGGCAGCCTCATCAAAGCATTCATTGAAGAGCAGAGCGCTTGTTTGACACACCCAGTGCAACAGAGTAAACCATGACGCTTCTCTTTGTTTAAGTTGGAAGGAAGCCATAATCAGGAGGTTTGTGCCAGTTGGGAGGGGGAGAATAAGATGAATTAATAGGCAATGTTCTGCATTATGAATGCAAATAGTCATTGTTTATTGCCAATTTTTGTTTTATATTTCATAGCATACATTTAGTGAGTCTTCAGGTTCTACTTTACTTGATTCTACTCCAATACTGCGCTACGCTTGTTGGACGGCTGTAGAACCGGCTTTTCAGAATAAGATGTTACATTAATTGCATAATCTTGCAAAACACAATGTCTATGAGATTCAAAAACGTATCAGATGGTTAGATTGTAAATACTTTTCAGGGCCCAAAGAGGAAACATGATCCACATTTGAGAGGGTAGTAAAAACAAAATGCTTTTCCTTTTTCGCTTCATTAATCACTTCATGACACCTCAGATTAATCTTGTGACCTCTTTGAGGGGCTCGACTCCCCAAACCTTTGGAACCACTGCCTAAGATAATTATATATGTAAATGAGTTAATACTAGCTATACAACAGAAGCATCAGTAAAATGCTTACTCATTGACAACAGTGTTAACAATCTAATATTCATATAATGTAAAATGTTTTTAGTCACAGGGACCATTTCTGCAGAAGTACTTTTGCTGATAATACTTCTATACTTTAAACACTTGTAATGGAGTATTGTACATGTGGTTAATGGTACCAAGTTAAATAATCCAATTACTTAGCACGTCATGCCATAATAAGCAACCAACTGCTGCCTTGAAAACTCACATTAAAGTAAAAGGTAAAAAAAAGGGAATAAATAGATAGAAAGACACCTCCACCCTCCCTTTCTGCCCCGTCATGTGCAGCTCTGGTTCCCTATGAAGTTACCCATTTGCCCAAACTTGTGTGACAGCTTTCTGCTGATCTTTGGTTTCACCTTACTTCAGAAACACTCCCATTAATGCACCTCCTGGAGCGGCTCAGAACATTTTTTTTTTTACAAAGATCTCCGTTGTCTAAACCGGTCGGTGCCGGTGAAACCTGTGCACAGACGATGAAATAGTACCCTGGAATTCTTACAGAGAGACTTGGACCTGAAACGTAAAGAGCATCTCGGAGAGGGAGAGAGGAGAATGCTGACTCATGGGGGTGAGAACAAGGACACCGTGGGCATTATTGAAATGTCAGAGGTCTGTGGAGAAGAATTACTGCGTTTGTACAACGGAAAACCCAAAACTACGGCCTCACTATAGTACTCAGGTGAAAGAGTGTAATTTAACCTCAGAATCCTATTCATGAAAAGTGAATATCTTATGAGGATATAAGCCGAGCAGAAAAAAAAGAACGTTTCCTTTTACAGTGTAATCTTATAAGACAAAGCCACATGGCTCATATTATCACATGTACTCAGCTAAAATAGAAAGTGTTGGTTTAAGTGTTTAGGAAAATATTCACTGCTCTAAAACAGAAAGGAATATCAGAGTATTACTTACTATGAATAGGTGTTGAGTGGACCACAGCAAGAAGTCCAAGAATAACCCCAAAAAGAAGAGTCCTCATCTTCATACCAGAAACTTGTGAAGCAGCCATGGAAGGGAAGTTGTCGAGCCGAAACTATTTGGTTCACTGAACTGATAATGAAGCAGATGAATCGTGAGTTCGCTTTTATAGACACAGCAGCAGGTAGGTGTCACATCAGTACAACAATGTACTGCTGACGACACACACACACACAAAGGAGGGCCGGCACACCTGTAGACACACCCCCTTCCTCATAAACACACACTTTCTCACGCTTTCTCTCCCTCAGATATAACCCACAAACGCTGACACAAAAAATAAACAAGAAATCCAGTTGTACGGGAAGTTAATTAGGTTTTTCGGTACTTCTTGCTAGAAGAGGATGAGCAACAGGAAGACGGCATCAGTTTTTCAAGAAATATAACTGAATGCGCTCAGTTAGGGCTTCAGTCCAGAACATTACAACATAAAATATCTACTTACACCGTCGATGAGACCACGTCTTACATTTACCTAATGTTTATAGACGCCATGAAACAATACAGAAAACACACAACTACATATAAGACATAAGATATACAAACATAACAGAAAATTTAAAAGAAGATTTAAAAAGGAATGTAAACAAAACCGTCAAGGAGAAAACTAAGAACAAAAGTATACATAACATTTAACAAAAAAGGCAGAATGTTATATAGTATTTTTATCAAGTTTCTCACTCAAAAATGTCCCATAAAAAAAAGGAACACAACATTTTCCTGACAATGTATGTGTACACAAAGATGGGCAATATCCCCTTTATAAGCAGCATTTAATTCATCAATTTTTATATAATTGCTGTGAAGTGTGTGAAATGAATTAAGTTAAATATAACAATGTAATTACTTGGTCCTAATGCATTACTTCAAAAAAAGACCAGGTTCCTGTACTGGTGATGAATGGTAATGGCCTTGTGCAGCGGCTTTCTAGTCCTCGGACCACTTCAACGCTACATGTCATTAACCCATTCACACCCATTCATACACTGGAGGTGCCGCCATCCGTCAGGGCCGGTCAGCCATTCACACACCGATGGAACAACCTTCGGGAGCAATTTGGGGTTAAGTGTCCTACCCAGGGACTCGTTGACATGGACTTACATGGGCTAAAAAACAATCAATCACCACATTGTGGTGCGAATGAATGAAGTTCAACCAGCGGCTCAATTATGGAAAACACAGGGAAACCACTCAGAACACCTTGTGAAAAAGCAGTCAGGGAAGTAGAACATTACATGGCTGACAGTTGGGGAAGAAATTGGTAATATCTCAATTACAGTAGATAAGAAATTATGTGCAATTCTGGCGAACAACAACAACACCCCCTCTTATCAGTACTTCCTTATTCTATCTTTCCTCATTCCCACGTGGCAGCAGATGGGTTTCCACAGAATCGTCATTGATCTTGTTTCAAAAACCTTCGCATGAAATTTTAGAAAAACTTTTTTTCCTTTGTCCCTGTCGTACTCGGCTCAGTATCATCACGCTGCAGGCAGCGTGTACTGTATATAATGACTGTTGCTAGTATTTGGCGGAAGTTGATGAGTCACAGCGGCGCTTTGGCCTCGGGGCGATCTGGCGCGCTCACAAAGTCGAGACAGACGTCATGATTTACTCAGCAGCATGTGTGGGTGTGCACACACACCTGTCCGGTCTTGCACTCCACACCCAGACTGTTACGAATGGAAGTTGCATGAGACTCGGGACGCAAACCTGTGACTCCACATACGTGCAATTGTCTGCCTTTATCGGCTAGACGCCGCTCGTGATTACAAATGAAAAGCTTCCTCACAGTGCGGGTCGTCTAGGTAACATAAGTAGGTAATTATGTTTTGAGGGAAATGAAATCTTATGAGACAAAAGGAAATGCATTTTTTGATTAAAAAAATATATAAATATTTAGTATCGTAATAGTTTATCAAATTATCTTAATATAGGCCGAGACAGTCAAAGCCTTATGTTATGTCTTATACACTATTGCCCTTTGAATACTCGAGTTACAAAAAAACATGTGCAGTTTATTTATTTTTAATGGTAAAAGTAGCCAGGATTTTGGGGCAGTGGAATAACTTCAGTAGTTTGGGGAAGAGGCTGAGATTTATGAAGGCTAACTGGCTGTGCGTTTCATCATCCTGCAAACTTCAATGGCTTCTCCACCAACATGAGGGTGATTCAACCACTACTGGATTCTCATTTTAAAAATGTTCCTTTACCTCTTGAGATATTTAGACTTCGAGCTGTATTTCTCTTTGGTTGACCATTTAAAAAAAGAAGAAGGTGTAGATGTGAAGCAGTGAACATTTGGCCCCTGGTGCAAGGCTTTTCCTCGGAATTACATTATGCATTTAAATTGTTAAAAAGTGAAACACCCTGAATTAAAAAAAAACACCTGCTCAAAATATGCTTTTCCAGAATGAACAGAATGCTTAGCCTGTAGTAGTGCCGCTTTCCTTATTACAGTTGTTTGCACCCACAGCGATACACTAACAGTTCCCGTCACACCCAAGTCGCGGCTACTCACGGTCAGAAACACTGGTGAAATACACTCCGGCTAAAGTGAAAAAAAAGATACAATATAAAGAAAAAACACACAAAACACACCTTTTCAAAGCAACGTCTTACACAAACAAAACTAACAGAGCAAAAGAGTGCAAAAAGGAGAAACTGAAAAAAATCCCCAAAACCATAAACAGGTAAAATTACAGATTAACCAGGGAAATCAGGAAAAAGGATACAGGAGGCAGGATAGCAGGGAACAAAGCCGGGAATAAAGCAGGGAACAAAGCAGGGTGCATGCTAGGGAATAAAGCGGGAAGCAAACTAGGGAACAAAGCACGAAGCATCCGAGGGAATAAAGCAGGGAACAAAGCAGGAAACATACTAGGGAACATACTAGGGAACAAAGCAGGGAACATACTAGGGAACAAAGCAGGGAACATACTAAAGAACAAGGCAGGATAAATACTAGGGAACATAGCAGGGAACAAAGCAGGGCACAAATGAGATATAGAACCTTAAACAAATAAAAGGTTAAACAATAACTCTCAGAATGGTGGTTTACACTGTTGGTTTTACCTGTATAATTTGTGTACTGTTCCTTTTAGAAATACAGCATCCAATGTTACTGTAGCGCCGCTTGCTGGTGTGTGTGAGAGAGGGACAATACAGCGAGAGCGCGGTAGATCGCGAGATATAAGCGAAAGAGAGGTCGCAAACGAGTAAAGAGACAAACAAATGAGTTCAGAAATACGTTGGAAGAGTGTAAACTTTAATGTTACGTACGTGGACTATTTTATCGTCCTGTTGCTGGAAGAGGTTCGATTGAATTTTGAATCAGGATTTGGTGACTGTATTTTTCACGTCAAATTAGTATGCTATTTCCTTGTTTTCTTAAGTTGAATGTGGAGCCAAAATGTCCCGTAGCTAAACTAAGACGGTGGGAATAAGTTCATATCGTGTAGTTTGTGCATTTGTCTGTGTGTAAAGTGAACTGAGAAGCTACATGCAGCAGGCATGTTCAAGGTTAGCCTTGTTAGCATGGTTCAGTTTGTGCCATTTTGTGTGGTTCAAATGGTTAATCTGTATTTAGGTGCTAGTTCTATTCAAGCACTTCATTCTGTGATTGAATATGTGAAACATTTTTTTCAGCTGAGATGATCGCTTGGTTTTTACACACCGGAAGCCGGGAAACGAAGATGGCGAGCCACCCATAGAAGAGAAATTGAGTTGGACAGCATTGCTTCTGCCAGACGAAACTACACTCCTTGGATAAGGACACACTGATTCATACACCTGAGTCGTGGTAGGACTGGGACTTTCAATATTTTTGCTGCGACACGCAGTGGAATTAATTTGGAGAACAAAAGACTTTTCAAAAGGACTATTTACTTGTGAAATTTAATTAATGATCATATACTGTATGTCATTGTGTGACAGTTTTGGATTTTGTTTCTATATTAAATTGTTTGTTATTCTCAATTGATTTTGTGCCAAACCGGCAATGCAAATGGGATTGTCTTACTGTAAAGTCTGACCTTAATTTACTAGTTAAGTAAATTAATGAGAAGTTGGGACTAAACGGTTAAATAGGTCCAAATATGATAGAATGAGAACTTGGAACCGAGTCAACTAAAAGAGACAAGAGAAACTAAATAACAACTTAAAGGAATTAAAGTAGAATTATTTATCTTGATCTCAAATAGGTTTAAATCAAACCAAAGTTAGATAAAACAGACGTATTTATTTTCTGAGATTGTGGTATTTATTTTGGATGTTTTCAAGGGATTTAATTGCACAATTCCACTGTCTTTATCTGTGAGGTAACGTGATACGGTGCAGATGTGTATGTTTATATTTTCTACATAAAATCAGCCGTTCAAACATATTCCTGGTCTGTGACATCTGACTTTAACTAGTTTTAAACTGCTCTTCCGAATCTAGTATCTGGTCCTAGCTTTCTGCAAATACAGTAAAGTGTTACACATACGAGGGGAACATACCAGGAATAGCAGCCGATCCAACAGAGAGAGGGCAACACAGGGTTTAAATACACGGCAGGTGCAGGTGATTGGACACAGGAGGATTCATTCAGGGGCGAGGCAGACAATCACAAAGGAAAACATACAAAGGCAGGAAGTGAAGGGGAATTCAAAATAAAATAGGAAACAAACTAAATCTAAACCAACAGCATGACAACTGTTAGGCAAGGCCGGCAACCTGAGTCTAGGGCCGCCAACTAAAAGGGCCCCAAACAGCTATAGATGTATGATGATGTTTACATATGAAACATATTTAATTATTTATACCTATCTGAGTTATTTCACCCGAGAAACAGGGCCCAAAAAGCACTTAAGAAATTTGAAAATCAACATATTGTGTGTAATGTACTACATTCACTTGACGGAGAAATGTTACTCCGTAGAAGTTCCAGATTTGACTCACAAAATATATAATCATGAAAATACAATGCATTATTATTCAGTAAACTATCCAGCATTGTATTAGAATTTAAGCTCCACCGGGAAATGAAAATGTAAGTACATTGTGCTCATAATGCCTCTCTTTCACTCTGCACTTGAAATAGTTACTTTGCAGTTTTACTATTAGTTGATAGTTTTACCTCAGGGAAAAAGTTTTGGGTAGGCGTACTTTCTGTATTTGCCACTGCCAATACCAACAATCCCATTGAGAGAACAACACGATGGAGCCCTGAAGCCCCGCCCCCGCACTGTTTGCTTGTTTATTCAAAATTTGATATTGTCTGCAACAAATCCGACAAAATTACCCCCTTTGGTCCCCGGCAATAAGCTACACCCGTCAAATGTAACGTGAATCGAACAATATGCGAAGGACAAACCCACGGACAGACAGAGACGCTTCGCTTTATAGTAGATGTCTAAACACTCACACCTGAGGGGAATCAAAGAGGATCAATTTTAGTGTTAATATTTTGTGATAAAGTGATACAAAAAAAACACACCAACACATCTAAGCATTATCAGATTTTCAGACTCTAAAACATGACACAGGATTTTCTCCTGTCGGGGTACAAAAAAAAAAAAGCATGACTGGCTAAACGCTCGCAAAGCAACAGAACACAACAGGGTATTTTAAGGGCAGGTCCTCTGGGCATGTGCAGGCTAATTAGCAGCCATTGTGAAAGACTCACTCCCTCCACCTTGCTGTTATCTCATGTTTCATAGCAGCAGCCATTGTTCCTGTCTCCAAAGTCCCAGCTCTCTCTCTCTCTCTCTCTCTGCAGCTCTCACATCTATTACCACCGTGAATAATCAAGAGTCAGCCTTCATCCCCTCTATTCTACCATGGACCAATATCCGCTTCAGCTCGCACATTTCTCCATCGGATTCATAAAAAACACATAACGAAATGAATGAATTCAAAACAGGGAAGAAGATAACGCACTGTTTCAATTGACGGGGGAAATATATTACATTTGCTGGAAGTTTGGGAAATTCGTGCATCACCTAATCTGAATTAAAAAAGCAGAAATGCATATATCAAATTCAAGTCACTGTAGTGATTAGCTTTTTTTGATTTGTTCACACAATGAAAGCATCATGGAAGAAAACATATGTATAATTATAACATGAGAGTGCAAGTTTCACATCAGTGACACAAATAGAGAGGCTTCCCAAAACTGTAGCTCCTCCTCTTCCTGCCACCTTTCTCCAGGAACCAAAATATATGGTTTTGGTCAGAAATAAGTTCCTGGTTCAGTTGGCAGTGAATCACTGTACAATTAATTAAATGTTGGGGCAAATATTAATTACACATTACATTATGTGAAGACAAATTGAACACTGGTGAGTCAATAACCTGCAAAACAATTACAAGAACGCAGAAAATAATAGTGTCAGATACAAAATAAATAAAACATGTAAATGAGTAAACTGGTTTTTTTTTGGCTGGATTTATTTACAACAGTTTATGATATCACCATGGAAAAACATGAAACAAAACATTGCAGGCCGTAACTTTAAAAGGAGCCACTCCTTTTCAGTTGCAGATTAATTATGCCCCACGGGTTAAGGTGATATGATACCTGGGAATGGCCAATTTAAACTGATGGAACATGACAAATGTGTTGTAAATAGACCCACTAACCATCAGAAAATGTGCAAAAAGGATATGTTCCATTCATGAAATACAAATAGTGGATTGCACTGTTTGTACATAATTTTTTCTCAGTTGGAAAATAGAATCTGAATTTTCTCCATGAGAAAACAAATGTACAATATACCTTATCTTTAATGTAGATTACTGTAATTCCAACTTCCTTTTCCTGGTTGATAATATTGTAATTTTCATTTCCTGGTTGACGAAATACTAAATTCAGCTGCCAGACTCTCAAGCAAATCAATCAGATACCGTGTCGTGTTCATTATTCATTCTAAAATGCTTGAATATTAGTTTGCTTGAATTATTCCATTGATTTATCCTATTGTAATATCATTTGTCGTCCATCTGTTTTCAATCCCGTTGTTAATTTCGAAAGTGTCTTTTGTTGCAATTATATGTATAATGAATGTCTCTACAATGTTTTATGGCACTTGTTATGAAATGAACAAAACCCAACGATGGCTCCAGATGAAAAGTAAAGAGCTCACCAAAGACCTCAGCATTACTTTAGAATGATCTGTACTCACTCTGTGTACCAAAACACCAATAAAAAAACAGTTAAATTTGCATCCAAGAAAGCATTAAAATAAGCAAATGTACACAGAACAGCTCATTGAGGTGATCAAAATACGACAGTCGTACTAAAGACCGTGGGCCTGTTTCAACTCTCTCTATCGCTCTTATTCAGGGGTTTGCGCCGCTGGTGCCGTTGGAGAGCTTAATGACACTTCAATCTTACTCTGATGAGAAGCAGATACTAACCGGCATCTGCCTGACTGAAGATTGGCCAAAAATGGGGAACTTCAACAGAGTACTTAGAGTTACCCATTCCCAATGCGCAGCAGGACTTGGAGTCTTTTCAACTGGAAACAAAGCCAAACATGTAGGAGTGGTTCCACAGAGAAACTGTGAACCAAACAACAGGATAGCATGTTCAGACTAGAAGCATAAATTCTTTAGAATTCATGACTTGCTTTGAAAAAAACCACATACACAGTATTTGCATTCATGGGTTGGCTACGCAGGAGCAAAGACAGTGGCCAAAGTCATGTATATCTATGTATGTTATCCAGCTCTTGCATGTATTTAATATCTGTTATCTTCATTTAAATGTCTAATCTGCACGCTGTACAGTGAATAAGTAAACTCATGGCTACTGACAACCAACGCAAATGTCCTTGTGTGTGTGTGTGTGTGTGTGTGTGTGTGCGCGTGTGTGTGTGTGTGTGTGTGTGTGTGTGTGTGTGTGCGTGTGTGTGTGTGTGTGTGTGTGTGTGTGAGTGTGTGAGTCAACAGTTTTGACCCCAAAAAAGTTTCGAGCCCAAAATGATTGGCTTTAAAGTTTATTGTCAAGAGTCAGTTAGATGCATCGGTATCAGCGATGCGGTATGTCGATAAAACATGTGATGTTGTTTGGAATGGGGGATTTCTAAATGATGTTCGACATGACAGCATTACTGTGATCACAGTTTTTAAACTGGGATTTTAAAGTAAACAGCTGGCGGGGGGTGATGCGAAAAGCCCCAAAACAGCATGCCATCAAACCGAGCAGTGGAGGCTTAATAGGTCATAACACAGCCTTGAACAGAGCTTAAATGTTGAGCACCGAGGAGGCTATGGACGGCATCCAAAAGACACTTTCGATGTGCAGAGGGAGGCGACGTCGGACTGGTCATGTTTAATGACGTGGGCGGGTCTGCAGGAGTTATTTGCATGTTAAGGATTTCTCCTGCAGCCCCGCCCACGTCATTAAAGATTCAAGATACAAGATTAGACCTGATTAGAGTTCAATGTTGTTGTTACGGCACACAGTGAGTGTCAGTGCAACCAAAATGCAGTTTAGCATCAAAACCAGATGGTGCAAACAGCAGCAAAGTGCATGTTTAAAGATGAATGAATGTCCTGAATGAGCAATTAACCAGCGGGGGTAGTGAAGCATGTTATATATAAATTAACACACACACACACACACACACACACACACACACACACACACACACACAAAATGCAGTACAAAGAGAAAACATTGTTCCTTCATTTTTCATTCCACCAGGCTCTTTATCTAACAGCTATTGTTACTTTGCAGTTTTAAATACAAAGGTTATAATACATTTTGATCTCCTTTTACAGATTTAACTACACAAGAGTGTGTAAAGCTGTTAAAAGCTCCACCTCGACCAACTACAACATTTGAGGAACTGCTTTCCAACTATTACAGTAACACCGACATGGGCCAGTCTGCATATTGAGACTACACTACAGGATCACCTCACTTTTAATAGGCTTTAAGATTAATATGTGTTTTAATACTAAACTTTTGATTTGTAACAGTATGTATATATAGTGTGGTCTGCTGCTTGCACTTTGGAGTAATTTGTCTTAAGGGCTTTCTGACAGACAGGGCTTTTAATAACCTAAACCATGATCTTTTCCCTTCACTTAACCAAGTAGGTTTGTAGCTTAATCCCCTTAATTAACCTGGCACTTGCTTCACAATGAAAGTATATAATCACAACAAGACGTTTATGCCCGTGTGCACGGACAGAACCAGTACTTATACTACATAATATCATCCTGAGGAGCAAACAAGTTTGAGAAAGAAAGGCTTGTTGACCAAGTGTCACATCCCGGATGCTGTATCGAACGTCGCACGTTGATGACGTAGTAATAGCAGCGGCGGCAGGAACGTTAGCTGTTTCTGTTGTTTTTCGGGCGTCGTAGTTGTGTTTTTACCGCCGACTGACTTCACGACGTAAGTACGGAGAGAAGTTCTTCTTCTTCGTGTCGTGTTTACTCGTCTTTCTGGAGGTCAGCGTGTTGTTGTCACGACGCAACGCGTTCGCAAACTAGTTAAATAAATCTATTTTAAAAAGTTGAGTTGTTGCTGAAGGCAGGTTAGCTACAGCTGCTGAGGACGAGGCAACGGGAGCATAAACGGGAACATAAATTATAAAGTGCCTTTATCAATCTGTACACATACGACATTCTCTGTCCCGGTTTTCTCCCCCCAAAAAACAACTTTTAACGGGGAGAAAAAAGGGAAAACACCGTGTGGAGAGCAACAGAGGAGGATCCTTCTCCCCGGATGTACAGAAGTACAATAGATGTCATGTGACCAAAATGAACAATATAACAGAGTTACAACACATTCAATGCATATGAAAGAAATTATTCATATAATGAGAGTAGTAGGCATGATGAAGAAATAACAACTACTAAAAAATAACAGCAGCAGTGGATGTAGTGGAAGCTGCACAGAACTTAACATGTTCTCCCTCAGTCAAGGACACAAGCTACACACGTTATGTTGATTGTAAAACAGTTGCTTTTAAATCAACTACTCTCACTGTGAATACCTGACGTCATGGTGATTCATTTACTAATGCATCAGAGATTTCTAGCCCAGCATCAAGACCACAGCTGGAGATGTCACTGATAAACCCGCAACTTGAAAACTCAGAGGCAATTGATTTCCTTTTAATTGCATGACCTCTTTTGTTGCGATGCACATTTGCACATTTCAGTCTTTAGTGTTGCAATGTTTCTCATACAATATTATCTGTGCTGACATGTACACAATTACAGAGAAGCCACAACAGACATAGTTAGTTTGTTTGTTTTAACAGGAAACTGACATGAGTCACAAACTAAAGGAACTAAAACATCTCACCATGTGTTGTTTTTTAGTCAACGACAACTCCACAGGTTAGGTTCTATTGTAGCAGGGTGAGGGTCATATTTTATTTTCAGGTACCCTGCCAGTAAGTCTTGTTAAGCTTCTTCAATACCTGTAATTTCAACATTTTGGGGTTAAACCTGATACTATGCACTTATTGTGTATATGTGAATATCACATGACCCATATTTTGAGTTTGTCGACAAAACAAGTTAGATAACAACACGGTTTTAAAAGTGACAGCAAGTCGGCTGTTTATTGAGGTGAATGTTGTATATTAGTATGACCATTTTATTGGCCTGAGTTTGTTATTTAAGACGACTGCAGATACATTCGCTGATAAACACACAACTTGAACCAGTGTGCCGCTTCATCAAATATAACCTGATGGGTTTTATTGCAGTAACAATTTGCATTTGCTCAAACTGAAGTGAACAGAAGTGAATTAATGAGGTATTAACATACAGTTGATCCTAATTGAGTTTTTGGGCAACTGCAACTGTTACTTTTTTTTTATTAGCAATAAATCTACTTATCTTTTCAAGTAGTATTTAGAAAATAGTGAACAATGATGTGAAAAATGTTTCCAAAAGCCTGAAAAGTCGAAGGGTTAAGATGTTAAAAATCGTGCAGATGAAAGATTTAAAATGATTTAAAAAATAATGTGTTATTCTCTGCAGGACTGTTCACTAACTCTCCTGCTGCCCATTTCAACACAGATGTGTTGTTCACAATGTATTATTGCGTTATTGTGGAAAAAAATGAATGTCGCAACAAAACAAAGCACTAAATGAGAGGGGAAAAAAGCTAAATAAATGTCTT
>NC_136592.1:27912429-28104929 GCF_910589615.1 Taurulus bubalis
CTGTTGCGTTGGTAGACTCCGTTGCGTTTGTAGACTCTGTCCCGTTGGTAGACTCTGTCCCGTTGGGTCCTTGCGTCTCGTTGCCGCCTGGAGCCGAGGTCGTCATCTGCAAATTGGTGCCATTGGTTTTATCTCCGGGCGCTGCAGTTGCAGTAATATTCTGAGAAATGGTGGCATTTGGTTGTTCAGTTTGAAGAGTCAAGGGGACAGCGGTCGGGTCGCGGCCGGCCACTTTCTTCTTCGAGTTGGGAAGTCCCTCCTTGACCCGGCTTGAGTCTCCGGGCGCTGCAGTCGCGGTGTTATTTGGAGAAATGGCGGCGTTTGGTTGTTCAGTTTGAGGCGTCGAGGGGAACGTAAGAGACGCGGGGAGCTCTCGGCCGGCTACGTTCTTCTCCTCGTCAGAATGTATCGTCATGAAGCCGGATGCTATCATGCCGCTGTCGTTGCTACCTGAAGCCATACCGTCAGACCCCTGGTCGTATTTGGCCTCCTCGTCCGTAACTGCAGCGTTTTGACTCACAGCTGTCTTCTTTTTCGCCAGTTGACGCAGCCAGCTTGGATCAATCGTCCGCCCCGGAGAGTCTGTTGAATTTTGGAGCGATGCCAGGTGAAGAGCTTGGACGAACAGAAGAAGGCCGACTGTGATTTTTAAATACCGTTCCATTTTCCCCTTTGGTTTTCACTCTGAAACACAAGAGAGAACATAAAACTTTAAGTATATACACCAGGGTTTTAAAAAGTTGAACACGCTTTTCTGCATTTCTTTTATTGTATTTTTATTTATATTTACTTCTTTATTTATCCATTATTGTTGTATTGTTTCATCCATTGCACTGTTTGATCAGAGTTTAAATTAAACATTATTTTGTCTTTTATTGGACCTCACTGTTTCTGTTATATCATTATATTACTTTTGCTTTCTCTGCCTTTGCTTTCATAGGTGCTTTATGAATAAAGTTATTCATATTATTATACGTTAGATGTGAGTGCTTACTAATTAAAACTAATTATGTTGGAAAAGGAATATTATTGTTTATCGAAAATATTGTTATATTGAAATATATTAATGTGATTTTAATACATTATTATTTTATACAATACTGTTTATCAATTCCCAGCAGATGTTTTATTAAAAAAATAATATTAACATTTTGTTTGTTTATATATATATATTTAGATTTTAGTTTTACATGTATAAATATTGTTGGTTTGATGTAACTAATGAAGTAGTTTTGTCCACTGATGTTTCCATGATGCTCACAAGCAACTAGGAGGTCTGACATCTGTACGGCAACTGAGCAAACTTCATCTGCAAATGAAGAACATGTGATACGGTTGAGAGCTCCAACAAAAGTCAGGAAGTGGATTTTGAACTGACACTTAGTCCGTTTCTTATGGTCCTAATAAACCTTCACACTGGAAAAATGTCTCATTATTTTGTGTTCTTATCATTGTTGCAGTTCAACCATATCATCCAACTTTATAGACTGTAAAAGTCGGGTTACAAGCCGCTTCTACCTCCAGTGGGTGTCCCCGCTGTAGCAAGCTAGCAGCAGCGCTAGCTAGTGCTGCTGCTAGCTCCCCGCTGCTGCTGTTACTACCACGTCCCCTCTGCCCGAGTCGGGTGTCGAGCCGGCGCTGGTCCCGCTACCTTCAGGGGTTGTCGGGGAGCTAGCAGGAGCGCTAGCAAGAGAGCTAGCAAGAGCGCTAGCTGGCTACAGCGGGGAGCTAATGGGGACACTGATCGAAGGTAGTAGCGGTTTGTAACCCGACTTTTAAGTGTATGTTGAGAACAGGCTACAGGGCTGGCATACGGCATGGGCGGAGGCGCGGCCGGGGGGGGGGGGGATATGTCACTCTTACCTGTCTTAAAAACTTGAGAGCCCTGAGGCTATTTCCAAGAAAAGTCAAAAAATAACTTCAATTCATAGTACAGAGCAAATATTGCACACACAAAAGAATGGATGAAGATTTATTTGGTGAATATATGTGAATATTTGTTCTGCTCTTTTTTCTTCTGTCTAACTGACCGCACACAAAGTGACATCAACACAGCAGGACGTAGCACTTTGTCCACACACTCCTACTTAAAAGCGTATTACTTTATTTTATTGCCACACTGGTTACAGAAAATAACGAGCTGGCTAGTTAACTAGATTTCTAATTCCACCAAGCTTTAATGCTACAAAAGGTGACAGAAAAGGAGCCGAACAGCGGCCTGCTGGTCAGTGGCAGCGCCGGGTCAAACGGTCCCTACTTGTATTTCAAAGATTATTACATAACTAACAAGATGGCCACTTCCTCTTGTGTCAGTCAGATAACCCTTTAGAAAACAGTCCGTTCTGCTCCTTTTTCTGTGGACATCTGTGGTTGTTCCCATCTTCCCGAGGCACAACATCCCCGGCTTGTACAGCTCCGGTCAGCTGCACTGACACAAGTCATGATGGAAATCCTTGAACAACTAATCCGGTCCCACCACCCGTCTGTCAGGGTTGATGTTGCGGTGAACACGGGGCCACGGCGTCACACACACCACAACCCCCTTAGCTGCTACATCTGGAGCTTGTTGGTGACTTTACACAGCGGGCTACCCACAGGTCAACACGGCCCCAACACAGAGCTAAATGACAGGGTGAATTTACACAGGTGCCCTGTGAGCTGTGTGTGTTTTCCTCTCGGCTTCACTCCAATACACAAATGTCTGCAGCTCCAGTTATTTCCCTGCAGGGCCTTTTTTCACCGTGAGTGGATTTGGCCGTGTTCAGACTGCCAGCTCAAATCAGTTACTTGGCATATCCAGATTGCATTCAGATTGATTTCACTAAATCTGGACAAATTAACACACACAAAAATCAACTTTAGCAAAGTCGGATCCGTGATTCTTATGGGATTGCTACAGACGTGTTTTCAGTCCGGACGCTCTCGTCGCTCAAATCGTATTTCAAAGTGCGGAGGTGCTGAGCAGAATGATTGGAGGATGGCTATATGGAGGACAACAGCCTGTGGACAGATGCCAACATGCATTGTCTACTGGCACTTCCACTTCCTACTCGCAAGTCACGAGCACGTAAAGGCGTTCATACTCAACACACTTGTGGTTGCAATATTTTCCAAAATGTCAAGAGGGCGTGCAAACAAAATGTTTAGTGCAACCGGCAAAACACCCACAGCAATGCCGACGAGGAGCTGTGACTATATTTAAACTCATATCTCATATTCTCATGGACTACTTCATAGCCCTTATACAAGCACCGAAAAGGAAGAAGTCAAGTACTCAATGCATTATGAAGAAATCAAGGTGGAATATCCTTTAAAGCATTTGACTTTCACTTAAGATCTCTTCCTTCTAAAGCATCTCAAAACTAATTAGCCTTCTTTGTTTAATCCCGACATGTAAATAATGCTTTTATCAGTTTTGAAAAGTGGAGGTGCCACGGGCCAAGTTACAGGCGGTGCACGACCACTCGCTGAGCCGCACATTGAATCTGATCACTTGCAAATAGCAGAGCAAGCCGCCAGTCTTCAGAGGTCGGATGCGAGAAAACAAACATCTGCGGTCTGAACACAACCTCTGTGGATCGGTGGCTTTGTTGGAAGCAGCGTTTTAAAAGCAGTGAAACCGGCTCCGTCTGCAGTGTGAATTATTGTGTCCTGCAGCAGCAGCGGCCTCAAATATTCAAATCTGTGGATTTCACATTTCTGGTTTTACCTCTCACGACATATTTTAACTCGTCAACCAGGGTAACACTAACTGAAAATAAGCCTTTTTTTTTCTTTACTAATCAACCCAAATGCACCAAATGCATCAAAAACAATAATAATCACTTCATCTTTTAAATACAAGTTGGGTTTTGTGGAAACTTCTCACCAATTGCACGCTTCCAAAAGATGAAACCTGCGTTCTGAATTAATTAAATAAACAAGCCACTGTATTGACTGTCAATAAGCCAGGAATGTTCCTCCGTTGCCAGTTTCACTTCAAGCTTGTTTATCAGCCACGTTTCTGTCTGTTTTTTTGTTCTGCTCTGTGGGAAATGACTGGTTTATGATGCCGCCTGCGTTGTGAATGCAGGATCAATCAAACCACTCAAGTTGGCTGAAAATACAAAGCATTTTCACGCCGACTCGTCACTTCCTGCCATTTCCTTGGCTTATTGACGCTCTCGTATACACACAAACTATGACAAACAAAATCGCTTAGTTTGATGGGAAAAAGGGTTAAAATAAGCACATTACCCAAAATGTACTAGACAACAGTTAGGGACGCGAACACTGGTCTCCCAGATGGGTTCTTGGTCTTCATACTACGTCATCACGCTATCATAATACAGACGCTGAGGTCGGTATCAGACGCACTGAGGTGTGACAAAGCGCCAGTATTTGACGTCATGGGAATTAGACCCAGGTTGGATAATATGGCTCTGAAAGCACATGACTCATCCCCCAAGATACAATTACAACTGGGAGCTTAAAACACTGCAGCGGTGATTAACTGGAATAAACAAACCGGTTTGACGGGCCTCACCTGGCTGGAAAATTGCTTTTTTTAACCTCCGTGGAGCTCTCAAGTAAAACAAGATCAGTAAGAAACTTCTATTCAGAGCGGTTTCCTGCACTGTTTTGGTGAACGGAAGATTACACTGAAAACAACCGAAGTAAATGAGTCAAATCAGTTTCTGGTGCTGTGTTTTGTTCTCGCTTGAAACAATAAAGTGCGTTGGGTTTACTACAGGACTAATTATGCAGATAGGACTCGTGGGTATCGCAGTATTTAACGCCATCTGCCATCGAAAACTGACAAAAAAGGAGAGAATAAAAACACCCTGACCCTTCTATATGGAGTTATGAAATGGAGATCTTCAGTCATGCAATTAATTAAGCTCCTCTCTCTCTCTCTCCCCACATTATCTGCCAAAAAAATCAAGTTATCTTAAATTGATGATAAAATATGAACATATTATACATATTCGCATGGTTGGTGCCTGACACACCTCTGATACACGCTCTGTCGTGGTATGAATGACGAAAGGAATATAGAGCCAGTTTGTTTTGATGAGAACGTGTCATCGGTGAGCTGTTTTTGCGTGTCACTTCCTGTCCACAGTCAAAACATCCTCGTATCGTGTGAAGCCGTGTTGGGAACAACTCTCCACCTGTTCCTTTGAAAGTTACAGCGAGCCGAGCGGCCGTCCCGCTGAGAGGCCGTTTGAATGTCAGCGCCCCGCCAAAGAGTCTCTGCGCCGTCGGTCGATGTTTTACCTCCAACGGCGAAAGACTCAGACAAAAGAGAGTTGAAGAGAGTTCCCACTCCACGCCTGTCGGAGTCCCGACCATCTACCACCTCAACGTCTTAAACACACTGCCGGAGACTCAAGAACAAATACACTTCCTGCACACACACACACACGATTTCAACACACACACACACACACGACTCTAATTACATGGCATTTATGTTGCAAATTACTCGATTTGTTGAAAGTTCATCTGTGTTATTATCACCTGAACTGTCGACTTCGGCATCTGTATGAGACTACATTCCAAGCAGGGGGTGAAAGTTACTAAAAAGGCCAAATACCGCACAACTTCGAGATACTTTATGCTTTTTTTAATATACCTTTTCCTCCACTAAATCTCAGAGAAAGAGTGTGTTTTTCACGCCACAACATCCTTTAGTGTCAGGCTATTATTTGTCTTTTTATTTGCAGATTATGAAGATAAACGCAAGATGAGTTCTAACAATATGTTGTGTTAATATAGATTTAAAGATATTAAAAGGCGTACAAATCGGCTTCACCTCGACCAAGGACTTTCACTTTTAATTCTCTTAAGTACCTTTTGTTGCTAATATTTCACTTGTACTTTACTGAAATGAATTCAGGCCTTTTATTTTTATTCTATTTTCATAGTGAGGTCTTACTTTTTAATGCTTAAGTAAATGATCTAAGTACTTCAGCTCTTCCTGTACTTGTGAGTTTGTATCCCTGTGTCGCTGATGTGAAGTTCAGTGTGTTTGTCACTCACTTGATGTTTCGGCATCCAGTGACAGTAACTCTTTCATACTTGAAGGCATTTCTGATACTCATATATTTATCCAAATTATAATGAATTTTTAACGTGTTCAAGTTACCGCACAAACCTTCATAAAAAAGAAAATTCTAAATATTTCTGTTGTTAACTTGAAAATAAAACCACAACTCAAATCGTATTAAATAGACGGAAAATAAAAATCACACGTCACACATTTCCAGAGTAAAAATGAAACAGACAAAAAAACTAATTAAATCCTCTTCTCAGTTAATCCTTACCTTTTTCTTCGGCTATATCAGATGAGAACAGGTGCAACTAAATCTCTTCTCTGAGCTGCCAACATGTGAGAATGAATCAGCATTCAGTCGGCCCCGGAGAGACGAGACGAGGAGGAGGAGGAGGAAGAGGAGGAGGAAGAGGAGGAGGAAGAGGAGGAGGAGGGCTGATTCGGGAAACAACCTGCTCAACCTGCTTCTGCACCTGCCAGCGGCGGCAACACGCCCTGAGCCGCTGTGAAAAAGGCCCCGCGGGGGCCGGGAAGCAGAGGAGCAAGAGGCCGAGAGACGGGGAAACGTCTCATTCGGGTGGATCCCAGTGCCACAGGTCCTCTGAGCTCTGTCCTGATTCAGTTTTTTTTAATTTTGTTTTATTCTCACCTAACGGCTGCTATGGCAACAGACAGGAGGCTGGCGAAGCTCGGGTTTCATCCACGCCTTTTGTCTCTCGGTCCATATCAGGCTACCGAGTGACGTGTGGCTTTGTGAACTCTCGGGTGCAAAGCGAACCGGGATTTCTTTTCTTGTTGTTTTTTTTTCCGTCTAGTTTCTGTCGGCCTCGCCGCTCCGTCGACTCGCGTCACGCGGCGGCTAAAGAGCGGCAGCTGAAGTGGCACTTAAAGCCCGAGCCGCTCCTGCTAGTCGAGGAGAGCGAGGAGCGGCCGGACTTGTTTTGTTAATGAACCTGAAAGTTAAAAAAAGTCCCTCAAGTGGATTGAAAGAAATAGAGAACCTCAACGTTCAGCAATAGGGCTTTTTATTTTGTATCTTTTTTCTTTCCAGGTGTCACTTTTAACACTAACAATGGCTCCATTGTGCTGAAGCGTCCCAGTAAACCAGACCAGAGCGGCAGTGAGCCAGCAGGCCTCCGGGAGCCTGAAACTGAAGCAGCGAAATGGAATTCAGCCACCATTCATTTTATTCTTGTGTTTTTCCTTCTGTGACGTGTCAAAATGTCCTTTCTTGTTTTTTCCCTGCCGACAAACGCACAATACACTTTCCTCAGCCATTAATGTTCATCAACAAAACAATATATGTTTATATATCACATTCCAGTTTGTTTTTATTCGATACTTTCTGTCAATTTTGCGTGTTCTGCTTCCTCCACGCTGTCGGGCATTTAAATCCTGGGGAGGAATGCCAAACCCTGTCTTTGTTATTTACTTTTATTTTATTGGCCTAGCCATTGTCAAAATGAAAGCATATTAAGTAATAAAAACACTGTAATAAGCTCGTAAAATACCCACGATTGTATTTGCTGAACGTAAAATCCCTCCAGTTTACGGGGTCGGTAATGTCTCTCTTCCTCGTGAAGCATATTGAACAAAAGGACCATATAGATGTAATCAAATGTACCATAATAAAGACAACAAAATAACCCGAGTGTTCTCAGTGGAGGCTACGGCTCGGACTTCAAAAACCTCCACATCCAGGTCCAGACACACACGCCTTGTTATCATAACCAAATGACATCTTTGCTAAGTAGAGCAGTGACGGTGTCATTGTTCAGAGGTCGTCCACTGTGACGCCGCCAATGAACGAGGCTCACCGTCACCGAAGCACACGGAGTTCCTCACGCGCAGCTTGTTGCCGGCGCCTCGCGTGGCCTGCCGGCGTTCGGGAGCTAATGGGATCGTGTAGCCTCTTCAGGGACGTGAATAATGGAAGTGTCTAAGTCTTGAACAGAGGATGTAAACAGGCCTGAAAAACAAAAGTGTGAAAAAGCAGTGAAAAAGTAAAAAGTTGGGTTCCCTCGGAAACCGCGGCAAATACATTATGAAGAGCTTCATAGCGGTGGAGTAGCACATCTATGAATACTGATCCAGGTTTTAAGTTCACTCAGTTTTGTTTTTGTTTTTTTGGCAGTGACAAAGGATCTGAAGTCGTAACGAGGTCATTATCAGGGTTACGATGATGGCAAACGAGCATGCAGAAAATTATACATCCATTTTTTTTTTACTTTGAAGACCACTTTTACTTGACCTCAGTGGAAAAACTGCACACACAAAAAAAGGCATAAACACAGAGATCACCATGGTGATGAGAGAATATCTGACAAAACTAGACGAGGCATCATTAATGCATGATGTTTTTCAGAAACATTTTATTATCGTATAAAAGAACAGGATGAGTAAAGAAAAGTAAGTGCTGATAATAAACATGAACATTTCTGACTTTGGTGAGTAAGTAGCAGAGTCTTAAAACTTGCATTCTCTCTACTGACCACCAGGGGGCGACTCCTCTGGTTGTATAGAAGTATATGCTTCATGTGTTAAACTGCATTCTCTCTCCTGACCACCAGGGGGCGACTCCTCTGGTTGTATAGAAGTCTATGCTTTATGTGTTAAAGCTGCATGCTCTCTACTGACCACCTGGGGGTGACTCCTCTGGTTGTATAGAAGTATATGCTTTATGTGTTAAAGCTGCATGCTCTCTACTGACCACCTGGGGGTGACTCCTCTGGTTGTATAGAAGTACATGCTTCATGTGTTAAAGCTGCATTCTCTCTCCTGACCACCAGGAGGCGACTCCTCTGGTTGTATAGAAGTATATGCTTTATGTGTTAAAGCTGCATGCTCTCTACTGACCACCTGGGGGTGACTCCTCTGGTTGTATAGAAGTACATGCTTCATGTGTTAAAGCTGCATTCTCTCTCCTGACCACCAGGGGGCGACTCCTCTGGTTGTATAGAAGTCTATGCTTCATGTGTTAAAGCTGCATTCTCTCTCCTGACCACCAGGGGGCGACTCCTTCTGGTGGTATAGAAGTCATGGTTTTAATGTTCCTGTAGCGCCCCCTGTTGGGAGATTTTTAAGACATTCCCAAATTGGGTTACAAGCCAATTTAGCATATAGCATTAGTTATTACCCGTTCGATGCAAGTCTTCAAAAGTTTGGAAGCCAAATACAAATAAACGGTAAGTGATACACAAAAACAAATTTGTGTGTTTTGTTCTGGATTTAATATGTACCAAGTTTAAAGAATAGAAAATGTTTTGTGCTGTTTTTGACAGCACAAAACTAAGATTCCAAATGCAATATTGTTTTTCCATGTGCTTCACGGTTCATAAAGTCAAATAAATAATGAATAATGAAATATTCATATCTCAGTAACTGTAAGAGATATCAAAAAGATATATAACAGCCCCCATGAGGTCCAAAAATGTTATGATACACGAGTAAGAGAGAATTGGGATGCGTCTATCTACAAAAATTGCTTGCAGCAATCACGCTAAGTTTATGATAGAGAGCATATTTGCATGTTTGGTTTTAGTCATTTGTGTGATTCTATCGAAAGCTGTAAGCTCTTTGAAATAGAGAAGCTTTATCCATGATATTTATTTTTCCCCCCAAAAAGTAAAACGTTGGGATTTATTCTCCATTTTAATCTATTAATGAAATCTTAATAACATGCAGCATGCAGAAAACAAGACAAACTGAAACAAAAAGCATTGACTCATCAGACCGTCCAGTGCCGCCTCGCTCTTCCTAACGGATGCTGTGTTTGCTGGGATAAATGAAAGGGAGCATTCGTCCCTTTCACCCGGAGGATTTAACGTACCGTAGATACATGTATAGGTAAATAAATTCAGTGAGGAGCCTGGTTCGTAAAAAAAAGAAGAAAAAAAGACTTGTGGTTGAGTGAATCATGAGGGTGGAAATAGTGTTTGCCCTTTAAATAAATCTGGTTCATTCATTTACTCATTCATATGTAGTGCTCGTTCAAGCACACAAGACACAGAATTATCTTATTCATCCGTGCATGAATGTTTTTTTTTAAGCATCATTTGATGTTGAATAGCAATATGCTGTTTGCATGTAGCGTCGCTCACATATGACGGTGGAATCAAGCAGACTGTCATGAAAGAGATGATGTAGAGTAAACTGACAAAATCTAGAAAGTCATGACGTGGAAACATGTAATATATTCGAGGTCATGTGCTCAGTTTGAGAATTCAGAGATGGATTTTCGTTCATTTGCACCATTAACAATGCTCAATAATAGCTTAAGATCTAAGTGTCTGCAGTTTCCGCTCGTTATGTGCAAACAGTCTTTTCAAAATAAACCTCTGTCTTCTCAGGAAACAACTCGGTTAGGTTCAGGCAACAAATCTACTTAGTTAGGTTCAGGAAAAGATTGTAGTTTGTGTTAAAATAACTAGTTGTGCAACAAATAAATCTGATGATTTGAGATGTTTGCACTGTTAGTGATGTTTGCATCGTTAGAGATGTTTTCACCGTTAGAGATGTTTGCACTGTTAGTGATGTTTGCACCATTAGAGATGTTTGCACTGTTAGTGATGTTTGCACTGTTAGTGATAGTTGCACCGTTAGGGATGTTGTCACAGTTAGAGATGTTTGCACTGTTAGTAATGTTTGCACTGTAAACTGCAAACTGCCGGCTCAGCCCTAATCGTGTTGAGAGCTGATGAGTCAATGGAAATGCTCCCAAATTAATCCCTAGTTTAATAACACATTTTTTCACAGATCTGAGGCAGCTGTAGTTATCAGACAGAGTTAATTTGGGAAATGGCTGCGAGAGGAAACATGTAGCAGCCTGAATGCTGTTTTGGGTTGTGCACTGTGAATATGAATCTTATGAAGCATCCTTTCGGCTGTTATTGCATTTAAGGTTAATTCACTCGGATCAAACACAAATGGACCGAAAAGCTCGCCGCTCTGAGAATTGTTTGTGTGTGTGTCTGTGATATTTCCATAAAACACAACTTTTTTATGTTTTCTCTGTCAGTTTACAGTTTTAATTTACTTTGCAATTATACAATGGTAATGTGGAATTAAAGTTTCATGTGCAGAATAGAAATTCCAGATTTCTCTTGCATTTTTAAGGTCTCCAAAACGAGCCTCTCAGAAGCCGCATTAGATTAGACAAACATTAGATTTGATGAAGTTTTCCCTGTTTGCTAAAGATTCTGTGGCTCAGTCTGAACAGAAATCACTTTGCAAGTCTTTGGCGAGGCGTAATGAAAAAACTCAAACTGCGCTATGCTCTCGCTTTATTTTCTCAGTTGTAAAGTCAAATCCATGCACGGTTCCCTCTGGAGGTTTTAATGGGTTTTGACTCAGAGTCAGTGAAAATGAAATTTAGGCGTAAATTGCCTCTAGAAAACACATTCATCTCAGGGAACAACATGTAATCGCACTCGAGGTGTTCTCTGTTCGATCGCGTGCTCGTGACATTTGAACCGCGGCTGCCTGGTGTCAATACGGATTGAAACAAAAATCAGTTTTAACCGAAGAACATGGCTTCGGGATAGCCACAGATATAAATGTTGTAAAGCTGTTTTTGTCAGGCAGAGCCAGGTTGTGCCTTTATATATTCCTGTGCTTTGAGCGTTCTCTCCGGGCTTGATTACAGTCCGTGTCTCACTGTTCTGTTACGTTACTGCGAGTCCACAAAAAGCCTTAATGATAGCCTCTTAGAGAAACACGCGCGCACACACACAAAGAGCATATGACATGCGTGTGCACATGTCGGATGCACTTCCTGCAGATCTGGGGAGGATGCTTCGCTGTCAAAGATGAATTATCTTCTTCAGATTTGGGTTTGGCAGAAAACCGGTGAGAGCCAGAAGGCAGCAGAGAAGCTGAACGTCTCTGCCGGGATATCTTTCACTCTTAGATGCACACTGTACACAATCTTATACGTTGCTTATTTTTAAACCACTGACTGGCATTTTATAAGAGCTTTTTAAAAAAGCCTTACGGGTGTTTTCCCTTTCACACTTAAGAGATTAACCCAGTTGTGTTGTGTTCATGGAGGGACAGGGGGTCTTTTTGTGGAGATAGCAGGTCAACACATGTTCAACATGTTCAGCTGGAGAATTAATTTGGGATGCAGCTCAGCGCTGTCTGTCAAGTCTTTTGAGTCATGAATCAGAAATGAAAACTACTACATTGTGAACCTTTATCATTATGATGGACATAGACATAGCTCTTCTGAACGCCCTCTGTCTCTCGTTGGTGGTTGTAAAGTTTCATGAGGCTGTGATTTGCAACAAGGTGAGTTCATACAGTGACGTCAATCTTTTTTTTTTTTTTAGGGTCTCATACAATGAGACGGCTACAATGGAGACTAACATCTTCACTCGTGAATAAACTGGGCTCATTGGAGCCGCAAGAGTCTCAGTTTTCCAGTCATACCACATTTATGCAATTACCAAAATTTTCTAAATTAGACATATTCCAAATTTGTACAATCATAAATTGGGATTGTCTGTAAAGGGTAGACTCGTGAGCGCCCATATTTTCTGAGCCGGTGATAGCTCTTAAAGACCATAATATCAGTTGGCTTTGGCGGAAATCCCAAGATTCTCTGAGGATTTGTAGTTTTAAAAGAACAGTGTTTAGTATTTAGGGGGATCTATTGGCCGAAATGGTATTGAAATAATAATAATAATATTAATAAGAATGTTTTCTTTAGTGTTTAATCACCTGTAAATAAGAATCATTGTGTGTTTGCTACCTGAGGAGCGGAACGGCAATTTTCTACAGTTGCCGAGAACGGACAAACCAAACACGGTCTCTAGATCGGGACGTTCACATTTTGGGGAAAAGTTTTTTTTCTCATTTAGCTCTTTTGGTTTTGAACATTGTTTGGTTGCAGCCAAAAATGGTGCTTTTAAGTACAGTATCATGGTGTCACTGTGTAACCAGTTGGACAGGTGTACATGGGAACAAAGTAGCCGACAGGCTTTTGAATGTAATCGGAAATCTGGACTAGTGCACCTTTAGCAACAAACCCTGTTTATGCTTCTGTTTCTGTCGTTTCACACATTTTAATTGCTTGTTTTTAAGTCTCCCTGCAAAGCAGTGTTGATGCTGCATCCATTATCCTGATGAAATGCACTGGATCAGCAGGTCAGTGAGGTTTAAGGGGTTTTAAATGCACTCGGACATAGTTTGAAAAGCTTTTTCTTTCAAGAAGATCTTTGTTGTGACAGTGGAAAGTGGAGAAGCAGAGTATAAAATATACAAGGTTTAAAAAGGGAACTGTGCCAACTTAGTGTCGTTAGCAATAACAGGATGACCAGTTTTGAGTTTCGAAACATATGTCACATTTTTTCATCCAGACATGAGAAAACTGATGAAGATCCCTCAACACTGTGATGCAAACTGAGTCACTGTGACATCGAAGCATCTTTCCCCTTTCAAAATTCATTTTCCTCAATGTGTGCAAAATATGTTATGGCATCAAAAGCTCATTTTGGATTTCAGCCCAAAAAGCCTTTCTTGGACAAGCATTTCATCAAATTACAAATCTGATGACTGCATGCCTTTTTCCTCCTCTTTTTTCTCTGGTGAGGTGTTGTGTCCGTGGCCAGATGCACACCGAGGTCGGCACAAGAATAATCTGGTTCATTAACGGACGCTGAAAAACACGAAGGTGCATGTAAGCAGCGCTGGAGTGCGGCCAATAGAAAGGTCATTCTCTGCATGAAGCCAAAGGACGAGTCAAGCTCATAATAATGCAACAGAAATGGTTGTGTTAACACCTCCAGTTTAATTGTGTAATTTTCTCATGTTCAATTAATTTATCGTCAAGGCGCCTTCATTGTCTGTTTGTTGCTGCTAGGGAGCAGAAGAACTCCACAACAAGCTGAAACCATGATTTTACCTTATAAAGGCATGTGCATTTATTTGGAGCGGTGTTTTTGTCTCCTGAATGAAAGTCGAATTACTCTCCTTGTTGCTCTGTTTTGGTCTTCACCAACTCCGATAAAAAAATCCCTCCATAGTGGACTTTCTTCACCAGCTAGTTGCTAACTTTGTCTGTCATTTGGTCATTTGGCTAGCGCAGAGTGAGGTCATTCCTTTCATGTCCTATTTTTAGTTTGCCTGGTTTCCTTTTGAAATAATAAATGTAGAACCTCAACACTTTAAAGCACTGTTTTTTTTCCATGACAAACTGGGCTGTCAGAATATGTACGATAAACTGCAGTGATGTCACATCAATGTATAAATTATAATGTGACCATAAATACAAAATAAATTAAAAAAATGGAAATTGAATCTCAGATATTTATTCAAATCACACAAAACCGTATGTTCTGACAAGACTTTTAATTATTATTATCTATTTACTATTTAATTAGTTTTCTATTTATTTTATTTTAATACTAATAAAACAACTACTACTACTAATAGACTACTTCATAGACCTAGCCTCTTAAATTTGCTCTCAAAGTGCACCAGATTGATGCATTAAAAGACGAGGTCCAAACCAAATACCCCGTCTCACAAAGTTAAGGAAAGTATCCGCCACGTGATTCGGATCCGCTCCCAAATATCATGGGTTCTTCCTCGGCTCGTGCTTCACCGTTCCACCAGGTTTCATGAAATCGGGCCAGTAGTTTTTTCCTAATCCTGCTGACAAACAGACAAACAAACCAAAAACAGAAACACAACCTCCTTGGCGGAGCTAAGAGATGAGACAACGAAGAAAAAGATGTTGTTCGTGTAAAAGATGTTGACGTCTGAGTGGTGGCAGCCGAGTACGTTTCTGTTCACGCTTTCAGTACATTTGCACTCGTGAAACCCTGATTTCCACCACTTTAGCGGGCTGTGTTTGTGTCATTAGGAAACACGTGACATCAAGTTGCTCTGGGTGACTACAGCACTGATGTGATCATTGTCGACAGGTATCTACATGTGAAATATTAAAAACACATACCAGATCGATGACTAAATACTGCAACATCCTACCACCGTCCTACTACCAGGACACGTCGTTAGCGGATATTTATGTCACAAGTCATCTCCGGCTCTGAGTGACAGTGGCTGAAAGAAGAAAAAAACACATCTCTATTATTATGTGATGTTTGTTTCTCCTTTTATTTTCCTTTGGGACAAACAGGCAACGGCAAACCTAATGGCTTTGAATTATTGTGCCAACCGGTCCATATATCTGGACATTCTTCCCCAAACAGACTCTTTTTTTTCTGACTGACGGCAGCAAAACACTTTCTTGAACATAATTCAAAAAGAGAAATTCTCCAGAAGACATCCAGGACGGTTAAAGAAGTTATTGAGTTGTTAACGTCCGGAAGCCAAAAGCAAAGAACTGAAAGTGGTTTCTGTCACGTTTCTGGTTTTTGATGGAATATCAGAACGTATTATTGACGTATTATTGAAGTATCATCATTTATTTAAACCCTTTTTGTTTATATACCAGGATGATTGACAGGAAACCAATATGTCAAATGTCTTCGTTGACAATATTAATAATAATAATAATAATAATAATAATAATAATGACAATAATGAGTAAATGGTAAATTTCCCAGAACATCATGAAAGATAACATATTTCTCAATGGTATTTTCTTCTGTGTCTAATTGTAAATGTACTGTAAAAAGCAAGCAAATCATAATTATATAAATGTATAAGCAGAGAAGAGCTGAACAGCAATTTTGCTTTTAAATTTGAATGTCATGCAAGAGAGTCTGACACAAGCTATTTTTTTTTTATTGAAATGAAAAGATGTTTTCATCGTTGCACGAGATCAAAGACCTCAGTGTGTCTCTGCTACATTTAATATTTACATGACCAAATAGAATGTGTGAAGGTCAACAGATATTTGTAAACTTGTAAAATACAAGATTTTAATTACGTTTCAGAATGACACGTTTATTGTTTTACTTTGATGCGTAATCCCATTTGAAAAAAACAATGAGTTAATTAAGCCGTCGGCGGATTCACATGAGGAGTGGAACGTCAAATAAAATATGAAGCGTTTCCTTGATGAACTGTCACACTAACTAAATGACCTATGAATAATGCAAAGTGTTTCCTTTTGCACCTCAAGGGATAAACAAGTAAAGGTGGCGGAATTTTGGAAAAAAATTTCAAGAGACTGAATGACCAGTTCAAGGGGAGTAGGAAAGCCCAGCGTGCAGCGCAGTGCAACATGCATCTTATTCACCCTGCGTGTGTATTTGATTTATTTATTGACCTCTCCTCTTGTTTTGTCCTCTAGCGGAGATGAAAGATGATGCTGATGCTTTTCCCGCCACTAGATGTCAGCATCAACCAACACCTCCACCTTGAGATCACAGCCTGTTGATGCTTGACAATGATGGAAATGACCTTTTGGTGTGGCTATGGACCAAAAACCTAACAAAAAATAACCAGGACAAACCTTTAGGGGACGACGGTTCCAGGACAGACATTTGTAGTCCAGGTACAACGTCGAGGAGCAGAATCACTGAATACAAAGAACTGCAGAGTAGTAGAAACACAGAATGACAGGATTACGATACACAGACCTGCAGGCAGCGGGGCTGAAATATACAACACCGCAGAGGACTCTGTGTGTAAATAAAATATAGCCCATTTGTTTTTGCCAAGTGACTGTAGTAGTAAAGCAGGCGATACAGCAAATACATTTTGCGGCCACAAATATTCCCGTGAGAAACGCAGCTCCTCTGCCCCTCACTGTGCAGTCGGATAAACACATGTCTGCTGGATGCAATAGTGACACGGGGACAACGGTGTTGGATGAAGAACAACACATTCAAGGGTAGTGGCTTCAAATCAGGGAGGGGGGACATCTAATGGAGAGTTGACTGAATGTAATAATAATTAATTCTGTTTTAATCTCAAAAGGACACTCTTCTTGGATTAGGCTAAAGTGCCTGTAAATTATTAATAATACTAATTTGAATGTCAATGTTTCGAGTGAAGCTACACGAATGAGTCTTGGGTCCAAATCTCACTATAATACAATTAAATAGCCATAATCTAAAGGCTTAAAGACGACTATGAAGTTGAACGGGCAACCATTTTTGCAATGGGATCACACCAGCAGCGACGCCAAATCAGGCCCAGGGTAAAGCGGTCCCGGGGTAAAGCGGTCCCGGGGGTAAAGCGGTCCTGGGGGTAAAGCGGTCCCGGGGTAAAGCGGTCCCAGGGTGAAGCGGTCCCAGGGTGAAGCGGTCCCGGGGGTTAAGCGGTCCCGGGGGTTAAGCGGTCCCAGGGTGAAGCGGTCCCGGGGGTAAAGCGGTCCCAGGGTGAAGCGGTCCCGAGGGTAAAGCGGTCCCAGGGTAAAGCGGTCCCAGGGTAAAGCGGTCCCAGGGTAAAGCGGTCCCAGGGTAAAGCGGTCCCGGGATAAAGCAATCTTTATTTTTAATAAATATGTTTTTATCTGAGCTTTATTTAACCAAGCGAGTCATAAAGAACCCACAGCAGCCTGGAGAGAGAGAAAGAGTGTTGCCTGGTCCCCATAGGAAGTACTACACTGCAATTAATCTAGTAGACATGTACAACAGTATCACAAGAGTACAGCTAAAGAAAACAACACCGACGGTAAATGAACAGTTACTTTGAATTGTTGTATTAGAAACATATTAGCATCAGACAGCTCTGCGGTATTTATGCATCAGTGACGGTTACATTGCAAATGCTAATGTGATACTTTGTTAACAGCGGTTGCGACTAACTGCTGGTGGCAAAACAGAGGCACGAATGAATGATAAAGTACCGCCGATGTGAAATATTTAGTACTTATGCATGTTTGTGTGTAATTACTACCTCGGATAGGGCGCCATGCAATATCTCTCATGGCTACATAATAATCTCCCCTTGTTTTCACAACAGTGGGGTCATTAAAGATAATTGGTTGATAGCCGGTGCCTCCGCTTAACCCTTAAAATGCTCAGCACTTGGCATTTGTTCCGCCTAAGTGAGACTAACATGAGCACAGCTGGAGACGCCGTTGCATGAAGAAAACAGAACTGAAAACAAAAACAACAAAAAATCAGATGAGCCCACTGTTATATAATGTAAGAAGCCCCTCTGGTAATCTAATGGTTGTTCTAAAGAGGCGGCCTCTTCCTGTCATGTTTCTGCTAACATGTGACCGCTAATGTCTCCTTGTGCCACAGCCTCACCGCTTCATGCCTCTTGGCATGTTATGGTTCCCTTAATGACTCCAGGAACGTTGCGGCGTGTGTCGTTTACTCCGGTGACCTGCAGAAGTCCCGGATCCCGACCCCATAAAACCATATGTGACGTAAAGTGGAACTGGATGTTGTGCAGCAGTGCTGTGGAGGTAAAACTGCGTAAAATCCTTGAAGTCGTGAAAGGTTCTGGCTGATCTCTAGGAAAGGCTTGAAACACAGGGAGGTGATCAGCCTCACAAGCAAAGAGAAAGTGTTTATGATACTATAGAGGATTTGTAATGATTAAACAGTTTGCAGCTTTTGCTGGTAACTGCTTTTTTCAGAAATGATTTAGTCACCAAATAAAAAGGTGCTTGACACGAAAGACTCACAATCGTTGGCATATTTTCAATGTACACACACTATATAAACCTTCCTCTGCAGTGATGTGAATAACAATAATTTACTTTGCGAACTGAAACTGAATATACCGAGACAAAAAAAAGTTAATTGGTGTTCGAGCACCCGGCTCCTTCCACAGGAAAGCGGATTCCTTCCACAGAGATGACATCACCATCCAGTCATGAGCTGGAACGTCTGCCGCCTTAAAATCCAGGAAAACAACACATCACACACACACCCACACACACACACACACACACACACACACACACACACACTTCAGACCTATGAGTGTCCAATCTGTGCTGGAAATGCTTCACTTGAAAGAGGTCCTTGACAGCCTTCAGAGACGTCGCTGTCTGGTTTTCTCATTGCTCAAGAAAACATTTACACTCGAGCAGAGTTAACCAGTTTCTCTTTCCAGTAAATACTCTGGTAAACGTGGGTAAAGATCATGTTGCATTTCTTTAGTTGCCCTCCCGTTTGGTGTTATTTTTATTATTATTTTATACAATTACAAGGTTTTTGCACATGTACTGTAATATATCTGAAGATCCTCTTCTACTTTTTTTTATCAGTATGCAGACATTTTTTCTCTGTGAGATGGGACTGTTTATCTTGGCTCTACTGCTCTGCTTCTTGAAAAGCCATAGAAATAGAACAGGAGTAGAACGGACATTGAACTGTTTGTTTTTTTCCGTGGTCATTTGTCGGGCACAAAATAAAAATAGCGATTGTTGCTAGTTGTTCAGGTGACAACATTACATTTCATTAAGATGACCCTTTTATCCAAAGCGACTTGCTAACGAGCTAAGCGGCTCGTTAGCTTGTTAGCTTGTCAGTGGGACCAGGAAATGGACGGCCGGCTCGTTAGCTTGTTAGCTTGTCCTCTGGATGGCGGACAGTTAGACCCAACGATGCCGCTCTCCACTAGCCTGTTGAGGCTAACTAGCACACATCTGGCTAGCTAGCTAGCTTGCTAATTCTACCATGAGGCGATCATCAGGCGATAGCAATGGCAATTGGAACAAATTAAATTACTTCCTATTTTCCTGAAAAACCTTCGCTCCATGCCGTGAGTCTGTTTTGTGTACCACGCCACAACGATGGCGACGGCAACAGCACACGTACAAATGTCCGCCGCTCTGACCATCCTGCTACTCTAATTCAAATGAGAGTGTACGTTCCAATACTGTTTTATTTCTGTGCCTGTCACATTTGTTTGGTTTGCAAATCGAAAAAAATAAAAAAGGTTGACGCAATGTTCTATTGCAGTACATTTCGAATTGGTGGGATTGGTGGCTCCTGCAAATGTTGACAGAAGGCACTGTGCCAAATGCAATCACTGTCAGAGCGACTTTTAGTGATCCAAAGCAAATGTCAGACGGAAATGACGAAGGGTCTCGCTACACACCCCAAAAACAACTCCGCTCTGGACAAACTTAAAAGTAAATTATGTTTATTTTAGAATTTCCTGCAAGTGGCTTTGTACATGTGGCTCAACAGGCTGGCTGTGAGTCAGAGGAACAAATCACAGGTGTTATTTCAAATAATGTGATCACAATGCAGTGAGTATAGAATAATATCCAGAAAGGTCAGGATTAGGACAAATGCACACACGTAAAGCCACCATTCATAATTTATTTTCTCAAATAATACAATTTCCACCAAGAAATACGTTTATGATCCATAGCCCTTTGGACCAAAAAAAAAGCAACACCTTTTAGACTACTCTAGCCGGGATAACAAAATAAAATGTTTTAACTGGTATTCAAATAGAGCTAGTCCTTTACTATGTTGATTCAAATAACTCAATAATACTGTGATAACATTGTAAAAGCACTCGGTATGTTCCCAGTGAAATGTACTGCTTTGGGTATCAGGGAAAATCCATCCCATATTAGTATTTAATAGGTATAAGAAGCAGGATTAAAGTTATTGCCAGTTTTTGAAGATTTACAGCAAAGTGGAACAAAAAGGCCACCGGCTAACCTCGACGTAATCTTTGATCTTCTTCGACAATACCTCAATGTTCACTTCAAGGAATATCTGCTCACTGATTAGATCATTGTCCAAAAATGTGCTTTTGACAAGCCTAGCTATGACTTAACTTGTCCAGGAAATGTCTCAAAGGCTCGATTTCCTTTGAGAATCTGAAGTCATTTGGTGACAAATGGAAAGCGTTGCTTCGTCAGCCCCTCTTTCATTGTGGGGGAAAAGAATGGTAAAAAAAACACAATATTTACCACATATGCTCCATTTTATGGTTAACTTGGAAATCACAGTCATTAAATTGAACAGTGTGTTAGTAGAAAGACTAAAAGGAGTGTTTACAACTACGGTTTAAAAAGTATTTGTTCTTGAGTTGTTTATGATACTGGGGAAATTACCGCTTTAAATAAAACCGCAAAACCTCAATAAATAAAGCAAAATATGACGCAACAAACTCAACATAAGAATGAGGTAAAAGCTTAACATAAGACTACTGACTTACTGTTCAATAAAAATGAGTTTATAAAGGCCCATTTTGAGGTGTGCTCCGAGAAATCCCGAGAGCTGCAACACAGATGTTAAAGCCAGTGTTTAACATTTAATGTCCAGATGGAGCTGAATCCCGAGAAATTTAGTACCATGTGGTCACAGCTGTTCAAGGGCAGCTTCTTTCTTTTTTTCACACAGATCTTATGTAACTATGGGAGTGAAATGTAGTAAATGCCTCGTTGACCATTTGCTCGACCTTTAACCTGAACAGCGATTGTCCAATCACAGTTTAGCAGACCAGACACAGCAAGTCGGAGAAGCTTGGATTTCTCCACATGTCGAAGACGTGTGCACGGAGCGGTAGTTAAGTTGACTTTGACATTTAAAGAGGTTGGATTCAGACAGTTTCAACGGTCTTTGCTAGCCGTTCCAAAACCAACAACAATAAAGAGAGAGAGAGAGAACGGAATGGATTAGACGCTGTGTTTATCCGCTCTAAAATAAACTGCAATAGTTTGCATGTCCGGCAAACCAGTCAGCGACCGATCGAGAACACATCATTAACACTACATTAGTTTGTGAGGTTACGCGCTATTAAAACAAAAAAAGGCCCCATTCACAACGATCACATTCACTGTGTTGTATTTTCCCACCAGTATTTTAGTTTACGCTCCAGCAACTCAAGCCAATGTTAACAGAAATGACAGTACGCTTGCCAAACACATTATTTAGTTCTCAATATAAAAAGCTCTTTCTCTAGTAGCATTAAAACACAAGCAGCCAAACAGGCTTTTGTTGGAACAAGATGACAGTTATATTTCATATTTTCCTTTATTATACTAACTAGCTTTATGCTGCAAAACAAAAAATATGTTAATGCTTGGAGAATAATTACTTTTTCCCTGGGGCTTGCATTTAAGTCTTTTAGCACGATAGCATGTGCCAGCTATCAAGTGCATTTTAAAAAGCCCTTTCGCAAGATTGTGATCAGCTGAAAGCAGGAGACGGCGTTTTCAGCCAAATGTATGGAGCTAAATGTTAGCTTAATTAGCTAGCTAGCTAGATAAAATTCAACAAGCAATCATTTTAATTTCAGCCGGCCAAATCTAGACATGCAATGTCTCCTTTGCCAGCCGTTACAAGCATTAAAAAGTCCGCAGTAGGCGGCGTTTTTAGCCAACTAGTGAGGCAAAAATGTTAGCTTAATTTAGCTGTTGAGCTAGCCCATAAAATCCCAAAGCAATAATTATCGTTTCAGCCAGCAAATCTAGAAAAACATACTCATTAATAAAGAATGTTGATGGTAAGTCTGCCAGTTCATCATGTAATACAGAATGTGTCATGCAAGAACAGAAGGAGCTCGACAGGATGGAAACAGGCTTCTGGGCTTAGCGTAGCTTTAACTGGTTCAAATATATTACAAAGCATCGCCCAAGGGGACCTTAAATGGTGATGGGCCATCAGAAACAATGCCACATAGAGTCCATCCTCCTTAACACCAGAATAAAATAAAATGAGAGAAAGTCTAGCCTTTCTCGAAACAGAATTCTCTGTCTCCGTCAAGTACAACGTGGGCATTAAGGGTGTCGTTCCCAGGCAGACGGCGGCGAGGATGGGCTCATTCCTGCGGCCTGGCGCCCAGGCCGGCAGTCAGGGTGCTCACAGAGCCCCAGCCACCATTCATGTAGCAGCACGATCCAAAGATTACCGCACTGGCCTCGCCGGCTCTGCCAACTTCCACACAAATTGCTTACAGCATGTGGAAAGCATGCGCGCGCAGCAAGCTGAAATAAGTGGCCGTGTGGCCGAGCTTCAAGAGGCACTCAACAGCTCCACTGTGCTGTTTGAGTGGCAGTGTGTGCCGTAAAGTGTTGCAGACCTACACACACAGCATAAACAGCTCTGATCAAAGTGTTTTATTAGTGCATTACCATTTCTCTTAAAGATCAGAGGCGATTTTTAATGCCGTCACCTTAAGCTGTAAAGAGGCGATCGGTCGGCCCAAAGCAGCAATTAATCAGTGGAGAACACAAATGTTAGCAGTTCCTAAAAAAAATCTTCTCTTTTGTTCCTCCGAATCACATCTGCAATGAGATTTTGGTTGTAATCCAGGGAGTCATCTCAATTACCATCTCTCAGGTATAGAAGTTAAGTGTTGCACTTAAAGTTTAAGCTCTTCACACCGACTCCCACCATCTGTGACCTTTTCCCGAGGCTGATAAGTGTTCTTGAGTAATTGCACGCCGCAGACCCCTTCGCCGCGGCTATAAAACGACGAGCTTTCATTAAAGGGCAGCCATGGCTTCTGTCAGGACTTTCTTGGCTCATGCCACCCCGTCTAGATTGGCACACCATCGCCTGACTTCAAGATGTAGCTCATCATCAGTCAAGAGGGCATTGTAGTCACATTTCCTCAGCGTTACCTACATATCCTATGTTAATTTGTGGGCAGTGTACAGACCAAATCATTCTTAATATTCTGCAGAAATATTAAAATAGTCTTCGGAGCAATAATCCAAGAACTCCGTAACCCTAAATGTTCTACCTTAATAGTTCCCGAAACTGATCCCGTTTAACCTAGATTCATAACAAAAAGACCATTGTATGTTTTGAATTTAAACAGAGTAGTAGTTGAGTGTTCTTGGATGTCGATAAATTGTTTTTTTTATGCAATACTGCTAGAAAATAGAAGCTTAAATTATGTGGGCATATTACGCAGTAAAAAATGTTTTTATTATTAACTTAACATTGCAACTAAGATGAGCTATTTCTGAAAAAGAGTTACAGCTGCTTTAAAAAGATAAGTTAATTCAACAAGATGCTAAATTAAGCCAACTTTTATTAATATGTTTGAATAACTAAAGTGTATTAATTGATTCAACAACTTTTATTCCCGTGTTTGTACAACTAAATAAATCAATACAAAATCGCCGGCTTAAATAGTTATTCTATGTTGCGTCAAACTAGGATTAAGGTTGGTACAATTCGAAATATCTTGTTAGTATCGGTAAAAGACTTGTTGATTAAACTCATAGTATAAAGTTGATGGAACTATTTTGTCCGCTTCAGCTTTGTCAACTCAATTATTTGTTCCAAGTTTAAGGGGCTAAAGTTTCCTAACTTGCCTACGTCAACGTTTTAAGGCAGCCAGGTTAAAAATGATTTTATGTTGAACAAGTTTGGTCCTTTTTACAGTGTTAGGCACACAGTTTTAGAGTCTGGCCCTGAGTCAGAACTTCCAAGAAGCATTAATCATTGACAAACTACAAGATGAATATAATCACAACCACACCCCTCATCATGGTGGAGGTGTTTACTAACCTCAGAAACCCTGCGAGCACAAACACAAAGCAAGGATTCAGAACAAAACAGTCTCAAAGTCCATTTAAAAGCTGTTCCAGAGCTTTCAATCATATCCCGTAATCTTCATCAGCAGATGTAGTTTTCCCAGAATTTCTTCGTCCCTCCTCTCCTGCCACATTCTTTATTCCTAAGCTCCTTCGTTGACAATTTTCCATCTGACTGTCCCTCCTCTCCCATCACCTGACTTCGACACACACAATACACAACTGTTCCCACTTTCCTCATCAGCCCTGCAGATATTTATTCAACTCCTTTCCACTCCCTCCTTGCCAGATAGTCAAAGTCGCTATGTGCCTTGTACCGTCGCTTTTGAGCGTCGAACTAACAACCTAAATGGGCCCCTTTGTGTTTCCTGTTGCACTATTTGTTCGTGCAGTAGCTGACAGGAAGTTAACTTGGAACCGTTTCCAAGGTCAACAATACAACTGTTGGTGTTTTTGCAGTAAACTGTGCACAGGATAACAGCGAGCAGCCAGCTCCAGAAGCCAGGCTCGCAGTTGGCCATACATGGCCCATTACAGCTAAATGGTGACACTGCTTCGCGAGGTCGGCACCTGAGGTGAGAAGGACAAATCCCCGTCAGAATAGAGCAGGTCCAAGCATCAACTGAACGTGGAAAATAACCTCTCTGAGGTAAAAGAAACATGGAGTACCAGCTGAATTTCATCCTGCGGCTCATTTTCTCACTCGGTGTGCAACCGGCAGGTGAACTGTTCTCCCCATGAAGCCTTTTGGGTAATGATGGGGAATTTGAAGTGTGCTCCGGAGGGGGACAGTCTTATTGATCTGGAGCTTTGTTATAGGACTTTTGTGCTGGAAATGAATTTTATACATAACAAGAGGGCTGTGTTCAGAGTTTTGCAGACACGCGGGACATTGCACTGATGAAAGAGACGCGGTAAAAAACAGACAAAGGAAAATGTTTTAGTTTTTTTATATTATTTCTATGTTACCTTTATTTAGCCAGGATAATCCCGTTGAGATTGAATTCCATTTACCAGGGGGTCCTGGCCAAGATGGCAGCGTGAAGGTTTCACACAAGCAACACAAATAAAGTTAAAAACTACATTTGATTTAACATAAAATAGATGACAAACTTAAATCAAAGCAGCAAATCAACCAACTAATTGTCATTCAGTTTCAGGAGAAGTATATTCCAAATGATCCTTAATCCTGTTTAGACATTTTATATAATAATCTCCTGAGTCCAGCTTCAATCCATCTTTTCAAATAGATAATACATGTATTTCAAACCATTCCTTTCATGCCAGCAGGTAGTCAGTATAAACGAAGGATGAATGAGGCCCCTTGTGTTTTGTTTCAGGCAGCCCACACACACTCGTTGGCCCTCTGTGGGTGGAACAAATGTTCGGCTGGCTCTAAAATCCGCTTTTTAAGATCAATTCTAATCTTTTCGAGCATGCTGTTTGTGACTGTCCATTTTCTGGGCTCAGGCATCATGAACCTATCTGCAATGGTTGCTGTGGTGACAGCCCGAGTGTGCACAGTATGCTAATAAAAAAGAGCACAAGAGAGAGCTGCAGGCTAGATGAGGAATACAGATGCGTCCTCCACCGTAGCTCGATTCGTCTGTCACATCAGGCGGACTCGGCGACGTCGGAGGGACGCCGATATGCAGACGCGCTTCATGCAGCAGTTACAGCCGTCCAACGCAATAAAATCCAGCGTGGCTTGGATTTGATCTGCGGATATGGACATACGTGTGTGTGGCTGTGGGGATTCACACACATTCCCTCCATGCAATGTGGCGCATGAGTCATTGTTGTCTCTGTCCAAGTGATTCTATGGTTCATGTCCACACTCCCAACACACTGCCAGCCGGATTCACTGTGGTGACATGAATCATCTCTCAGTTAAACCTATTCTGATTCCATTCTAGTCTTTGCAGCAGTGTGCATTGCACATTCTGAATAAATGCTTCATTTGTCACCCAATACGCTGTGGAGGAATGCGCATCTGCCCGACGCTTTGGATTAATCTGATTGTTTGTGTTGTTCCAAAACACTCATATTGAGTATCTTGGATAGTAATGAGTGTATGGGTTGAATGCGGTTGATTTCACTCTGAATAAGTGCTCTGTCTCTTGTGTTTGTCCGCTTATATACGTCATACCTACGGGGCTTTGTTTGTTTTTCTGCACAAAATGCAGTGTGTCATCAGCGACGCGAATGCCAAACATCTTGAAAGCAGTTGTCCAAGCTTTGCAATTGTTTAAAAGATGAGAAACGCTGCCATGTGGTTGTCTGCGTTTTCACCCACTTTCTCCCAATTTGGAAAAAAGCACTGTGGTCTCTGCTGTTGCTGCTAACTCCCACTCAGCACAGGCCATGGTGGATAATACAACTCTGTTTCTTTACAGTTGTGAAGTTAAGTTGGGTACTTCTCATAGTTTTCTCTCCCGTTCTTCTCTCTGTTTATTTTTCAATGAGCAATGCAGAGAGGGGATCCAGAGCTGTTTTACAAGGAATAGCCTTCAAATACCCACATGCAGTGTACACAGTTATTGTTTTGCCTTCACATCTTCTATCTGGTCCCAAATTATTCGCAATGTGTTGGTTCAATTATTGTAAATCATTACAAAATGGACTGAATTGTGAATCAACAAAGGATTTAAAAGTGGAACTCAGCTTTGGGTAAGTACGCAGGAACCACCCTCAAGGCCCTGAAGGGAGTACATTGTACACTGATGGTGTATATATTTTCCAGAACACATTTGCAATTCATGATATTACCACAAACCAATTGACACACAGTGAACCTGGAGCCCTCAGAGACGCCGAGGGTCTGGAGCCCTGGGGGTGCGGGTGCCCACCTCGTCTGGTTGCTTGTGCAGCCCTTTGGCGGCGCCTGGAACAATTGAGTTGGTTCAAAGATTTAATTTTTTTCCCATTCCACCTCCTGACCTCCCAGGGCAAGAGGGCGTCACGGTTTCACTTGGATTAATCACTGCGAAGATTAACCAGACTACCGGGTCAAACCCAGAAGGTTTATTCGGCAAAACAACAATCTGCCAAATGAACTGCACAACTCCAATCATTCATGGAGATGCCGTCCTCTGTGATTTTGGGCCCAGTCCCAGTGTCCCCACTAAAGCACTAAACCTTGAACCCTCTGGGACTTAACTGACGACACTGTTGAACGGTTCAGTGTGAGAAGGCTGCTGGAATGGTGACAACGTCACTACATGATTTGTACACTTGCGGGTATTTATTTTATATTTTTCACTCCGTGATCTGAATGTCTTCCAGGCTCTTTCTTATCTCACGACACGAGATGTAAATGTCAAATAATCTATTTACTCGTTTTTAGTCGAAACACCTTCGATATGAAATGAAATATTTGATGAATAAATAGTCTCTGTTTGCATTCCTCTGCTTTCATGTGCATTCAGGTATCATCTTTAATCCTTCATGTTTCCGTGTAAATTGAATATGCCAGGCTTTCTTTCTTTTTTTTTTTTACATCTTCAGTTTACACTGGTAACCTTGTGTTTAACGTCACATTGCTATGAATTGTGGGTAATCCCCTCAAGCAAAGTCTGCAGAAAGGCAGACAGACGGAAAGTGTTCATAAAGGGCTCAAAAAGGTCTGCGAGAGAGCCCTCAAACATTGTGATTTGACAGCGGGCCAGCCCTAAACGTCTGAGTTCACTGGATGACATTTTGGAAATCACTTTCGGAGGAAAGTCGGTGGACAGGCTGCTGTCCTTCATTCTCTTTTTGCACCGCAGCAATGCAATAACTGGTATATATATACGTGTGCGGTACTGAACTGCAGAAGTAGTAGGTGAGATTTTAGGACCCAGGGGCCTCGTTACAAAAATAAATAGCCGAACAGCTTGTACGATCTTAACTAAAGTTTCCAAAGATAGATAACATGGCCTTTCCCATCTCAGACCTCCTAACTTAACCTAAGGCATCATAACTATAGCTGTAAATCAGTCAAATATATCTTGGAACTTGCATGTGACGGGCTATGTGAGATGGACAAGACATACTATCAACAACTATATCTTGAATTAAATAAATAAATAACATTAAAAAACAGCACTTAAATGGCACTTACTTATAGCACTTTGTAGTTTGGCTTTCTTTAAGAAATTGTACTTTTGTAGTGAATGTGACTTCATAATTCACCCTTATGTGGTTCTATACACTGTTGTTTCATGCAGTTATTTAAGTAATGTGTTATACACGTAGGTATGACTGTTCCGGTCCCTTTAAAAGTTCGGCTGTGGTTGATGACGTAAGCCCCGATGCTTGTTAGGTTAGAGGGCAGCGCCATCTTGTGAGGTTTTTCGAGATGTAAAATAAACGAGACACACACTTGTGTACTCAACTGGAGGAATTGCCTTTTGCTTTTAAATGCAACTTCCACACTTTCTTGATTCTTGTTGTTCTGAGTTTGTACTCATGCTTGAATGAACTTATTGTAAGTCGTTTTGGATAAAAGCGTCAGCTAAATGTAATGTAATGTAACAGCTGTCGCTTGTCACTGGCTAGCTAGCTATGGGCAAAACAAATATTCAGTTTTAGCTACGAGCAGTCTGAGGCACTAATTGTGTTGCTGGAGGAAGGGAAACAACATTTTTTAATCAGTTTTATAGTCATTTAAACCACCGCCCAACGGTTTGAGTTGCCTTTTAATCGTTATATTCCCCATCTTCATTGTCATGCCAGTTATGTGCAGCTGGGACGTCTATGCTCATTGGCGGTTCTGTAACAACAACAAAAAGAAAAGATGAGATTTATTTTTCTTAAACGCAGTTAGAAAATGATGTTTCTGCAATAATTCATCTCATCCTAAACTGAGGATGAAACATGATTGCAGACAGGAAGCTGCAGTAATGAGGCCCCAGGGGATCTGGTTAATTAGGGGGATGACAGATAAGGAAGTGGGAACATGTGTGCCAGGGGGAGGGGCTTAGGTAAGTACAGGCCGAGCTTGAAGTGTGGACTTTACTAAACACTGTAATTGTTCCTGTTTGTGAAGTTGTCATCGAGTCCCGGAGGACACGCACCCATACGGCTTCCTCGGGTTGTGTGAACTAAGATATATGACGTTAATGGAGGAATGTCTATAAATCAAAGAGGAGATGTGCTACTGAAATGTTTTTCCTTTGATGATGTGCCCCAGCATATTCATCTGTCTTTGCCTTTTTTATATTCAGTCAGGAGCCGACTATTTTACATTAGGTTTTGTTTATTTGTTTGTTAGCGTTGCCTGATTTTGATAGATTGAGGGAGAGCTAACGCTGATCTATCTGCAGGTGGGTGTGCATTGGAGTGGTGTGTCTTGTCACCTGAGGTTGGGTGAGTGGTTCATCTTGGTTGTAGTGATTACTCTTTGGTCATCTGTCTTTGGTGCCACCCTTTGCTGCCCCTTCTGATCCTAGTTTTATTCAGTGTAATGACGAATAAAACCGCTTGTAACAGCGGCCAAACTGTTTATTTTGACCGTTGCTTATTCAGAAGTAGACGTAGCTGTAATCATTGTTACGCTTTGCCGCCATACCACAGTCTGCATACACTATGTATCAGAGCAGACAGCAAAAAAGACATGAAGGAAAGTATTTTGTTCAGAATCTCCAAAGATTGGAAAGAGTTTTGTCTGTGAAATGAAAGCTTTGCGGTCAAGATGTCACACTTATGAATCAATATGGCATCAGCACCTTGAAGATAATTCTTTGCCAGTAATTTCAGCACAACTGTACAAAAGCATCTCGACTGATGGGCTTTTAGTGCGCTGGCTCTTTCCTTTTGAAGGGAACCTGGCAGGAGGAGCCGGGTGAGCGATCTCAGAGGAAGCGGCCAACTCAAACAAATATATAATAGCGAGAACCAGAAGGTCTACGCCAGCGGCAGCATAAGTAGCATCACTCATTGTAATTAACTGTCTGCAACCCAATGTAGTGACATGAACTCTCACCATCAGGCCTCCGCTAAAATCTCTGCTGACTCTTTTAGAACCTTGACAGACATGCGGACCAATCCGAGACACGGTTATTCATAAACGACGACAAAAACAGGCCAACTAACACCACGGCTGCAAAAGCGTATATGAACCCGTGTCGTTTCAGACATGCACACTTCAACAAGGACTGAATGAAACCAACTCTCCTTTGTGACGTTTGCATGAAACCGCAATCAGCAAATTTGGCTCCGGAGACTCGCTAGCTAACGGTTTTCATCAGAACTGCATCATGAAAGTCGGGTGGCGCAGAATGAACTGGCTGCCGTGTTTGTTTGTTTTTTTTTCCTCCAAATTTTTGCTGTGCCGTGAATGAAGCGGTGCATTATTTATGCTTCCCCAGTTGGAATACCACAAAGTCCCTGAAGTCATTATCTGCTGAATGAGACATGTGCCGAATGACGCCAGCCACGGCTGCATATGAAAAGCATTATCATTTAGTGATTATTGTTCTCCCGATATTACGGGCTGCGGGTTCTTGATGGAAAGAGGTCACGTCTCAGGTCCCCGCAATGCTTTAAGAAAAGGTTGTATCATTAATGGATTATTTTGACTCCCTTCAGAGTTCATACTCATTTGGCACGCAAGCCTGCCTTTTATTCCTGGAAACAAATTTACCCATTTGTGTTCCTATAAATCTGAGTTATATTTCCAATAATAATTCCAATGCACATATTCTTCAGTGGCTTCCCTTCAGAATAACAAGAATCATTGGATAACCAGAGGACATTATGCTACAAATAAACACCTTTTTTATTTTTTATAAAGACATCCTTTTTTTTCGCTACCAGGGGATTTTATCTCAAAGCTGCTACCGATTTAACTTTAAAGCTTTCTTCAATAAATAAAAAAGTCTCAGTAAAGTTCAGTAGAGTCATTGTTGTGGCTTTTATGGCAGTAATTGCGTAAAATTGTTGAAGTCACCATTGGACAGAGTACAAGCTGAATTATGTCTGTGATCCCTCAGAGGGAGACGAGTGACACAGGACTTCTCCCACTGCAGCCAAGCAACTGAATCTCCTAATGAAGAGGTTTGTGAGGGTTCTTGCTCTTGGATGGCGGATATTTCTTCCACAGCTCCGTTAATTGGATAGATTTGTCTTTCCAAAAAATGCGGCCGTCCTATTGAATTTATCGTGCACTATGCTGAGCACAACTAGAGCTATTAACATGCATCCGGGTCCCCTTCAGTTTGCTCCCCAGTTCATTTTGGTGGGATATATTTTCTCTGTTAGATCAGAAGAAAAACAACCCAATGTCACCCACAGATAAAACTGCAGCTCTGCTAGAGTGTGGATTGGGATGTAAGGAAAAGGCTAATTAAATTGTTAATTTTGCAATAATAATGCATAATGTCATTGCAGATGTGGTATAGGTTCTGGGTTATGCTTGGTAAGTGGCTTTAAAGTTGCTTTATTCCTGGACTCAGAGTATGAGTGGTATAACATTAACCTTTTTAGGATATGATCAAGATTTAATGGTTGTTAAACAACTGTGTCATTTATTGCAATATTGTCAAACTCATGTCAAAGCACTTCCTGCCTGCTCTTTAAAACAAATCAAATATTTGCAGCCAAGTATTATGCATTTTTGTGTTATAAACGTACATTAACATCTAACTTGCTCATTGAGGCCTATATGGCGAGCTTGCGTTAAAAGAACAGTTTGTTTTAGGAAATACGCTCATTAGATTTAGATGAGCACATCGGAGCCACTCTCAAATCGATCGATTAGCTTAGCTTAGTAAGACTGGAAAGAGCTGGAAACGGCTCTCAAGCTCACTAATCATAAGGTAAAAGTAACCATGAAGAGCGTGGGAGAGAACGCAGCCTCGGGGGGAACCGGTGCTGATGGTCCGAGAGGCTGAGACCCGTTTCCCCAGCTTCACACGCTGCTTCCTGTTAGACAGGAAGTCGGTGATCCGCTTGCAGGTGGAGTAGGGCAAAGCTGGGAGAGCTCGTTCTGCAGCAGATGTTGTGAGGTTTTTTTTTTACGAATTGTACGGGGTTGATATATCTTTGTAACCGAGGTGGAAATTAATCTTATAAATGTCCCTGTGAGAAATAAACGTGATGAGATAGCTCCCAAATGTATTGAAGTATTTTATGAAACACTGAATGGATAGAGCTCGTTCCCCATGGACAGTTCGGCTGGTCTAAGAAGTCAAAATGTTTTAACAGCGTTATATGCTTTACAGCTGCACGTTATCTCGTCCTCAGCCTTGGTAGGCGCTGCTGTTTTCATGGGAAAGGGTCAGTTTGTGAGGTCACGATGAGATTACAGCACGTCAGACATAAGCTAGTTGTTATCTGAGCTCCGACGGCGCCGTCTGCACGCACACAATGTTCAGAGTTAAGCGATACAAGGAAAAAAAAGAAAAACATGATATATTTCCACAACAGTAACCTATGCCCTGGAACTACAGATGAAAATACAATCATTGAACGATAGAGCATCAGTCTTTTCATCAAATTGTTCCGCCAGACAGCGAACAAGCATACTTCCTGTCATGTCAAACTGTTGCTTTAATGCTTAGCTAGCTCTTAAGATTGATCTAAAGAACAAAATGTGTGTGAGAAGAGCATATGAAGGAAGTCCAGTGACTTTGTGTGCAATTTTATGTGGGGTTATTTGGTTTCTGAGGATTGGCCAATGAATGTTACATGGCACTTGGAAAGATAGTGGCGTAAACCGAAAAACTTAATTTTCTCAGAGATTTTTTGAAATCGGAATGCCTTTAATTTCTCATAGGTCTCCACATACATAAATAATAAGGACGAAACAACCCACTGTCCTAAATCCACTTTCTTTCCTGGCGGGAAGACAGGTTCACCGCGGGGAAGTATTCCCTGTTTCTCAGAGATCAATCAAGCCCCACATGTGCGCGGACGCGGTGCCAGTTCAACTCCGTGCTTCGCTGTCTATTAGTCAGAACTGTCTTTATTTTACACAGTGAGTCAAAGGATGTGAGCGAGCCTGAAAAGCACCAGCTGGAGCCTGCCAGTTGCCGTGGGGAAGAAGACCATGATCTGAAACAGGCGAGGACTTGGAAACTTTCAGGCATCAGTCACAGACTAGTCTTCTTCTTTTTTGGGGGGGGATTTTGAATAAAAATCCATAAAAATGTCTGTAAATAGCGATATAAAACAAACTCTTTTCATGTTTTGATTAATAAGATGCCTTCGATGTTAACATCTGGAGGAAGAGTAAACATTTCAGTTGATCCAGACCTTTGGAAACGTCAAAAAAATTAAACAAGATTCGAGGGAAAATGTTCAGCTGCGTTTGTGTCATCGCATTACGATGTTGTGGTCGGTGATGGATGTCTTAAGCGCATCAGTATAAGAAAATAAAAAATAGGTCCAGAGGCTTATCTGACGATTTATAGCATAAGAATGCTGTAACATTTAGGAAAACTTCTACTGTGTGTCAACAAATGTGACGAATCAATCCGAATATGAATATAATTAAGTTGAACAATGATTCAAAAACAAAAACAATGGCGTCATATCAAGCAAGGAGAACTTTCTTCACATGTGTCTGATTTGAAAGCAGCGTAATTAGTTCAAATGATTTGTGATCAAAGTTGATACAAAGTTCACTCAATGCAAACATAAAAAAAAAAATGCAAAAAGAAAAGTAGGTAAGGGGGCCAACAGATGAAAACAGGCCCGTTTCCGGATGACAAAATCTTCAACGCAGCGCCGACAGATATGACCGGTACTGTAGCTTGGAAAAGAGCGATATGGCGTGGGGTCCTGACTTTGATGGATTTTGGAGGCAAACATTATACCTCGTAGTCGCTCCACTTCTGACACACGACTTTGCCGCGTAAGCATGAAAACATGGTGGAATTAGCAAACTAACGTTAGCTAGGGTGACCAGATTTGAGTTTGTGAAAAAGAGGATACTTCGTCTCGAAAAGAGGACTTGTCCGGGAAAAAGAGGACGTCTGGTCACCCTAACGTTCGCTCGCTGACTAGCCAGCTGCAGAGTGAGTCAAATTAAACGACTTAACGATTCATCTACACACACAAGCACGCTGCTATCACCAGATAATCATCAACACTGAATTACCAGATGTTGTAATGTGCTAAGAGTTTAATTTCTAGTATTGTAATGCTACACAGCGGTTGCTGAAAAGGTTTTTTTTGAAAACGTGGGGGGAGGAGGGAGGTCTGACTAGAGGGCGTTAAAGTTCTATTTCATGAAGTAGATTTGTCTCAAACAGTCTAATCTTGCAAGATTAGGGCTGATTTTTTTAAACAGTAAGGAAGTGGGATCGAGTGTTTCATCACAGCACAGTCACATAATTTAGTTTACAGCTGAAAAAACAAGTTTAACTTTGTATTTTTTTCTTTGATGAACGCCGAAACTAAATTACATACCGACAAAGATCTCATTTTAAAATCCTGCAAGTCTCTCGGGGACAGTAATTCATCTTTAAAAAAAACAAAAAACAGACTTGCTTAAAGAATCGTAGAGTTGAAGGTAATCTTGCAATAAACATCCTCCGGTGTGGAAATGGCTTCCCCGAAGAAGAGATCCAAAGTGGATCCTCGTCAGCACATCAGGGCAGAGGTTGACTCGAACCACAGCGAAAAAAAAGAAAATAACATATATATTACAAAATGTTCCCAAGTATAACTGAATTACAAACCACTCCGAACTGTCTTTTGTAATGACACGGACATTAAGTGTGCAGACAAATGGATTTGTTCTTGGGCCATTATCTCGGGCTAAGAAGAAATAACTTCATTAGCTGGTTTGCTGGAGCGGGAGAAGACGGACGGAGGGACAGGAGAAATGTGGACGGAATAAATTTGGCGGAAGCAAACTTAACTCAAACAGTTAAACAATATTAGAATCGCAATGATCAACAACTGGAAATACATTTTTTTAAAAGCACGTTTTCTGTGTGTGCAAACTTTTAACAGAGCAGACTAAGATTTACATACGGAGATATATTGTTTTATAAAAACAGTATTCTGTAATAATCCATGAGGCAGACCCCCAAAGTGTGTCCCTTGTGCCAATTATTATTTATTCATGTCATCATTATAAAGCTCTGTGTGCATTCAGAATCTCCCTATTTGCATATAAATATGCATATTGCAGAATTAGAGGTCAAAGGTCAAATTCTGTCTGGCCCCAGTGTCATGAAAGTTGGACTGGGAGATAGATTAAAGCCTTTAAGCTTTACAATGATTTATGATGTCGCTCCGCGTCGGTTGCCTTCTTTTATACTGGGTTTATGTGGGAAATGGCAAACAAGAAAATATGGAAAAACTGCAGCAATGCATTTTGGCCGTCGCCATCTTGGTTTTGGAGTCGTGACTCTGTGGTAACTGTAGCAACCTGTCAATCACCTTGTAGCCCCGCCATAAAGCATACCCTACTTATGGTCTATTAAATGGACCATAATTTACTAAATGAACATTGTGCTGTATTGAAGAAGACTTGAAACCAGAGACATAAACTCATGTTTACAATGTTTAATAAGGGAATAAATCAAGAGAGAAGTAGAGTCATTTATATAGATTTCTATACAACCAGAGGAGTCGCCCCTGGTGGTCAGTAGAGAGAATGCAGCTTTAACACATGAAGCATAGACTTCTATACAACCAGAAGAGTCACCCCCTGATGGTCAGTAGAGAGAATGCAGCTTTAACACATGAAGCATAGACTTCTATACAACCAGAAGAGTCACCCCCTGATGGTCAGTAGAGAGAATGCAGCTTTAACACATGAAGCATAGACTTCTATACAACCAGAAGAGTCACCCCCTGATGGTCAGTAGAGAGAATGCAGCTTTAACACATGAAGCATAGACTTCTATACAACCAGAGGAGTCGCCACTGATATTTCCACTGATCCGAACTAAAAGATTGCTGAAAAGACTGCAGAACATTTCATTGTGGACATTGTTTAAACTGCTGCCTGTCTGAGACGTCCACCCGACACCGAACCGCTCTGAAAGACCTCGAGAGATATCCAAAGCAATGATCCGACACATCTGCTCGTATGGGAATGAGGTAGTTGATGTGTTCTGCATACCACCGTATAAATGAGCCTCGGCTCCACGGATTCTGCCAGTCTCACATAAAAGACGAACACTAAACCAACGGGGATTGGACAACATTTATCACAGCTGCAAGAAGGGAGAAGCTCACACTTCTGCGTTACCGCTGCCTCACCAGAGACACTTCTACACCAGGAAATGACAGGAGAGTCGACTCTGCAGATACAAAGGACATTTGGTTTTTACAGATACATAGTTTGAGGCCTCTGCAGACAAGGCTGTGCATCTTCAGCATTGGCTGTCTTCCTGCTGTACTATCTAAATCCTCCTCGGCCCACAATCTGTCTGGGAACACAATGGATTCGCTGACGAGGCGAAAAGACTGATAATGAAAAAGGATGAGGATGAATATTGGAAGTTCTCTTTGTGTTACATTTTACAGTCTGAGTTGCTGAACAAACAGACTCTGCATGATTTATGATGTCACTGCCACCATCCAGTCACTGGGTTTGCTGGGTCATCATTTTTTGGGCGGGGGGGAGCGCTAGAGGGTTTTGGGAGAGCGTTGCAAAGTATAGTGTCTGGATATAAGTTATTTCAACTGTGACATAAAGGGCTCGAAGAGATTTTTGATCATGTTAAATTGGGTGAAATAACACAGGGATGCAACGGAATTCATGTGCAGCACATTTTCAACACAACAAACAAACACACGTCAAATAAAACAGAGACCGTTGTACATTCCTGAAGAGCATTTTTTTATTTCGCGTCGCAAGGATCGCAACAGCAACAATCCTCTGAGCAGATAATGTGAGCGACATCTTCACAGGAAGAATTCAACATTGTCCGTGATGACTGATGTCTGAGCAGCGATGTAAACCCTTCAAGTGCATCTTGATCCTGGACCAGGATGGACCAGGTCTCCGTGGAGACGTGGGCTCCACGGTCACCGACCTCCCGCCGCTTTTATCCGTCTTATTTTCCTGCGACTGAACATCAGACAGCCAGGAGCATGCTGGGTAGTGGAGTAGCCTCAGGCTCCTCTCCTCCCTCTCCTCTCTCCTGTCTCCCGTCTCCCCTATTCTCCTTCTCCATCCTCTCCTCCTCCATCTCCTCCTCCATCTCCTCCTCCTTCTCCCTCTCCTCCTCCCTCTCCTCCATCTCCTCTCTCCCCTCTTTTCCTCCTCCCTCTCCTTCTCCTCCCTCTCCTTCTCCTTCTCATCTCCCCCTCTTTCTCCTCCCTCTCCTCCTTCTTATCTCCCCCTCTTTTTCCTCCCTCTCCTCTCCCCTCCTTCTCCTCCCTCTCCTTCTCCTCCTCACTCTCCTCCCTCTCTTCTCTCTTCTTCCTTTCCTCTCTCCCCTCTTCTCCTTCTCCTCCCTCTCCTCCTTCTCCTTCCCCTCCTCTCTCTGTCATCTCCTTCTCCTCATCCCTCTGTCATCTCCTTCTCCTCATCCCTCTGTCATCTCCTTCTCCTCCTCCCTCTGTCATCTCCTTCTCCTTCCCCTAAACCATCTGTCATCTCCTTCTCCCTCACACGCTCCCTCTCTTTTCTTTTCCCTTTCTCCTCCCTCTCCTCTCTTCTCCCTCTTCTATTTTCTTCCTTTCCTCTCTCCACTCTTCTCCTTCTCCTCCCTCTCCTCCTTCTCCTCCCTCTCCTCCTTCTCCTCCTTCTCCTTCCCCTCATCCCTCTGTCATCTCCTTCTCCTCCTCCCTCTGTCATTTCCTTCTCCTCCTCCTCCCTCTGTCATCTCCTCCTCCCTCACACTCTCCCTCTCTTCTCCTCTCCCTCTCCCCCTCTTTCTCCTCCCTCTCCTCTCTGGGGCAGGTTGGAGGCGTTTGGTCCGGCTGAATAAATGATGTCATGTATCATTAGTGATGAACACCAAACAATTAAAGAAATGAATGGGACAGGCACATGCACCACCGTTGCTAGATTTCTGAAAGTCTTGTTAAAACAAAATCTTGTGATAATGATAAAAAAAATATGACAATGATTCTTTAGAATAAATAATAATAATCATCTTAAGTTTAAGTTTGTTGGATGGAGGTCTGGCTGGTCTTATCCAGCATTTGTAGCTATAACTAAACCTAAAAGAATTACTTATTTTTTCAAAATAATGTGTAAGTATCTCAACAAAAATGACTTTTCAACTAAAAAAAGAGAAACTTTCTGGATATATTGATTTAATACCTCTCTAAATAATGTCTAAGCATCTCAAAAGAATGACGTGTCATCTCAAAATAATGACTTGGTCTGTAAAAAAATTATTTAGCATCTCAAAATAATGACTTTGTGCCTCAAAACAATGATGATTCCCAGTATAATGACTTGCAGATTGTTCTTCCCAGAGAGAATGGGCTTCCATACAGTACGACATCGCCTGCCAGCCCACCTGTCCCTCATTCCCTGTCATCATTCACTCGGATGCAACCTGCCCTTCGCCAGGTTGTCTTTCATCCATCTGCTCTCGTTCCGCCTGCTCGTTATAGGTTCTGACCTCGGCCCGTTTCTGCTCCCACTTGGACCCGTTTTCCTTCGGCGACATGAAGATGAACCAAGTGAACCCGGTTAAATGTTGCCTGCTCTGCCTCTCTGTTCTGCTTTTTGACACACAAACAGAACTGTGACAACAACAAGCACGATCTGTAGTTTTCAATAACAAAAAGAAGTTGCATGAACTCATTTTCTTTCTCCAATATTTAAGCTGAATCACTTTGAGTGAAGCCCAGTTTGGGAAGCAGAGGTTTGCCAAACCGGGATCCGACCCCATCTCGGTCAATTTAGCTCAAATTTGGAGGCCCTTTGTCACAAATTAAGTCGTTAAATGTTGGTATGAATTGCACAGAATGTCATCCAATATGCAAACTGAGGGAATACTTCAGCGGCTGCAGAGGACGAGACAATCTCTGCACTGTGTTTTGTGTTTTAGCTTTAATGCAAAAAGAAAAGGGGGAGGGGTCACCGTAAACTTTAATTGAGGTGTCCTGTGTCTTTAAAATGATACAATGTCAAATGTAAACATGCCACAAAAAGGCTTAGAATATTAATTAAAAATAATAAAATGTATTTCAAATAAATAATTAAAAATATTAAAATACATTTAAAATACATAATTTAAAATAAAATAAATAATTTAAAAAGAGCGACACAGTGATAATAATAGAATAATAATTAAAAAATAATAAAATACATTTAAAATAAATAATTTAAAATAATAAAATAAATGTAAAATAATAAAATAAATTTAAAATGAAATAAATAATTTAAAAAAATAAATTAAATGTAAAACAAAATAAATAATTAAAAAGAGCGACACAATGATACTAATAATATAATAGTTTAGATAGTTTAATAGTTTAATAGTTTAAATAATAAAATACATTTAAAATAAATAATTAAAAAATAATTAAATTCACTTAAAATAAAATAAATCATTTAAAAAGAGCGACACAGTAATAACAATGGAATAATCATTTAGAATAATTAAACTTTTTATTTAAAAAAATATTTTATTATACATTTAACATAAAATGCATAATGTAAAAAAGAGCGACACACCCTGAAACCAACATGACTTCATTTCCCTTTCTTTCTTCTTTTTGTCTGACACCACATTGAAATTCCTTCTGCAGAAGACTGTCACTGTTACAATATGCTGCTCCATGCTGCAACTTTGATCTCTGACAGCATATTCTCTCTCTCTTGTTTTGTGTGGAGTCTGCACTGCTGGTCTCTAATAAACTGATGCTGATGCATCGTATTGCTGTTGGAGTAGAGAAGGTGAAATGTGTGAAAGATGAGAGCAACATTGACGCAGAGACAGACGACGTCATGTTACGCTCTTTTTCAATCGTTGTTATGATTGAGGTTTAGATGCAGAGATTAAAGGAGCAGTGAAGCAGACTGATGCACATCGCAGACCCTGTTTATGTGAGACTCACGGCCACTCTGTTATTATATTTGATTTTTATCAAAATCAAACCAATTTATTGCCAGGGGATTAGTCTTGGTGTTTTATGAATTATTCAGAGATCTAACCCTATTTTTAAACAAGTTAACCACTTTAAACTTGTTTCCTTCATGCAGGTCTCAACTCACGCAGTGGAAAAGTGGACTCCTTGGAGGCAGGTGATGGTGTAACTTCCTGCCGTTTCCGCTGGAAACATTTTGCACATGCACGTTGAGTGGAATTTTTTTTCTTTTCAATTTTAAGCAAATTAGATCCCTAAACATGTTAGGTCTGGCTATATAAGATCACATTGTATTCCTCCCCCGGGAGCATTGCTTTTTTCGTGACGGCTTAAGCGTATACTGGAAAAAGCACTGGATGTCCTTTCCTGGATCAACATATTAAAATGTGTCTTCTGCTGGCGTTCTGTTTTCAATCCTGCAACACATTTTGTGTCTACTATCTTTTTTATTTGTTTGTGTTTCCCAAGAAGTTGAAACTATAATCAGTGCAGCAGAGGTATAGAATCTGGACAAAGTACAGGTCTAGACTGAAGCTTTTTGACTGTCATTACCCAACCGTCACGTGCATTTCTACTTCCTTTCAAGTAAACTGACCTGTAATTTGAAGCCAGCGGACGACTAAAGAACAGGTGGTCACTGTTTGAAGGATGCTCAGTGAACACGTTTTGTATGTTTTCTGCATTCAGCTTGTAGTCTGTGTGCTGCAGGCCACACAAACGCTTTACAACTGGATTTACGCTTTAAAAAAGCAATTCAAACCATTTAAATCCAAATTGTATTCTTTGATGCGTTTCAACTGTTGGGAGGGATTAAGTGGAGTAAATATTTCTTACGGTAAATAACGGATGTTGCCTATTTTGTACAGGCTATACTTTTGGCAGTATTCTTTTATTTGAGTAAATATGGTAATACCATATTGTGAAAACCCTCAAAGTGTTTAAGCATTCCAAGTAAAATAAAAAGCCCAGCAGTAGCAGGCTGGGGTGGAACAAATTGGAACGTTCCACACTGTTGAATAGTTTCATCTATAATGGTCATAACATAATATTCTGTGTTATTATAGGATATTATTAGGATATACCAAAATATAGTGGAGTTAAAGTAACAGGAAAGGGAAATAAGTTAAATAGTATTGAATTATTTAACTATGGATGTAGTATCAGTAACAGGGGGCAGAACATCCTGCACATTGCAATCTAATATATTAATATATCTTCTCCAATGTGTCACAGAGGCATCTATGGTCAGTTTGAGGTTGTGTGTTCTTGAATATCCGCTGCACTTTGTTGAGAAGTATTCTAATATGTGTGTTTGCATAGCTGTAGTTTTAATTAAAAGACAATGCATTAAAAAAGGTACTAGTTAAAAAGATACTACTATTAGTTTTAAAATGAGTTTCAAATATGTTGTCCAGCTACAACAAAACTATATTTTTTAGATATATATAGTTGTATTGTAGGTCATGTGTGAAAAAAACATTACAAAAATTCAAATAAATATGTAGCCTAATATAAAACTCTAACTTCAGATATGCTGCCACATGTCGTCAGGTAAACTATTCTAAAATTATGGTTTTTTTTTTAAATCAAAGCACTGGAAATTACAGAGCTGGATTGCGTTTGAAGTCGCATCCACGTGGCCACACTTTGTTTACAGTCTCATAACTTCTCCAACCATCTCTCTTCTACGGTTTACGTGAATTACCACTGGGGTCTCTGCGAGGCTTTTAGCGGCTTGGCTGAATGCAGCCCCCCCTTTTCTTTGTTTTAAAGGGACGAGGGAGGCTGTAATTTGAGAGAAGCAGAGAGAGGTATTATTAGCCAAAAAAAAAAAAAAGGACCCCGGAGCGCGGCTCTTGAGACGTCCAGATGTTGCGTTCGCGGCACCGAGCGAAGTCGGGAGTCTGAGCTCCGGCCGTTTCCACGCTGAGGACGAAACCTTCATACATTTATTTCACCGGTCGCGATGGACGCTGTCAGTCTCGGTTAACACAAGAAGAAGGAGTGTGGCTGTTTCTTTTATCTGTTTGGACAAAAGAGGATATTGACGCCTCAACTTAACTGCGCAGTTTGGACGTGTTAACCTGATTGAAATGTTTCCGCTGTGGATTAAATAGTCCGTCAAGGAGAGGGGGACACTTTTTCGCTGAGATAACGTTTTAAAGAATAAATCAAGTGTATTTGTTATTCGTGAGTGTTTTTTGGGGGGGAGGTGGAAGGGGGAATACAGTGTGCACAATGGCTGCCCTTCACTGGCTCCTGTATGCCGGGATGTTATCGCTGCCGACGTGCGGAGCCTTTTTCCGCGGACCGTTACAGCCGGAGATGTCCAACGGCACGTTTCATCACTACTTCGTGCCGGACGGAGACTACGAGGACAACGACGACCCGGAGAAGTGCCAGATGCTCTTCAAGATGACGGACGACCGCAAGTGCGGTCTCGACGAGGACCAGGACTCCGTGATACGGGACGACTTCACCATCATCAAGCGGCAGATCGAGGACTCGTCCCGGGTCCTGGAGGGCATCGGGAAGAGCATCTCCTACGACCTGGACGGGGAGGACGACTACGGGAGGTACCTGCGGAGGGAGACGGCGCAGATCGGTGAGGCGTTCACGAGCTCGGAGAAGGCGCTGCTGGAGCTGGAGGTGAAGTTCAAGCAGAGCCAGGAGAGCGAGCTGAAGGAGGAGCACCGGCTCAACGACGACTTTCTGAGCATGGTCGTGCACACGCGGGACGTCCTGAAGGACACGGTGGACATTTCCCTGGGACTCAAGGACAAGCACGAGCTCTTGTCGCTCATCATCCGCAGCCACGGCACGAGGCTGAGCCGGCTGAAGAACGAATACATGAAGTTCTGAGAGAAAGTAGTCCCTCCGCACTTTGCAGTAGCGTACTACTTTTTTTAATCGTACTATTATTTTTTATTTTATGGTTGAATGTGTGTGTGTGTGTGTGTGTGAGCACGAGGCAGAAGACGGGGTGGAAAATAGATAAAAAGAGTGTAGTTATATCAGGGATACAAACTAAACTTATAGGGCCAGTTCACTTAAATTACAAAGTAATCATATTCTCTAGCAGTGGGTCCAAAGAATAGCTTAAATTTTCACATTTTACTTTAATAGGAAAGGAAAGAAGAGGGAAAAAAATACTTCTTCTTAAATTGTAATGTAATCTTCACTTTTCTCTCATCTTTGCTTTGTTTTTCTTGTGAAATATTTGACAGTTCACCAACCTTTGTTGTTGTAAAGTATTCAAATCAAACAATCTGATCAGTTTTTTTTTGAGAGGAAATATGTTCACTGCACACAACTCCTAGTGAAGAGGGTTTGCAGGTACACTGCTTCACTTTAAAGGGTCGGAAAGCAAACAAAAAAGTTTGGGATCCACTGCTCTAGAGGTAGTCATGCAGATACGTTTTCGGTTGAATGCGTCCAGGTCATGTGACATATCTCCAATGCTCCATTACCCAAAAGCCCCCTAGAGTTACTGCGTTTATATATTGGGTTTTGGTACTCAAGTACAATATCAACCATGACAGATCCCTCATTATTACCCAATCTCACGACCCTGATATGTATCAGAAGACCTGTATTCCATATATCCATATATATAAACCTACAGTTTGTGCTCCAGAAGAAGAAACACTTTCCATGTATGTCTATTGCATTAATGGCATGCATCTCTGTGAAGGGATAATGTAAAAAACAAGAACTGGTAGTAAGTAAGAAAGTGGTAAGAGATAAAATGTCTTGTTGTTGTTGTTTTGAATGACAACTTACAGACAACGAAGAGTGGGCAATATGGATAATATCCTCTCTAACATTTGCTTCAATTACATTTTTATATGATAATATGGTGATTTCTAGGGGCAATAAAAGCGAGCTGAGAAAATTCTTAAATTATAAAAACAACTTTTTTTTGGGATGACCATGCAAACCAAACTCCAAGCAAGTCAAAGAACTTCATCATATTGATGCAAAGAAATCATATAATCGGCAATATTCCTGAAGGTAAATGTACACACCATACAAACACAATGGTAAGTGCATATAGTTCACCTGGTGTGTGTGTGTGTGTGTGTGTGTGTGTGTGTGTGTGTGTGTGTGTGTGTGTGTGTGTGTGTGTGTGTGTGTGTGTGTGTGTGTGAAACAACGGCTACAAACGTGAGTCAGCAGGTGATCACAGTGAGAACAGTTTAGTCAGTGACTTTTGTAGACGTCCATATTCACGAGCGATTGCGTACGTGCTTGATTTATTTTTCACCCCAAAAAAGTTGCATAAATGAGTTCTGCATATTTCGTCCTGTCGCATCAAGGCAGGACTTGATAGTCGTATGAATGTTTCTGAGAATATTCACAGAATGTTTACATATGGACACCTGCGTTGTATTTTTATTTTATTTCTGCACATCATCCTCTGCTTTATCAGCTAGCAGCACAACTCTCTATTGTGCTGGTGCTCACGGCCTTTATACTGTGCTGCTCTGCACAGGAAGTGTACTCTTGGAAAATGTACAGCGTGTTAAGTAAAATACTGTGAGTGCTAATATCTTTATTACAAACCCCCCAAAAAACACCCATATTATGTTTTCATCGTTTATATAACATTTTGAAACAGAGCCGCGTATATATATGTATATATATATATATATATATTCTTTGTGTAACTTTTTCTAAAGATTGTAAAAACATTGACAGATAAGACTGCAGGCAGCACTCGAGGACTTCCATGTAGTAATATGTGTTGTGTCTTCTTAAATAAACAGTTTGTGTTTGAAGAGTTGCTGCATGTTTTGTTGTTTGATATGACATGAAATGGTCGATATTATGAAGATATTCCTCAATAAACATTCCTTATTTTGCAAAGAATCACTATGGAAGTGACTGCAGACCCTCCTCCGGTGTTGCACTGTAACCACTGATTACAAAGTGCGGCTCCACGTTTGCTTTTACGAGGTTTTGAGGTCTGCTGCAGATTACACGGACAGCCCCCCTGTGGTCGCCTCGAAAGGACAGAAGCAAGTTGTGGGGATTTACGAGGAGGTTTTGAGCACCTTACAAACACGTTTTTCTTTTTTTTTTACCTTGGCCTTGAAGTAAAACGAGTATCCACGATGTCGCAATAAAGTGTAAAAGGCGTCACATGGCAAAGTACAGCAAAGTACAGCGTGGCGGCTTCAACTTTTGATACTTTGAGCCCACTGATTGTGCGAATGATGAGGCAACACGAAGGACACGGAAAACCTTTCACCTACACGTCGTGTGTTTCCACGCCTGACAGTTCGTCTCATTTGGATTAACACATTATTATTATTATTATTAGCAACACAGATTTAAAACAGTCGATATTGCGTTTAAGGTACATATGATTCCAGTCAATTCATAGCGGCTCAGAGAAAGCGCGCATTTCCTCTGCACCCTCCGTGCCATCGCAAATCCACAATTCATACTCATTCAATACAAATAAAAACAGGCTATATAGCGTATGCATGGTCCGACCTTAATTTGTAGATTAGCCTATGCTTATGGACCAAAATATTTCAGGGATTTTGTTTATAAAAATGCTCAAAATGATTGGAATCATACATCAATTACATTTATCGCACAGATCAGTAGATAAATATTAATATTTATTTTACTTTATCATTGTTTTTTACTGCTCATGAAGGACGTCCCTGTAAACATACATATTTTGTTAACACCTTTTTCATCTAGAAACCACCAGCAGGTCGATTTATTTTCTTATTCAGGATTTGGGGTTTATTGTCAGCTAATTATTTCTTTTTTATTATTTAATATTATGAATATTTTGAACATGCTAAAATGTAAACGTATGCTGATAATACACATTTACAGGAGTTCTTTATCGCGGCTGTCTATCAACACGTTCACGTGGAGTGACGTAACCAGGAATGTGGAACAACGGCCGCGCACACTCGCAGTGGTTACGTCATCCCGCGGGAGCAACCTTTCACCTACTTCCGCTCGAGAGACACGCGCGCGCTCACAGCAGCTTCCGTGTTGTTGACGGAGGCGACGCTCGTGGGGAAGAAGAAGAAGAAGAAGGAGCCTCATCAGAACTAAACTATATATTTACATACAGGTAACTTTAAACACTCACGTTACGGCTTTTTTTTAATGTCACTTTAATTCAAGTAGTGAAAAGAAGGTAAGTTTTGAAAGTGAAAGTGGGATATAAAAGAGTTAGGATGTTGACTCTCACTCTCCGTTATGTTTTTTTGGGGTGCACTTAACTTTTTTTTGTGGGGGGGCGGGGTTTGGTGATTAATAACATTATAATGTACCTTTTTTTTTAATTGTGAAAATGTGCTGCTTTTCCTTGTCTCAACATGAGTTGAATATCTCTGGGGTTTGGACTGCTGGTCAGACAAAACAAGACACACCACTTTGGGATTGAGCACACCGATATAAAGAAAAAGAAAACGTGTAGCCTAAACAATAAATCAAGAGATCTACTTATTTATTCATGCAGTCAGTTGCAGCCTCAATTTTAGTTTACATAATGTTTTCGGCTACCATGTGGCTCAAGAAAACCACACATGGGTGCAGGACCAAAATGTTGCTTCTCAAATGTTAAACGCAATTTAATGATATGCCATACAGACAATTTATTAGCTGACAACTGAAATCAGTCAATTTAGCTTTATTAGGTTCCTCCTAATTACATTTATTATACGCCCTTTTTTTCATTTCATTGCTTCCCTTTCTCATTAACTACAGAGTTGGTGGCCCTGTTTGATCGGACACAATGTGGATGAGTGCATTGTCGCGTCTCGCCCTGCCCGTCCTGCAGAGGAGCGCCTCTGCGATGGCTTGCCGGGCTCTGAGGGCTCGCCGTAGGCCGCTTCCCTCTCCAATGCATCTCCGCGGGCAGCAGACGCGGTCCGCCTCCATCCCTCTGGCTCGACACTCGGTGAGGAACGTCCGCGCTCTGGACGAGGAGCGGATGGTGGAGGTGGAGTGGGAGGACGGAGGCCGCAGCCTGTACCCGTTCACCTGGCTGAGAGACAACTGCCAGTGTTCGCTGTGCACCCTGGACTCGGCTCAGGCCCGCAGGCTGCTGATGTTGGACCTCGACGTCCACACGGGAGTCGATGCCGTGGAGGCCACCGACGACAAGGTAGGGCCATTATCAGGCTGGTTTGTCAGGGTGCACAGGCTCGGTATGACCTTGTATATGGAGAGGAAAAAGATAAATGTTTGAATGAATTATTACCCCCAAAAAAACAAGCTTCTTTTGGAGCGACACCAGGTATGATTTGTGTGACATCTCATCTCTTCTCACGGGCACCAAATAGACACGCTCATAAAGTACAGCCTATCCTCACCATGGCCTGTGCTGCAGTAAAGGGGCGTTCAGGGTTAGCGGCGATGGTGGGATGGGGTGGGCCTTGTATATTTGCGTTACAGTCTTATTTTATTTCTCCACCCATTACGCAAACAAACGGTTCTCCAAATATTGAGCGTGGAAGTTTAGGACGTTCACAAAACTAATTTATGCAAGATACAGTTTGACGTAGAACCGACATTCCCGTTCAAATCGACCCATCAGATCCCGGATATCTTTGTGTGTACTGCTAACTTCCATATAAGAAAAGTTACGGGTTTGACTCTCAACTGTCAAGATTTAATGACATGAAAATTACAACGATTAATTCATCAACAGCAAATTAATCTGCAATGATCTTGGTCATCTATTGGTAGTCTTTAGTAGAAAAAAAAGAGTAGAAAAAAAAGACATATTTTTGACTGTTCACTCTTCTCAAATGGAAGAATTGGCTGCCTTTCCTTCTCTTGCAATAAAGCCATTTTATCATTTTAATTTTAGACATTTGACAGCATCACCTTGAGCTGTAGATAATTATTTTCTGATGTTTCACAGACCAAAACATTTTCGCCCAACATTACACTATTCCTGAACCCATCCCATCATTACTGTAATAAATGATACTTTGCCGATACTACGCTTATTACTGAAACTGTTTGTATTTCACACGGTGTGAAAGTTTCATGAAACTTGTTCCAGTTAACTCATGGCATTTACACTTTGGCTGTTTGAGGGCAACTGCCTGGTGATAAACTGTGAGGTTAGAAGATCTATTTTTGGCAGAAGCGCACGTTCAGTCTGACCTTTAAAGTCGTCCGACTCCAGCAGCATCCTTCAGAGGTCCCTGAAGTCGGTCACCGCTACCAACAGACTGCTTGGACAAGATACTGCTGCCAAGCTACTGTGTGCCGTTTGCTTCTGTCGACAAGAAATTAAAGCAATCATGTTTCCTGTACCAAGATTCACTCTATGATCCAGTATTATAGTAAACATGTGTTTTAGGCACCACAGCGATGTGTTCATGCTGGCCTGTGCCTGCAGAAAAGATTAGATGGCTGCATGGGCCAAAACAACAAAACACACAAGTTTCGAAAAAGCAGATGGTGGACAGACCGATCCAATCTTTTTATTTGGAAAGAAGAGAAAACATTCAGATCGAGGTTTTGTGGATTTAGATATCCCTGATCACGTTGTTTGCCGCAGATCCATTTGTTGTTATAATAAGACAGCTGGTCTACAAGGCTTCAGACTATTTATTTGTTTTGTCACCGTCCAAAAAAATCATTTAAACCGCTCTGAAGTCAGTGTAAACCATCCAAAATGTCAAATTGTTTTCCTTTAAAATGACTATAACAAAATTATAGTGTTTGTTTTCCTTCATAAAACATACAATTCAAATGATTACAAAATAAAAGATTGCATTTTTTTTTTTTACTCACTTTTTATTTAGTTTTCAACATAACAGATTCATTTTCAGACAGTTACTTTGTCCATTTTTCATCTATACGTAGTCTTGGTACACATGATATTCAGGTACAGTGTACAACACTCAGAAAGAACAACACACATCAAATGGTGCTCAGGAAACAAAGAGGGGAAATAAGGGTTATACTAATTAATAGATTACATACGTACATATTTAAATACAAATAATTAATTAAATAAAAACAAGGGATGAAGAACTAATACTTGTCCTCTCCTGAGTGTAGTGTTGTTGGTGCTATGTATGCTTTTCAGAGAGGAGTGTGTATAATGTGTGTGTATAGACTTAACAGGTAACATAACGTATTAACCCTCACTTTAATAATAATACTGCGACAGGACCCCATCGTTTAGTAAAGATATGCTTCTGGAGCCTTAATGAATATGTGAGTCGCTCCACTTGATGGATGTCCCATACTTTTTGGATCCCTACATCGTATGTGGGTGGGATCCGGTTGTAACCCTCTGATGGTTATACCCTTCAATGCTGCTGTGAGTAGCATGTTTAGAAGGTATATTGTGACCCTCCCAACCTCCAGGTATCGCTCCCTGTGCCACTGTGGGCTCTTGTTGGATGTCCTGTTGGAATATCTCTCCAGTGTGTATTTAATTTGGGCCATAGCCAGAAGATGTGTGTGTGTGATTGGCAGCGCTTCCGCCGTTCCACAAACACAAGCCGGAACGTGTTGGGCCCATTTTGGCAATCACTATTACTATTTTGCATTTAAATTCCCTCCAGGAGTTTGAGTTTGAGACAAGATGTGCCTCTGTGCATATTTACTCTGTGGTATGATCGTGTTCCTTTCTGCTTCCCATCTCTGCTTCATCTGTTGGGAATTCTGTAGAAATATGTCATATAGTTTACTTATTGTTTTCTTATCTTCTTTTTCTATTAAAAACCTTTCCACAGGCGTACGTTTCACAAGCTTTCCCCACTCTTTGTGTTTTCCAGCTTCTTTAATGTCTTGAGGTTGTCCTTGTTGAAGAGCTGGTGCAGTGAACAGGTCCCATGTCTGACCTCTTTCTAAAGCCTGTGTCTTGATTGTTCGGGTTGAAGGTCTTCATAGATCCCATGCTTGTTAATAATGAAATTAACTTTGAAAGCCCAAAAGCTGTCTGTATGTTGTTCCAGGTTGTAACAGTGATCTTAGTCCACCCTGCAAGTTCTTTTATGGGCTCATCTAAAAAAGGCCAGATTTGTAAGGGCTCTGGGCATATGTTTTTCTCAATATTAAGCCAGCGAGTGTTTGTGCTATTCTGAATTCACACTATCAGAGGCTTCATTTGTGCAGCCCAGAAGTAATATTTTAAGTTTGGGAGTTTAAATCCTTCATTTAGCTAAAGGTGTTTAGTCTAATTCTAGGATGCTTTTTTCGTCAGATAAATTTGGAAATCATTTTATCCAGGTTATCAAAACTAGATTTGGGAATTTGTGAGGTAGCATCTGAAATAAGTAGAGACGTCTGGGCAGAACGACAGGGACAAAGGGAGTGTATATCATCGTTCCAGGTCCCTATCAATGCACCAAATTATTTTACGATAATTGGCCTCGGGATGTATATGCCAAGTTATTTTACACCGTCTTTTGGCCGTTTGAAGCCACTTTGGAGTGTTAAACGTCTTGAGATGTTACTGTTGACATCCATCGCCTGAGTAGTATCCATACTGTGAGATGAGTTCCTTTTAGATGTCGTATTGTTGCTGCAGGTTGCGTCAGATATAATCATACATCATCAGCGTAAAGGGATATTTTATGCACTTCTTTATGTATTACAGTTCCTTTTTCTGTCATCATCTCTGAAGGGTTCGATAAATGGTGATAAACAGCTGCTTGCGGCGATCACTATAATGTTTGTTATAAAAGACCTTCGCCAAATACTAGTTTTCACTGGACAGAGCCTGAACGCATCGTAACGTAACCGAACGGATCCTTCGTTCGTTTGCCGTTAGCGATTCTGCCACCATCCTGTCACGGATTGGTTGCGAGGGGGCAGAGCTTAGCAAAGGGTCAATCGGGATCAGTAAGCGTCTATGTCTCTCGACAGGTGTCCATTGCGTGGCCCGACCAGCACGCCAGTGTGTTTGACGCAGAGTGGCTGAAGAAACGCTGCTTCTCTGCTGCTGCCAGGCGAGCGTTGAAAGAAGAGCTTTTCCTCAACGGTGAGTCCAGCTTTCATATTGTCACTTTACATTTGAAGGAATACGTCTGCATTTTAGAATTTCATGTAATGGAATGAATTGAGGAGGCTGATGCGATCTGAAAATCACAATGTGCTCATCTCCTCCCAAATGTATTTATAATGTGTATGTAATTAGCGAGAGAGTGGTGCTATGCTAATACATTAAAAATGAATACACATAATGCATTCAAACTGCTGACAAAAGGGCCTGTGCTGATTGGACTGCACTGGTCTGAAACTAATGAATACTTTCTAATTGATTACCCCGTTGATCAAAGGGATGGGCTTTTTTTAAATATATATGAGTCCATAAATCACAACGCAGCTGTCTTAGAATTAACAGGATGAACAAACACTGTCATGATTTACTGCGTTTCTTAAAGTGTTATCTGAGAACAGTAATTTCTCCTCCTGGCAGCGAGTGTTACCTGCTTTTACATTAGTAGCAAGCAACCAGGTTGAAGCTTGTCACTAGTACACTTTCTATAATGTCATACCTTCATAGTTATGAACCTCATAGTTCACTCTGCATACACACCTTTTGTCAAAAGTGAAGCCAATGTCCACCAGTGGGCGACTCCTCTGGTTGTATAGAAGTCTATGCTTCATGTGTTAAAGCTGCATTCTCTCTACTGGCCATCAGGGGGTGACTCCTCTGGTTGTATAGAAGTCTATGCTTCATGTGTTAAAGCTGCATTCTCTCTTCTGACCACCAGGGGGTGACTCCTCTGGTTGTATAGAAGTCTATGCTTCATGTCTTAAAGCTGCATTCTCTCTTCTGACCACCAGGGGGCGACTCCTCTGGTTGTATAGAAGTCTAGCCTTCATGTGTTTAAGCTGCATTCTCTCTCCTGACCACCAGGGAGCGACTCCTCTGGTTGTATAGAAGTCTATGCTTCATGCGTTTAAGCTGCATTCTCTCTCCTGACCACCTAAAATGACAAAGTGTAGTTTGTGATTCATGTATGTGTAACAAATACTGTATTGAAATAGATATAACAATTCTTTAATTTTGGTGAGTTTTATGCTTAATCGTCAAGAAGTGGCAATTAAAAAGAAAATGTATTTGTCATTAAAAACAACATTTTCTCTGCTCACCTTTTCTAGAAAAAAGAAGATTTAAACTCTTCTTTCCACACATTTTCTTTTCTCTGTACCCTCACATGGTTGTTAAGGAGGACGTTTTTTTTTCTTTTCTTCTTCTTCTTCTTCTTCTTCTTCTTCTTCTTCTTCTTCTTCTTCTTCTTCAGACTGGAAAGATAACTCATTTTACATTTACAATGACCCAGTACGTTTTACAGTCTGCCAGACGGCAGAGGAGAAAGTCCAGCCGTGGAACAAGGTAGCAGCGTTTCAGCGGTGCAGGGGATAGACTGTAGTCGGGATTGTACACACACGCACACACACACACGCACGCACACACACACACACACACACACGCACGTGGTCCTGAAGGACCCACAGGGCTGAGAGGCTCCTGCTCTGGTCCAGACTGATTAGAGTAACGTGTGCGTGTTGCATAACTCCTCCATTCATGCTGAAGTGTAAACAGATCATAAGAGTTTACAGACAGATAGTCATTATATGGAGGAGATGGCTTTACCACGTTTGGTTTTAGTGCTCCTGGAAGATGCCATCAGGTTAACGCCAAAACACAATACAAGATGATGTTGAACACACTCACATAAACACACACACACACACACTCTCTGTCTGGGCTTACTTAATTCCTCCTGCCCTAAATTCCTCGCACCGTAAAAATACCCAGGGGAAAAAAGGTCTACTTTCTCCAAAGATGGATGATGAACGGCGTTGGCTCCGCTTCCCGCTCCTTTACTTCTCCGTGACGTTGACTGGCTGGAGCGTAGGCCACAGTTTGAGTTTCTGTTTCCCTTTTTCATGCAGTGCGTCTACATTTTAATGGCCCGAGTGTGCCTGTTAAAGCGCTCGCAGCAGTGAAAAGTGAAGTGCGCGCGGGACACTGCGAGGTCAATATGAAAATTAGAGCTCTGGGGATATCATCCCGCCTGCACCGTACCTCCCGCTTTATGTCCGAACTAATGTTTTCTCTTCTGCTTTTACCGTTTCTATGGAGTTGTGTAACCGCGGTATGTAGTTCAGCGGTAGCTATTATTGGAGTGGGACGTGGAAATAAAACTGCTCAAGGACACTTACTTCATGATATTGAGGACTTTCAAATCTGTTTTTAACACAGTCCCAGATATAGAAATGTGTTTTCCATCGTCCTCGGACACTTTTAAACAACTTTCCATGCATTTTTAAATGTCCAGTCAGTTCCTCATTTAATCCCTTTTCAAAAAATAAAATAAATGTATGTCTGCTGTAGCGTACTTTATTGTCCTTGCACATGTGTGTGCATGATAGGTGGACATCTGTATAAATGAGTCTCAACCCCCTCTGCCGCTGCCATGTGGAAAACTGATTTAAGAGCGAGGGTCAGGAGCAGGTCTGCATGTTCTTACCAAACACAAGCTCACCGTTGTCAGTGGTTCCTTCCTTGGGAGCGAACAGATCCCCGAGCCTGTAGGTGTGTGTAACCAGGAAGTTAACCTCAAACTGCCTGCTGTCTCTCTCAGACATTTCCTTGAAACCCTTTAAGCACGGTGGAACCAATTTCGGTTCCAGACTTTTTTTTTTTTTACTATTCCCCTGTGTTTGAGTCGTCGTCGGAACCCCAAATTAATTCCAACACTTGTGTTTGTTGTATGTATTTGTTCAGCAAAGTCTTGGGGAAAAAATGTATATCTGCAAAAAAATTACTTTGAAAGGATATTTTGATCAAAACGAACATCCAGCACGATATGAGCAAGATTTCCCAAAAATGTGAGCGGTCACCAAGTTCTTCAAACTGTGTTATGGTGCCTTAACAACAGCCCACATACTAATAAGACAGCTTTTTGGAACGATTTGGACCCAAATAATCGGAATCTGCAACACAAATCATAGTAGAACACAGCATTTGGGTGTTCAAAGGAGTTTCAGTCAAACAACTGTGTCGTTCGGTTAAAAAATTGAGTTTGGATGGATGGTTACTTGAATTATTGGTTGCGATATTGTAGCAATTTAAATGAAGTTAAACAACGATGTGGTTCCGGTGATAATGTGTCGTTGTTTTTTGTCTGATAATAGGCGCAGGGGGATTTTCGCACTCTGTTTTTAAAGGGTTAAGTCTCTAATATCCCAACATACAGTTTGGCATATGTCAAATATTTAATTCACCCATTACTATGTGACCCTCGTGCTGTGAGACTCCCCCTCATCCCTGTAATCATTAACACTTATTACGTCTCATCTGAGATCTGTTCACGACCTTTGGAACTCACACATGCTGGTTTTCTCACCACCATGTGCACTCTTTTTTTTTACGTCGCTTGGTGGAGTGATAATGCTGAGTTTCTCTCAGGAATACATGAAGCTTATCGGCGCTAGGGGTACACTTTTACTTCCGTTTGTGGGTTTTATAAATACTTCAATTAAAAGTTTGAAAAAGAGCCTGTGACTAAAACCTCGTCACTCCATCGGTTGTCGACAGAAGCTCATATCTCCGCCTCACAGCACAGCTGACGTTAAACCATGACGTATATTTAACCTGGCTTCTTCTGAGGCAGTGTTCCCCACAGTTTCATAATGAACTGAACACATTTTTTCAGTCTGCCCGGGGGATTGGACGAGCTGCTCGGTGTGGGAGGATCTCCTCATGAGTCTCCAGTGCTGGCTGGCCCTCCCTGGCCACATTCCCTCTATCTTGAGGCGCCAAGATCAGCATTTTGGCCGTCGCCATCTTGTTTTTTTGCAACCCGAAGTGCCACGAGAGGGAGGAGCTAAATGACAACTGTCCAAAAAGGACAAGAATCCCAGTAGCCCCGCCCCTAAAGATGCCCCTGCTTTATGGTCTGTTTGACTCTAAATGACCATAATGTACTAAGTGAACATCATGCTGTATTGAAGAAGAAGACTTGAAACTAGAGATTGAGACATAAACTCATGTTTACAATGTTTACTGAGGGAATACATCAAGAGAGAATTTATCATCATTCATTTATATAGATTTCTATACAACCAAACGAGTCACCCCCTGGTGGTCAGTAGAGAGAATGCAGCTTTAACACATGAAGCATATACTTCTATACAACCAGAAGAGTCGCTCCCTGATGGTCATTAAAGAGAATGCACGTTTATGGTACTTCTGCAAGGTTGCCACTTGGGTGAAATATTGCTAATACAATATTATTTATATATTTCCTGAAAAATAGTGGTTTTGGACTTACAGGGTTTTCCACACGACGGCCACGTTGTCCCTCACGACCTTATCTGCCGCGACTCTCCCCTTCACCCTTAAAGCCGGCAGTGATTTACGCAAACGCCTGCCAGATGCTTTTCATATTTGAGCCATGTCATCGTTTCGGGGGCCTCCCATTTTGAGCTTGTCATGTTTATTTAGTCCGGGAGGGAATCACGACTAATTTCATGTGACTGGTATTTAAAAGAGGGACGTGAAACAGGTTAAATGGCCGTTTCTCACACACTTATCCCCCGGCTCACTAAACTGTTTGAGTCGCTGGCCCTCATAAAGACATAATGGCGTCTCATTTCAGCGACAAGTTGAGTCATTTGCTGGGATCACTGAGTAATTGCATCAAGTTGTACTAATAGTATAAGTACCACGGCCTGGCCGCCCATTCGCATGTCTTCCTGTACCTCTCGCCCCTCCAGTAGATTGATAATTTAGTATGCTAGGACACAAAATCAAAGACATTCGCAGATGTTATCCTTCTTATCACCGGCCACGACCGCAACAACTGGTTTTGTTTTGACTTTGTGAGTCTGTGTGTTCGTCTGGAGACAAAGCCAAACGTAACAGGTTTGTAGTTGATATCAAAATGAAGGTTGGAAGATGGTCTCTAGTTTTAGTTTTTGTTCTCGGTTTCCTGATCAACACTGCCGCTGTCATGTGAAGCCACCAGTGAAGTCAACAGTAATAATAATAGATTCACTAATAATATTCTTGACCTTTTGAGACGCAGGAGTTTGTCTGTGGCAGCTCACAGTGTAGTTTAGGCCAACAGTCTTCTGAATACAAGTATGTCAAATCTTAAACTCCAAAAGGACAGATTCTATCAAAATAATTCTCGATTGACAGAAAACGAAGTCAACACTGAAGGTGCGATGAGGTTTCTCTCCCTGCAACAGCTGTTCCTGTTACATCTGCCTCTGACCTGCCAAAACAAAAACAAAAAAACGTCTCTTTACAGCCAAAGGAAAGAAACGTGGAAAAAGAAAAGGGATCTTTCAGCTGTAGGTTGACTTCACTAAACCTCTGGCACTTCAGCTCGTCTTCACCTGAGCTGTCTGGTCTGAGTCAATCGGAGCATTTGGGAGAATCTCTGAGAAGCATCGCCTGCCCTAAATACGAGGTGGAAGATATTCCTCAGCAATGTGTGTGCTTCATGGTGCTGCAGTATACATTTAAATAGATAGCAAGACTACCAGATGATAGCAGACTCGTAATACTTGACTCTGTCTTCGTGGATCCAGAGCTCTGCAGCCCGAGGACCAGAAGAAGCTTTCAACGGCCGGATTTTAAATACAAAGCCACGGAGAATAGCACCTTTTGAAGAAGCTTTAATTGTTTTGTTTAAGCGGTTGATGAAAGCATTTTATGTTGCAGCTTTTAGCTCCAATGTTCCAAACCATTAAGCTCAAATCATAATTTCCACATCCACTTAGCCATGAAGGGCAGTGATGTGTTGGTTCTGACGGCCGCCGTATTCATGAGGATCTCTGCTTCCCGCTTACGTGTTTTTTGAGTTTTACTGTTTGGGACAGCCTGCCCAAGGACCTTCTGTCAGGGAAACTGGAAATGGTGCATGCAGGGATCTTTAAATAATCTTTTTTTTGTTGTTCTTTTGAAAGCTTTAGCCGCACGCATTGAACACGATATCTCAGTAACAACAGATATAGAATTTGTCTGAATTCAGTGGCTCCAAGTCAAGATTTGATACTGATTCTAACAATTTCGCACACATATTGGACAGGATAATACAAATTATGAGGTTACGACACTTTTCCTGCCATTTTATATTCTTTTTCCCTTTTTTAAACTTTATTTTTTACTTCAGTCTTGACATATTAAGCTCTGCTCCCATCATTTCACTGCTTCCATAAACGTGTCGGTCATTGGCAAAGCCCCGATGGACGCCCGCTACAAAAGGGATAAAGTTTGAGCGACTTGACTCGGCCGAGCAGCAGCTGATCGGCTCCGTCCGGCCGACGTTTTCTCTCCTCTTTGCCATCTGGTCTGAATTGAACCCTCTTGTGTCGTCACTCGTCAGTTGATAGAAAAAGGCTCCCTGGAAACAAAACCGCGGAGGTCCATCCGTGGAAAAACTGTTTTCCGAAGCCGTTTACAGCTTCGGCTTAACCGTCTTTCCGAAACACGTGCTGACACACACACACACATATACACACACACGTGTTATCAACGTACAAAGGAATGTGAGGACTCCAAACTGTAAAGGTTCATTCGTCTAAAGGAGCTTTTATCGCTGAGCGCTAGATTCAGATCTGTCAAACATACCGTCGGCCAGCTAAAGCTTCCGCATATCAGATGTCTTTTTCCAGAGAAATTAGGCCTCCTTTCAACAAAATGTCACTATTTCACACACACACACACACACACACACACACACACACACACACACACACACACACACACACACACACACACACACACACACACGTCTTCTTTTTTTCCACAGTGTCTTCCTGTAATTCCTTCACAGATCAACTATATTTGGGTTAAGTCCTCTCTCTTTGTCGTCTCTTTTGAAATTTAAACACCTTTTTTTTTTACGTCAGACTGCACTGAAAGCTGGGTGATTATAGTGATTTGGATTTTTTTTCAGTTTCTCTGGAAAGCCAGACCTGGCGCTCTGAATAGAGCTGAAAGCATCGAGTGTAAGTTGGCAAAACGGGGACATCGTTTGACAAACTACTGCAAGGCTCAGGAGAATTTTTGGAAAGCTAAAGTTGCTGATGGAGGGGGAGGGGGGGGGTGTGTGTGTGTGTGTGTGTGTGTGTGTGTGTGTGTGTGTGTGTGTGTGTGTTTTGAGGGACGGCAGCTCTCCTGTGAGGAAACACTGCTCACTCTGTCTCCTCCAAACTGGGAGTGCAGAGGTTGGCTGCTCTGTCATCCAGGTATGCTTCACCGATAAAGGTGTATTTATTGAACGGGTGCAGCTGCATGCGCGCACGCACACACACACACACTAGTTGTTGACTGGAATATAACTAGGAGTACAGTTTCTTTTTCAAATGTTTGGACTCGTGGGTCTGGTTAGATGGAGAAAAAAATAATTGTTTTGAAACCTCTTTGAAGGCCATCAAAGACAAACGTGTGTGTGTGTATGTGTGTATGTATATATATATATATATATATATATATATATATATATATATCACTTTCTTTAGTTACTGCAATATAATCCTCCCAGAAGAAACACAAAGTCTCAAATGAAATATGTTTGGCATATGCAGATTTGAGCTGTTAATAGAACAGCATGTTACCTGTGTTGCTGTTCCTTTTTTAAAACCCGTCATTTAGTTGCTCTTCAGTTGCAGATGCCCCTCTAGTGAGCTCGTTGTGTAACGAATGAACCGTAATGGTGCAACATGTTGGCAGTGCAATCTGTCTGACTGCTGTGAACCAGGGTTTGCTCTTGTTAGCGCTCACCCTGGTGCATGCTGGGACACAGACGCTGGTGTACTCATCCAGGAACATGTTGAATGGGAAAGATCTTATGAGAAGGGCCCCTTTCAGAGTGTTTATTCATGATATATTACAGCATTTTAACTAATGTAAAACGCAGACAAAGCCAACATCAAGTCACATGATCGATGATGCAGCATTAGCAACATCATGGCAGAACAGAACCGCTCAGCAACCGACAAGATTACAGAGATCCACTACATTATATCCAGTAAATGAATTGCATGTTTTTGAAGGAAACATTTATTCTGTTGCATAGTTGCAGTTTTCTTTTGGACTTGCGGTAGAAGTGCAGGAAGTCCTTTTTAAAAACTGGTATAATATTTAAATAAGTGTATTTCCTCGGCTCTACATTTGCCCAGATGCGTTTCTCACATCAGTTTGAGTTATTTGTTCTTTAATCTCTTTCAGAACGTCTTGTGATCACATCTCAGGTTCGTGATTAAGCGTTTCTGTTTGAACAGAGGAGCCGGTCGGGTCGAGAGGGGAGATTTCTGCTCCGACCGGAGCGTGAACCCGAGTTCAGGAATGAGATCAGGACACAGCTCATGTGCGTCAGACACACACACACAGACACACACACACACACACAGAGACCATGTGGCCTCTATGTCACGGGTGGCACCTTAACCTGGGGAGCACTTAAAAAAAAACAACAAAAAAAACACACATCCGGATCTAGTTTCACAAGAGCAAACATAACATTCAGGCTTGACCTTTGCCCCAGTTTCTGATCCCCTGCTCGGTTTCCTCTCCGCCTCCTCGATGGGCCTTAACAAGCAGACAGGACGGGGGTTCCCCCGACCTTTTGAACCGGAGCGGCCAGAAGCTGATCGCTCGTGACAACGGCCCGGAGGCCTCGGTGCGCTTTTGAGTCCTCATCGCCCGTCTGTCGGCTGCGAATCTTCCCGGCCTTCAGAGCCTCGCTCCTCTCTCGAAGGAAGATGAATTACGCATGAAGTTAAGAGAACGTGTCTGTCTCCACGAGACGCCGACATCAGGCTCCTCACCTAAAGCGTCGTCCTGCTCCTGCGATGCTCTTAGCAGCTGTTTCTGTGGAAGCCACTGGAGACGGACTGCGTGGAAAGAAAGGAGTTGAGCCAGCTGGGTGGAGAGCAGTGGGAGGATTTCTTTTCTTTTTCCACTCCTGTCCGTCAGTCGGAGACGGACTGAATTTGTATTTTTTGGATACGACAAGACGAGGGACTAGCAATTAAGTTATAAATTAATTGTTTGCTTTTTTTTTGGCGACTGTTAACTTTTTATATCTTTCTTTTCAAATTTCTTTTCATTTTCAAGCTAGAAAACATTGCTACACACGTTGATGATATGTTTTATGGGGTAGAAAGTGTGTGTGCTTGATTTATTTTGCCCTCAGCGGACAGCTCCTACCGCACACTATTCAACTTTCTTTCCATCGTGTGTGTGTGTGTGTGTGTGTGTGTGTGTGTGTGTGTGTGTGTGTGTGTGTGTGTGTGTGTGTGTTAAAAGTGCTGACGTGTGGAAACATAAGGTCATGCGCTCCCTCTCCCTCTACTGTCGCTCATTCCTGCTGCACACCTGGTCGCTCCAAAACGACGCAGATGTCTTTCTTGAAAACATGACGTTTCTTTGTGAGTCCATATCTGTGCTAAAAATCTCCGCCAAATATCCTGTTAATGAATGAAACGGTTGTTAAGGATTTTATTAACGTGGTTCTCACTCGACAAGAAGCTAACGCAAAGTTTATAACGGGTACGAAGGCAAAGAAAACAAATGAGCTTTGACTCTTTGTTGTGCGTTTAAGATGAAGCATTAGTCCTCTCTCGTTTCAGAGCGCTACCATTGGGACTCTAAGCTGCGCGTCCCCACGGCCGACTACCAGGAGGTCCTGCACGACGACAAGGCGGCGCTGGACTGGCTCTCGGCCCTGCGCCGCGTGGGCGTCGTCCACCTGAAGGGGGCGCCGGCGGAGCAGGGCGTCGTGGCTCGGCTCGCCGAGAGGCTCGGCTACCTCCGGATGACGTTCTACGGGTGAGAGACCGCCATGAGCGGAGAGAGTTTCCACAGATCATATTTCAGCTGGAACAGAGCCCAGAGAGAGTTATTAGTGTGTGTGTGTGTGTGTGTGTGTGTGTGTGTGTGTGTGTGTGTGTGTGCATACATACATACATACATACATTTATATACACACTATAGCTATATTTTATATATAAAAAACAGAAAAAAAACAGAATGTTATTTACATCCCTCCTCCAGGGGAAAATAGATATTTTTTGAACAGAAAAAAGAAACTCCCCACTGGTCAATTATCTGTAAGCTTTGATTCATTTTGTTTCCACGGCGAAGATTAGAGAGTGTCTGTTGGCCGTTTCGTCCCAGAGTTCATCACTGTGACGTGCCGCCGCGCTGATTACTGGAGGACGGAGACCGGCGAAAAACAACCTCAGAGCATTCCAGCTTTTCTTTTTTTATTTCTCTAAGCCAGAGGAATTACCTGGTGCACTCAGTCAGAACAGAGGTTTGGAGCTCATACGGCCGAAAGTAAAGACACCGCGGGCCGAAAGCTCACCGAAACCAGACCGGTTCTACGGGTCGGGCATCCAAACAAAACCCGGGAGATAAACGTCATTGGGACGCAAGTTAACTTGAAGATGCCCATCCTCTCGTCCTTTTTCTCCTAAGTCAAATCATGCTAATGTTTGTTAATAAACGTTATCGTTGTCTTCAGGCCCACGTGGCAGGTCCAGGACAAAGTCATGGCAAACAACGTGGCCTACACCTCAGGAAAGCTCAGCCTCCACACGGACTACCCGGCATTGCACTTCGCACCTGGAGTGAGTAAACCGGTCTTAAACGACACTAAACATCGCATTCATGTGCTGCTTTTTTTTTAGGTTTGTTTGGGTTTGTGTGTTGTAGGTGCAGTTGCTGCATTGCATCACCGACGCCGAGGAAGGAGGGGAGAGCGAGATGGTGGACGGGTTCCACACGGCCGAGCTGCTGCAGAGAGAAGACCCGGAGGCCTTCAGGACGCTCTCCTCGGTGCAGGTGGACTTCAGCGACATGGGGACGGACTACTGCGACTTCATGCTGCAGGCCAAGAAGAGGATCATCGAGTAAGACGCCGGCTTTGTTCTCACACGCTCACACTTACTCTCTCTGAGCCCGGACCTCGTAGGAATCTAAATGACGTGTGTTTAAAAAGAAAGAAAGAAAGAAATGTGTGTGTGTGTGTGTGTGTGTGTGTGTGTGTGTGTGTGTGTGTGTGTGTGTGTGTGTGTGTGTGTGTGTGTGTGTGTGTGTGTGTGTGTGTGTGTGTGTGTGTGTGTGTGTGTGTGTGTGTGTGTTTTGAAATGGGATGCTGCCATCTGCTGGTCGGAGTTGTTATGTCCAAATATTCTCTATGTGGCTCACAAGAAGTAATACTATATTTAGTTCTCACAACCCTGTTTGGTTCTAATGTCCATTTAACTTAAGCGTTACAAATAAAATGGCGAGATCAGTTGATATTTAATGAATGTGTCAAGAGGCCTTCAAATCCTCTCTGGGTGACAGAAATGATTTTCATAATTGATGAGTCCACTGATTGTCGTTGATTTGACTCAAATGATTCATTTATGGTCAAAGTTGTTGCCAGTTGTTTTCAGCAAATAGTTTCAGCCATTTTAACATCCTCTTTCCTCTTCCTTCCTCTTTCCTCCTCCTTCTCCCTCCTTCTACTTCCTCTTTCCTCCTTCTCCCTCCTCCTCCTCCTCCTCCTCCTCCTCCTTCTCCCTCCTCCTCCTCCTCCTTCTCCCTCCTCCTCCTCCTCCTTCTCCTTCTCCCTCCTCCTTCTCCCTCCTCCTCCTCCTCTTTCTTCTCCATCCTTCTTATTCCTCTTTCCTCCTCCTCCTCTTTCTTCTCCATCCTTCTTATTCCTCTTTCCTCCTCCTCCTCCTCTTTCTTCTCCATCCTTCTTCCTCCTTCCTTCTTATTTCTCTTTCCTACTCCTCTTTCTTCTCCATCCTTCTTATTCCTCTTTCCTCCTCCTCCTTTCTTCTCCATCCTTCTTCCTCTTACCTCCTCCTCCTCCTCCTCCTCCTTCTCCCTCCTCCTCCTCCTTCTCCCTCCTCCTCCTCCTCCTTCTCCCTCCTCCTCCTCCTCCTCCTCCTTCTCCTTCTCCCTCCTCCTTCTCCCTCCTCCTCCTCCTCTTTCTTCTCCATCCTTCTTATTCCTCTTTCCTCCTCCTCTTTCTTCTCCATCCTTCTTATTCCTCTTTCCTCCTCCTCCTCCTCTTTCTTCTCCATCCTTCTTCCTCCTTCCTTCTTATTTCTCTTTCCTACTCCTCTTTCTTCTCCATCCTTCTTATTCCTCTTTCCTCCTCCTCCTTTCTTCTCCATCCTTCTTCCTCTTACCTCCTCCTCCTCCTCCTCTTCCTCCTCTTTCTTCTCCATCCTTCTTCCTTCTTATTTCTCTTTCCTACTCCTCTTTCTTCTCCATCCTTCTTCCTCTTCCCTCCTTCTCCTCCTCTTTCTTCTCATCCTTCTTCCTCTTTCCTCCTTCTCCTCCTCTTTCTTCTCATCCTTCTTCCTCTTTCCTCCTCCTTCCTTCTTCTTATTCCTTTTTCCTCCTCCTCCTTTCTTCTCCCTTCTTCTTTCCTCCTCCTCCTTTCTTTCCTCCACCTTCCTTCTTCCTCCTCCCTTCCTCCTCCTCCTCCATCTTTCTTCCTCTTTCCCCCTCCTCCTCTTTCTTTCTTTCCTCCCTCCTCCTCCTCTCTGAGCAGCGTTGACGCTGAGGGCCGAGTCGTGAGGATAAACTACAACAACAGCACCAGAGGCTCGGTGCTGGACCTCCCGGTGCAGCAGGTGCAGCCCTTCTACAGAGCGCTGAGGGCCTACGTGGACCTCATGAACCGGCCAGAGAACATGGTCACCTACAGGATGACGCCAGGTCAGTGCGCCTCCCTAAACTCTCCCGGTGCAACGTCACAAAACAAAGGAAAGGGAAGCGCATCTTTAAAGTCTAAAGCCCTCCGAATCAGAGAGACTCGGGCTTGAAGTAAACAAGCTCTCTGATGTCGCAATGACATCCAATTCAGTTTATTTTGTATAGCCCAAAATCACAAATTAGCCTCGGAGGGCTTTACAATCTGTACACATACGACATCGGTGTCCCGGGACCTCACATCGGATCAGGAAAAAAAAAAAAGAAAAAACTTTCACAGGGAAAAGAGGAAGAAACCTTCGGGAGAGCAACAGAGGAGGCAGTCCTTGAGATTTGTTTCACGTGGGAGTCAAAGGACAGGTCCTGGTCAAAGATAACTGAGATTCCTTACAGTGGTGCTAGATGCCATAGCAATGCCATCCAGAGAAACCATATCATCAGACAATTGATTTCTGAGGTGTTCTGGGCCGAGTGTCAGAGTTTAACATGAAGAAGTTGCAGGTCATGCATTTTATGTCTTTAAGACACACTTGAAGTTTATCAACATGGTGTGTTTCATCTGGCTTGATCGACAGATATAGTTGAGTATCATCGGCATAACAATGAAAGTTTATGGAGTGTTTTCTGATAATACTGCCTAAAGGAAGCATGTATAAGGTGAATCCAAAAAATAATTGGTCCAAGCACAGAACCTTGTGGAACTCCATGACGAACGGCGGTGGTCATCGAGGCTTCATTGTTTACAAATACAACCGATATCGATCTGATAAATACGACTTAAACCAGCTTACTGCTGTACCTTTAATACCAATCGACTAGTCTAGTCTCTGTAATAAGATGTCATGGTCAATGGTGTTGAACGCTGCACTAAGGTCTAACAAAGTCCCCTATCTGATGCAACTAGAAGGTAATTAGTTATTATCAAAGATTTTTGGCACATGACCTGCTAGTAAAGACCCATTGATAATATCAAATGTAATTCCACACTGAACTACGGGTCAAAGTGAAATCCACCTCTCACGTTTCTTGATGTCTTGGTGTCGTTGCATCGCAGGCGACGTGCTGACCTTCGATAACTGGCGCCTGCTGCACAGCCGGAGGCCCTTCCGCAGCCGACCCGACAGCCCGCGGCACCTGGAGGGCGCCTACATGGACTGGGACGAAGTCATGTCCCGCCTCCGGATACTCCGCAGCTCGGTCCACGGAAACGTCTGAGCCGCGGAGACGCAGCCCAGCGGGTTTTAGCGGTTTTACGCGGCCAGTTCAGTTGAATGTTGCGCTCAAAACGCGGCAAAGTTGACGATGTTTGAAAGAATCAGACGACGGGTCGAGCGCTAAAGCTCATGAATTTAACACTTTTGATGAAATGTACATTGATTTAAGAGCTAGGATTTTAAAATAAGTTTAAATTATGCCAGCAAACATGTAACAAAGTGCAACGAGTCAATGCAAAGAAAATGAAACACTGAACATTTTGGATTCAGTCAGTTTTATAAGCTTAAATTTTACTTCGAGGTTTTATAAATTGTTCTGATAAAGCCACATTATTATTGTGATATTGTGCAATTTATATTTATATTTCTTTTTTAAAGAAAATCATTCCCAGTTCCCTGCTGAGCCTTGAAATGACTCCTTATTATACATCTTACACACTAATCACCATCTGACAGTCTTAGCTTTCATTCACCGGGTTTATTCCTGCACCTAGGAAGTAGTGAGCGAGGAAGCGCCTTAAGGTGTCAAAGTGTTCTTCTTCCTGCTGCAGTATGTGGCGTCCTTGAATTGAAAGTTGCCTCGAGCTACATGCAGTTTTAGATAAAACAATGATAAAGGTGTGGACTTTCTAATTAACCTTATTAACAAACTTGTTTTGCTTCATCCTCAGATTTGTAAGATATGCCATTTCCAGATTCTGAATGTTTTTAAAGACAATGAAACCATTTAAAACACTAAAGCTGAAAAACAACCCGTTTATCTTCACTGATAACAAGTTGCCCGGGTCGAAGTGCTTTTTTAAAAACATTAAAAATGTGATAAACGGCAACTCTGGTCAAAAAAATGTAATAGTTCCCCTGTGAGATCTGTAGGTTATCCAAAGAAATAAAATAGTTCCAATGAAAACTATTGGTTCTGTGGATTATCCAGAGAATATTTCCACTAAAAAGGTACTGCCATGAGGTCCATTACATGTGTGTCCAGCTTTAAGGAATGAGACACTCAGATGTTGTGGCCTCGGGTGGAATTGATTGTAAAGACAAATACATGATTAGTTTGACTATCTTTGCTAAAATGATCGAGGTTATAAACATTTTGTTTGTGCGGTCAAATAAGATGCAATGTGTTCACCCGTCTCCTCTCCAGGGCGGGCGGCCTAAAAGTCCCCGGGAAGCACCATGTGGTAATTGGTGGAGGGGTGTTTGTGAAGTTGAATTCCCCTTTTTTTTTTTTTTTTTTTTTTTTTAAACGTGGGCTTTAAACGATCTCTATGGTGACGTGTAACGTGAATAGAGGTCATGCAGAGGAGATGAATAAAGTGTATCCTATTTTAATGCATTTCTGGTGGTGGCGGTACATGTGATGCCAGGAGTTACCTGTACTGTAGTGGGGTTGAGGTCCTCAGCGGCGGGCTTCATAAGCAAGCCGCATGCCTGTAATACTTGTTGGTGAAATAAACATTTCATCACCACGTAATTAAGCAGCAGTGTGCTCATGTTTCAACACCTGAACACGATATAAAAAAGGCAGTTTTGGAAGGAAAAAATGTCTTAAAACATGTCGTATGAGAGTCATTCTAGTATGAAATAAGACTTTGACAGTCAGTTTCATACAAAGTAATAGTATAATTGAGTCAGAAAAAAAAAACTTCTTCACAAAAGTCATATTGTAGTTTGTCTGACAGGGTTCTTACACATTTTGATCAATGGATTTTCATGACTTTTCCATGACTTGAAACCACATTTCCATGACCAAATATTTAGTGAAATCTGGGTGTAAACATGAAAAAGTGAGTAAATGTAGTATTTAAATTAACAATGAGAACACAAAGCATACAGTAAACCTTAAATGACACGAATGAATGAGCCAATAGTTTGATTAAAAGAAACATTTATATAGATGCCTGTATGTATGCCTGTTTATATTTTGAGCGTCTTTCTTTTAAAAGCATATTAATTATTTCAAACTCGGCGTAAATGAACGTCATGAACACATGAATACAACACATTTACATGACTTTTCCAAAACCTTTGGATATTTATTGTTTAAGGAGTTTTCCAGGCCTGGAAATAACCATTTTAAAATGCCATGACCTTTCCAGGTTGTCCATGACCGTCAGAACCCTGTCTGAAAAACGTTATTGTCATGGTAAAATAATCATAACATGCCATAAAAAAAAATGTAATACTCTCGGATTCATTAAATAAATAAAATGTCACAAAGCAGATGTTTGCTAAGGACTCAGTTTCACGTCATTCTTCTTTCTTCAGAAAAAGACCATGAGCTTTATTTGCGATAACTTTATTATATTGCCAAAGCTGTACATATTCTATAAATAATTTTTCCCCCTCTGTCAAACACTGGAATACTCACGCCTTGCATCTCAATTTATGTATTCCCTCTCGCGACGGCAGCCGGCTCGTACAATGACAGATGAGTTGTAATACTCCAGTTAAAAAATAAAAACACCACTTTTTCTTTTTTAGAACCGCGTCCCATTCAGAACCAGTTTTAGAGACGCTTCAAAATCGAGTTTGGTCTTCTACATATATTATTTATTCATAATATAATTCATCAGTGGAACAGAATCTTCTGAATATTTTACAGATTAGTTTTCCTTTGCACAGTTAAATCACTAAAAATACAAGCATGTCGGAATCAAAAAGAAACATCTTCCAGTGATATAGCTGTACCGATATATTGCTGATCTGGAGAAACTGTTCACCACCTGGACACACACACACACACACACACACACACACACACACACACACACACACACACACACACACAGTGAAAGTTAACGGACCAGATTCAGCCGTTGTTTACGATCACGGAACAGAAACAACATTGAGGCGTCGTCACGTCTGAACAGGATGAAAACGGCTGCCGAGGAGTTTAAGTCCAGACAAAAGTCTCAACTCTTCCAGTCTGTGATGTCGAAACGGGAAAGTTTGTTCTGTTACGCCATATGGTTTTATTTATACCAAGATTTAATCATTTAAGAAGTAACATCTCTACTTTATGTTTTTAAATATATTTTTGCATTGGCTTCAGCTTCTCACATGTGAATTTTCTATGATACTTCATTTAATTGCTTTTGGATTTTGCTCGGTTGGTCAGACAAAACAATCAATCTTAAAAGACACCCCAAACTATTGATCAATGCTATCGATTGTAGTTGTCACTGTGGTTGCTTTTAATATTTTTTTATTTCCAGGTACATATTTTTGTCAGAAATGTTTGGTTTTATTTTCGGTGCGTCATTCAGTCTTTATAAACGCGCGACAATATATATTTTTCTCGGCACAGCAGAAGACGTGGCAACATCTCCAACAAAAGGCCATCAGAAAACGTGACCAGGGCCCTGAAAACTGCAATAAACCAATAAACCGTTGCCAGCCTGTTTTGAAGAGAGAAGACATGGAAAAGAACCCAGCGGGTCTTGAACTCACAGCTTTCTTTGTTGCGTTAAATATGTAAAGCGGTTTCTTAACGAGTGAAACGTGGCGCTAACAGTTTGTAGCTACTTTTTAAAGTCGGCTGACTCAATGATTTCACGTGAAATCTGATCCTTTACACTGAAATGTAATCCCGTTTTAAGGATGGATCACGACGACGACGCACCACAGACGGCAGCGGTTTTCTTTTCCCGTGTGACTTGTCGATGTACCTTTTAAAAAGACAAACTTTTAAAAACAGTCAAACTCGTCATATTCACTTGGACCAATGTGTACGTTTAGAAAAAGAAACAAACACAAAAACTCTTCCTTACATTCTTCACCCTGTGGAAGCCAGTTAACTCAAGGAAACATGGCGACGGCTAACTACTCATTAAGTATTGCACATCTAGCAAATCAACAAGTTGGATTTTTTTTTTCTTCTAGAGAAATGTACAGTCAATATATGTATATATTAAATAAATACTATATATAGAAATATATATATAATATTTATTTGTCATCCTCATAGTAACATGCGATTGATAACAGCAGAGCACAGACGAGAAGTTTTACAGTAGAACTAGAACAGTAATTTCAACACATCCGAGAACACGCACGGCCTTTTGGGGTTCAAACACTTTGAAGAAGCGTCTGCATGCGGCGCTCCAGCACACGGGACGACCTGCACGACACAGAGGAGGGCCTCTTGGTGCTCTTACCAGTTTAAACTTGGACAGACTGGAACTTTACAGTAAACACTTAATCACAGCTCAACTCACAGTCAAATGGAGACGGGGGTGTCGAGGCTGTGCACGGGACCAGCATGCACTCTGTTCCTCGGGTAGACTCGGTTGGGGTCTTGGCGGCGGGAGCAATCGGAAGGAGTCGCTCCTCCCGCGTTGGGGGAGCGGGTTAACATTTAGCGGCGGAAGGTATTTACACAACATCACGGACTAAACACGTCTACACGTACGGGGTCTAAAAAGGGGTCCGAGGCCGGTATGTACACAAGAGGAGGGAGGTGTGCTTAGAATAGAGGCGGGGATTGTCAGAAGTCTCTGCTTTTCAGAGCCGAGATGCCGTTTTCAAGTAAGAGAGGCACGAGGACGGGTGGCGGTGGTGTTGTGGGTGTAGACTAGCTAGGAAGGGGTCTCGGTGACAGGATCTTGGGTTTTCCTTCCGCCTCCTTCCCCTTCACTGCCGCCACGTAGGAGAAAAGGCAGAGGACGGAGTAACAGATCTGATGCGCCTGCAGGAGGAAAGAAATGACGGATGAGGAGGATAACGACTCAGACGTGACGTCACAAACGACACCAGGAACAAAGACGAGTGCTAATAAACATGCTTTGATATTTTAAAAGAGTCCTGAGGTACCCGCCGGTTTCATGACGCTCACGGAGCTACTGGCACCTGTGGGTGTGGTTCAGGTGTGGGTGTGGTTCAGGTGTGAGTGTGGTTTAGATGTGGTTCAGGTGTGGGTGTGGTTCAGGTGTGGTTTAGGTATGATTCAGATGTGGTTTTGGTGTGGTTAAGGTGTGGGTGTGGTTCAGGTGTGGTTCAGGTGTGCGAGAGGCGACCGTTCCTCCTAAAACAACAATGGCGGCTCCCCAAGAGGGTTAGCGGAGATGCTGCTGTAGCATCAGTTACATCGGAGCCGGAGAGTCGTTCTCTAAGAGCTCTGAAGGGTTTTCTAGATGGAAAAGATGATGTCGCTCTTCTCCCAACTCGCTTCCCTTTAAAACGGTTTGATTGACAGGTGGGTCATCCAATCACCTGCCACTAGTGTTTTGAAAGAGCCCGGCCTTCTTAGAAAACGCACCGAGACATCAATCTACAAAACTCTATTACTTTTTAACATGAAAGTCTTGCCGTTCACGAGGTAAAGAGCATAAAATGTCCCTGTTGGTGCATAAAAACGCATCTTTAAGTAAGAAAATAACAATATTTTGAGTTATTTATAAAAAAATTATATATATATTTTTTAAACAAGACAGTCTTCATGCTTGGCTGAGGTGGAAACGTTGGTCCATCTATAAAAGCAAAATGTAACATTGCAGTTCATTTCATGACATGAATCACGACGTACTTAAAGAAAGCTGAAGCGTCCACTGATCTGTGTTTTTCCTACATGTTTTGCCACATCTGGGTTTGGGCCCTCGTCATCTTCCTCTTCATCATCATCTAAACCACAGCCCGGTCTGCCGGGTAAAAGTCCTTAATCCACGAGGACCGACTCCCTAAACGTACTTTCTCTTCATCTTCCTAAATCTTTCCGCCGAGCTAACTGTTGCTAAAGTAAGTAGCATATTCAGCAGGGTCTAAATAGCTGCCGTGTGACGTTCAGCGTTTCTAATCCGTGCGGCGTCGGGTCTGAACATCCTGAAAGATGAAGTGGAGTCATAACACCGAGCGAGGTGAACACGGGGCCAAACCCTCAGAAGGTGCTTTAATCCGTTAATCACCAGAGGGAGTCGAACCGCTGCACTATAGTGATTAACTTCACACATTATAAAGCGTTAAGTGGTTCCACTGAGATTACAGCATCAGTTTTCAGAGTTAAATTCGTGTTAGTGTTCCCAAAGGGGAGTGTGAATGAGAGCTCACCTCCACAGCGGGAATGTTTACCGATTAAAACGCCGGAGTGAAAAAGAGGGATATTTCTGCAGTGTGACCATGTGACCGGTGCGAGTATGGACTCTGACAGAAGGAGTGAGGACTCACCATGGGGGTCTTGTACTTGTGGATCACCACTTCTTTAGTTTCAGGAACTATGCCGGTGCGAGAGACAAAACAAAGAATTCAAAGGCAGCAGGAACCTTAATGAGTTCATGCTTGGGAGATTTGGGGAGGGTGTAAAATGGGATGTGGGCCAAGAAGAGTCCACCGCAACAGTCAGGGGAGGCGACGAGAACAACAGACGCTCGCCTGCTGCTGAATCCATGTTATTGATTCAGGCGCTTGTCCGGCATATTGATCACATTGTGTGATGTTAAAGTGTTAAATTTGAATTTGTGACTGTTTCGGCGAGACGTTCATGGCCCACAAAATGTTCAAATGAAGACACAAAATGTTGAAAAAAGATCAAGAAAAAGAAAGATATCCCCCCCCCCCCACCAATGAACTGGAAGTTAAAAAGACATCACAGAAAAGGAAAAGCATCTCCGAGAGGACGAACCCCCTTTGACCCGGGACCCCGTCACTGCCCACAGGACAGGTGGACTTTTCATTAGTAACTGTGAACCCGCAGCAGAGATGAGGAGGCGGAGGTCTGGGAAATGTGAAACCCCAAAAAAGAAACGGTCCCACCAAAGATCTCCACTTGCTGAGATTCAGAGGCAGACTACCGGAGAATGAGTGATGGGAGTCTGAGGTCAGCAGCGAGCGATGAGGGAAGCAGAAGGAGGGGGAACTCATAACACAGAAAGAAACATCAATGAAAAGGACCGGAGTGAGGAAAGTATTCAGCACAGAGTTAAGTTTGGGTAAGAAAGGAGAAAGGTGACAAGACTTTACCTGCTGGAGAATGAAGGTTTTCATAGTGGCAAAGATGAGGGCAACATTACAAAAGCAGCACAGAGACACGGCAGTAACCCAGCCTGGCTTCATATTCCTGCTCCAAGAGGCTTTTAGGACTTATTCCTACCAATGTAAACTTGGAGCGACTCTTTTTTATTAAAAACATAAAAGACGCGGCCTGAACTACTGTACGAATCATTGTATTACTTCTCTCCATCAGGCTCGTGTTCGTTTGTTTGTTTAAATAAAGTTGTTTGTCATGTTGTCAATAAAATAAAATGTGGGCTCTAAATACGGTTTCCTTTAAATAATTGTATTTATTAAACGTGTTTTTTTTGCATTGTGAAATGGACACTTTATTGACGTATTAACACTTAAAAAATAAAAATAAATTTACTGTCAATTTAGATTAATCCTGTGTTTTTCAAACTTAAGGCAACGAAAAGAGTTTAATTGCTAAAAGTAGTCACTTAAAGCTACAGTTGGTAACTTAAATAGCAATCATGTTGTTATAGTTGCTCAAACTGTCACTAGATCCTATAACAGGTTGACTATAGTCAGTGAACAAATCAGGTTGCTCTGCCTCCTTTTAGGACTATTAAAGACATTTTCATGAACAAAAGAAATATATTCATTATGCGGTGGTATTCTATATTCTTATTACCAAGTTAGTCCAAACACGTACATCTTTTAAAAACAAGTGACACATGTATTACTACATACTTTAAAAGAGCCTTAATAATTGTGTAGTTTAGCATTGTAGTTTCAGTAGTAAATAGTGCATTTGTTGGGAACTATTTTCAGTCGTGGATTAATACGAACTTCATATATATATATATATATATATATATATATATATATATATATATATATATATATATATATATATATATATATATATATATATATATATATATATATATATATATATATATATAGTGGCTATTTTTGGACTCATCACTTAAAAAAGGTTTTAAAATGAATTACACATTAAATTACACATCTACCTTTTAAGAACTGACGTTACTTCGCGCCTACTTGTTGTAAAATAGAAACGCCTAACACTTTCCTCACTCTCCTGTTTTACGCTGCACACTTTTGATTCCTCGTCCCTATTCATCAAGCAAACTAAAAGCGTAGCTCTAAACTTTTACCCTGGCAAAAAAAAAAACACATCGACTGAAGAATTCATCGCTCACGTAGTCACCTGCAGACGCCAGAGTCTCGACGTTCCTCGAGGTGAGCGAGTATCCAATTTAGCGAAAACCCTTATTAGCCCTCGTCAATACATTTGCCTTGACGCTGAGTTACTGCCGTGCCGAGTACAGGCCTAGAATCAATAGATGGTGTAATTACCAAATTCCTCCAGGACAAAGACTCCCTTCACTGTATTGCACTTTTTAATGTGACTCAGCTCTATGAAAACCTAAAAAAACAAACAAAAACACAAACAAAACAAGACAGAACATTATTAACTCAACAACACTGGATGAAAGGTTAACACTTCATATTTAAAAATTAAATGTAACATGTTAAACTTGTTTTATTCAGTGTGAAAGGTCAAATTAAAACAAACTATACATGGAAGTGCAAGCTTTGAACAGCTAAAGAAAGAAAAGAAAAAGCACACGATGAGAAGTTTCCATGATCGAACGCATACGTGGGCGACGGTTAAATGATGTTTCATAACAGAACTGGCACATTTATATTTATATTTGGGGCGTAAACCGCAAAAGGTAGTTACAAAAAGAAATAAAAAACATTTATTTTAATGCTCAGGGATGCAATATGGCCCATATGATGCATACATGGAAGTTCCATATAAAAATGTAGACAAGGACACAAAATTAGATTTGCCACACAGCTACAACAGTAAAAAAAAAAAATAGGTAGAAGAAAAACAAACACAAACAAAAAGGAATCCAATAAGATGTAACTGCTAATAAGCAAACACAGCAGAGGTTGTGTACCTTCCGCTCCTTGCAGGGGGAGAGAGCATGGGAGAGAAATGGTTTGGATTATTATCGGACAGAAGAGCACAGACACTCGACGGCGCTTATTGCTCGGGTTCAACTCGACCGTTAGCTAAGAAGTTAGCGGCGCCAATGTGAAAAGAAAAACAACAACAACAAAAAGAGGTCACAAGAGGATTCAGCCCCCAAAAAATAAAGGGGGGGGGGGGGGGGGGTTAAATAAATACAAAAAGAGGACTAGAGGTTTGACTAGTATCGAGAGCTGGATTCACCTTTGTTTTCCTGGACTTAAACGTCTCAGTCCCCCAGAGCCCTCCATGCCTCCTCCTCCAGCAACAAGGGCCGGCACCAACACCCACGCTCACACAGCAGCACCCGAGGGCCCAGCGCTCACTCACATCAGATTTTTAATATATATATATATATATATATATATATATATATATATATATATATATATATATATAATTAAAATCTGTTGAATAGTTGAATTTAGTCATTTAAAAAGAGCAAAGCTCCTGGAGCCGATCGTCAAAAAACTCAATCTCAGAACTCATTGGCTCTACATTCTCTACAAACTCATGTCTTTAAAAGGTTAATTGCATTACGCTTGTATGATTAAAACTCTTTAAAAAAAAAAAAATAATCAACTGGAGCCCAAAGAGCCCTAGGTAGAAAAAAGCAGAAGCGGTGAGGAAAAGCAGGCAGTGGTCAAAACCGTGACTCGGTGTAGCAACGAGCTAAAGGGTCAGTTCACCCAAATTATAGAACTACCGTGCGTCTGGCCCAGCAGAACGTTTTTACAATAGAGATTAATGGAACTGTATTTGTGGCGCTCACAGAAACGGAAAAAACACAACACACCGACCGACTGTGCTGAGCGACGTTACCACTCATTGGGAAGCTTATTCACTCAACCTTTAGCTCTGGTTTTGGTCTCCACCAATATTCACTCAACCTTTAGCTCTGGTTTAGTCTCCACCAATGTACACTAAGCTTTTAGCTCTGGTTTAGTCTCCACCAATATTCACTCAACCTTTAGCTCTGGTTTAGTCTCCACCAATGTACACTAAGCTTTTAGCTCTGGTTTAGTCTCCACCAATATCCACTAAGCCTTAAGCTCTGGTTTTAGTCTCCACCAATATTCACTAAGCTTTTAGCTCTGGTTTAGTCTCCACCAATATTCACTAAGCTTTTAGCTCTGGTTTAGTCTCCACCAATATTCACTCAACCTTTAGCTCTGGTTTAGTCTCCACCAATATTCACTCAACCTTTAGCTCTGGTTTAGTCTCCACCAATATTCACTAAGCTTTTAGCTCTGGTTTAGTCTCCACCAATATTCACTAAGCTTTTAGCTCTGGTTTAGTCTCCACCAATATTCACTAAGCTTTTAGCTCTGGTTTAGTCTCCACCAATATTCACTAAGCTTTTAGCTCTGGTTTAGTCTCCACCAATATTCACTAAGCTTTTAGCTCTGGTTTAGTCTCCACCAATATTCACTAAGCTTTTAGCTCTGGTTTAGTCTCCACCAATATTCACTAAGCTTTTAGCTCTGGTTAAGTCTCCACCAATATTCACTAAGCTTTTAGCTCTGGTTTTAGTCTCCACCAACTGAGAGAAATATCTGACTCTCTAGCTACGTTCTCTGCGTTCTGTCTGGCGGAAAGTGAGTTTTAGAGCTTCTTCACAGAGTGAACCAAAAAAAAAGAAGGTAAAGCCGGAAAAATCTAAACAAAGAGGCTGGAACAAAAATGTATTTAGCACATATCTCTCTATTCAGTACATTTTCTCTCAAAAAGGAGGTAAAAGTGCATGTTTTTGTGTGCTGTGACAGAGTGACCACCAACAGATGAGATTTTATTCACCTTCATTGTATTGGGTTGAAAGGCAGATTCAACCAAAACCGTCTGCATGGACAGACGCCACAAGAGGTGAAGAAGACGTCTTTTATTCTTGTAATTTGGGGGAACTGACCCTTAAAATTTCTTTTATTGTTGAGGAATCTGTCTAAAGGTGTCGGATCACCTCCCTCTTTTATTGCATTGTTTTTGAAGATGCTCAATATGTATGAAGTGTCCGTTAGTGGCTCCCTGGTCTCTGTTCCTCACACTACTCACGACATTGTTCAAACACAGCCACACACACACACACACACACCCCTGAGGAGGTATACAAACCCCCCCGACTACAACGTGAAGACAACACATGGTGATGTTCAAGGGTCCAAACTTGAAATGTGAAAAGTTGCTATTTAAATAGCCAATTATTAATGAAAAGTCTTTGCTCAAGGTCACCCGTCTTACCGCTGATGCACAACACACACACACACACACACACACACACACACACACACACACACACACACACACACATTAAGACACACAAACACATTAACACTTCGTCTCCTCCCACACAGTAAATGAACAATGAGGTTTGTGCACCACGGATGTAAAAAAAAGAAACTTGTGTGGAGGGATGTGTTAATATCGGTTTTGGGAAACGCATGCATACGAATGCAGACACACACACACACGTACACACACACACACACACCATAAACTGAACAAAAAGAAAAATCCAAAAAAGCAAAAGCACAGACAGGAATTCTTCCTCTAAGGGAAAAGAGGTCGGAGTAAACGTCAATCAAATTAGTTGTCGTCACAGACTTTTTTGACTTTTTCTTTCTTAACAATAGAGGAAGACATCACGAGATGAAAGGAAATGAGGCAAACAGAAGGAGGGGATGAACTCTTAGCCATCACGAGTGATTGTTTTTTTATTTCCATGCCCGTGTGTGAGATGAGAAGCGGTTTCTCTGCCGCGGCAGGAGCCTCCTACCTGGCTGTGCATGAACTTGAGGTTGATTCCTTCCAGCGTGACTTGCAGCAGTCCACCTTCCCCAGTCTTCATGTCCTGGACGGGAAACTCTCCGCCCAGCTCAGGACCTGAGCCAAGGAAGGAGAAGGACAGAGTTTAGAGCGAGTGTAGATAAGTAATCCTGAATCTCAGCAGGCTGAAAACATTCCACGCTGATCCAAAGATGACATCTTTATGACGTGGTATCAGGGAAATCTACGGAAATATTCAGAGAGAGAAGAAAAAAAAAAGTAGAGATTTTCGTCGTAACTCTCCGAGAAAGATCTTGGATATCCACTCAATTTGTATTTTACGCGATTATAAAGTCATAAATCTGCAACAACTGAGTCATACCAGATGCCACAGCTGAAGCAATGTGGTTCATTTGAACAAAAACTATGTAAAGAAACCTTTTAACTATAATCACAGAGAATATCCAAGTCTCTAACCCCAACAGGCAACAATTCAAGACGACGGAGAGAGAGCGCCTCACCTGGTTTAATGCTCTGCTGTCTCGCTGCAGCTCTTTCCATGCTGTCTTTAACACAGTAGTAGAGTTCACGACACTAGAGCGCAAAGAGGGGAAAGTTAATTTAACTCTCCAACAGATGCTCTTAATAATCAAAAAGGTGCAGGATGCGGAGAGAGGCCCCGCTCTGACCTTTTTGGTATAGAACTTGTTGAGCTGCGTCTCCTGGCCGTTGCGTCTCCAGAGGCACAGCACCTTGGTCTTGGGGCAGTAGGTCATGTTGATGAGCTTCTCGTACCACCAGCGCTCGTAGACGGTGCCGATGTTGCTGCGCAGGACGATGCAGTCGTCGCACACCTGAAGCAGCGATGAGTAATGTTCAGGAAAATGAGATGCGACATTGGAGGATGTGAGTGTATTTCTTTACGAAGACGTACACGACTTCAACCACCGGGAAGCTGAACTCTCCCCACTCCTCTTTTTAGACTCCTATGTGTGACTGCTGCTATAATATAGACTGATCGTTTCTCTTAACCCTTTTAGATATGTAATGATGACAGTCCGCCTGGTCCTTTTTGCCTTATTTATCAATAAATGTGTCAAAAAAATGTCCTTTTGGCAAAATTATTTTTGCTCCTTTTTTCAGGAGAAATGTAACTTTCAAAATCTGGCAAGTAGCTGTCATTATTATATGTTATAAAGGCTTAAAACACTGTGTAAAAGCTAAAAAGTAAAGAAACGTATTTGAATGTCTATCATATTTCTCTTCTAAACAATTGAAAATGAGCAAAGCTTTTGAGATTACAGAAATTAAATTGAACCTATTTTACATCTTCTCAAACAGTTCAGTGTCCATGTTATAGCCTTTTATATGTATATATATAAAAAAAAATTTTTTTCAACTTCATGTTGAAGAATTGACAATAAAGCTGACTTTAACCCTTTAAAAAACCTTGCGCGAAAATCCCCCTGCGCCTATTATCAGACAATCAAATATTTTTTTTTACGTTTCCTTAATTATCTCCTCTTATCTCAGAACCACATCGTTGTTTAACTTGAAATTGAAATTTGAATTTCTGCAATACCGCAACCCTTGTGAGAAGAGACACGAGTTGTAAAAATAATTTGAGTAACCGTTAAGTTTAAGTACTTATGTAAACTCAGTCAGCTCCGTCAACTTTCTACGGGAGACCATAAGGTTTTACTAAATCCTTAATAAGTAGATTCCACTAACAAACACATCTCTTGTGGGAGTCTAAATATAAAACATAAGCTTTACAGACCCCCTATTAGTACATGAAAAATCACAAAACGGACAGAGTATCTTTTTTTATTTTTTTCTCCGTGTCACGTTTTCTCGTCCTCAAGGCTTCCTGCTCAGCTCACGTTCCATAACCACGTCATACAGCATGTGCGGGAGGAGACGGCCATTTTAAATACCAGCATGCTCCATTCAGACAATCTTTGGGCATAAACTAAGTAGTGTTTCCATTTTTGAACCGAACGACACCGCTTTTTGACTGAAATTCCTTTGCCCACCCCAATGCTGTGTTTTATTGTGATTCCGATTATTTAGGTCCTTCTCTTTCCAAAAAGGTGTTTTATTAGTATGTGGGCTGTTGTTAGGCTACTATAATACCAAAGACCCGCCGTACCTCCATGAAGAAGATGTCTCCCGTGGTGTCGGTGCCGGCGTGCACAACGAACGTTTGCTTCTTGATGTGCCGGCTGCCGCTGGGCCTGATGGACAGCTCGCGGCCGTTCTTAAAAACAAAAACGTATAGTTCAGTGGCAGTCGGGGCGGCCGGAAGAGCAGCCGGCTGTATTTGGGCGGCCGGACGCTCACCATGCTGGCCAGCTTGTCCAGTATCTCATTGACCTCTTGGCTGTACGCGAGGCCGATGTGGGACTTCCCCATCAAGCGCCTCACTTTCTTCTTGATGTCGTTTTTGTCCAGCTGATAAAACAAAAAAAGCTGTCGTAAAACTTGAGATATGTGGGGGTGAAAAAAAAGAGAAGTAAAGTTATGATTAGGGCTGGGCGGTATGGCCAAAAATTCATATCACGGTATTTTGAAAGATTCTGGCGGTTTCACGGTATTTTTTTCCCAAATAAACACATTCATTGACTGATGCCGAAAAGGACCGCTTCCGCCATCGTTATTCACCACTCACTCTCAACTGGCCAGCAGCTGTTTTGATTGGTACATCGGGAGCTAAAGTGGAGGGATTTAGGACCCAGGGGAATCCCTTGATACTAGTGGCGCATGCGCGGCCGTAACGACTATTGTTATTCTTTGGCCGGCAGCAACATTTAATGTTTACAGTCACAGATACGTGTACAGCGGTCTGAGCTACTTACGTCTCACGGATAGAAGTTGACTCATGGTTTGAAGAAGAAAAAAACATCGCCAAAATGCATGATGGGTAAAGCCCGCCCACTTAGCTGCACAGGAAAAGACTTCTTCCTGCACAAGAAAAGTATTCCTGTGTGGGCGGTGTCATTTACATTTACCCAGCGTGCATTTTGGCGATGTCATTTCTTGCACACCATGAGTCAAGTGAGTTAACATGAGACGTAAATAGCTCGGTCCGCTGCTCCTTCAGCTCCAAGCTGTGAACATTAAATGTTGTTGCCTGCCAAACAGCAGCGACTGGTATGACGGTATGTGAAAAATTGTACAGAAAACTGAAACCGGTATACCGCACAGCCCTAGTTATGATTAAGCTGACAAACAGGCCGCCGTTCCGCACCTTCAACATTAGCATGAAGGCGATCATATTGTGCAGCAGGGTCGCCAGCAGTCGGTCCTCATCGTCCTCCAGGCGCTTGCGGTCGTGATCGCCGAGAGACAAGTATCTGTGTTGACGAACAAAACAAAGGTTTGTCCAAATGTTATCATGATTAAATAATCTAGTGTCTCTGTGTGTGTGTCCGTGTTGAACCTTTCAATCATCTCCTGCGGTCCCTGGTCCATGCCCATGCCCTCACGCTCCAACATCACGGCATCCAAGTAGGCGTCCTCCCAGAACTGCAGCTGGTCCCACAGTGTGGAGCGCTCCTTACCTTTGAACACGCAGACAGAACATATGTGGCTCCGAACACGTGGACATTACCTCAAACGTACTGTTCAAGTCTCACACACACACACACACTCCCAGTTCATTCAGAGTCAAATTGTTTAAGAGGAAAAAAAGCATCTACATTTTAAGGATGTAGTAAATAACACAAAGTTCACAGGATGCAAAATATTTCACTTATAATATCAGTCGCAGAGCCAGATGCTTTTCTTTCCACATCACATTGTGGTAACTTATTAGAGATGACATTTTCACTATTTACCAGCTGGTTGGTCGTTGTGCGCTCAACTAATAATTGCATTTCCGACAGCACTTGAAGGCAACATGCACGTAGTGGACAAGCAAACTCATGAAATGTTAAGCTTTTAAGTGGGAAAGTTAGTCAGAAAACTGGGTGAAAAATGTACAGAAAAGTGAGCAGAAATCGAAATAAATGTTAAAAGTTACATTAAAGCAAATGTAAATCTTTCTTTGATCTCCCCTCTGGGAGAATATTGCAACCAAATTCTTCTGGACCGCTTATATTTTCTATTTTAATCTCAAAACTGATGTGCTGCTCACCAACAGACAGGAGAAACCCACATGATATCACATCGAAGATTAAACACCGAGCCAGTCTGCATGAGCAACGGACACACACACACACACACACACACACACACACACACACACACACACACACACACACACACACACACACACACACACACACACACACACACACACACACACACACACACAAAGAGGGCGAAAGGCAAGAGATTAGCCCTACTTAGCGAAAAGGTTTCCATGGCAGCATCCTCTAGTTGATCCCAAACGGAGCTCTTATCGCGGCCTGGAAGAATTTCCCAGGAGGAGCAGCAGGAGGGAAGAGGAGCAGCGAGAGCAGGAGGGGGTTAGGCGAGAGGCGAGGGTTTAATGGCAAAAACAAGAGCAGAGCGAGCCGAGAACCGCCGGGGAGGAACGGAGACGCTGAGCGTTTATGATCCGTTCAACCGTGTGGAAACAACACCGACTTAAAGTCAATATTATGGTTAAAAAGTGTCTTTCAAATTAATACATTTTTGTTTTGTGCAGATCTCTGCCAGGGGTCTAATTGCATGCAAGTCTACCAAACCTCTCAGACAACAACTGCTCTTTAAATACACTTATTTTTGTTTACATTTTCATATTTTCTATTTTTGAATGCCGTCTTTCACCGTGTTTATTGTCACCAAACTCCCATATGTGTAACGTACTCAGGTTTCTGAATCAGCGTATAAATGCAACTTCCCTCCTCAATCAGTCGCGTTAATTCACCTCAATGTAAAACTGCGTCAGGAGACACAAACATCAGGGTGTAACCTCTGACCTTCACCGTTTCATAATAAAGAACTTTACACCACTTCTAGTGGTCCAAAGCGACTTACATTTTTGCTCTATGTACCGTAGACACAGCAACGGGGAGCAATTAGGGGTTAAGTGTCTTGCTCAAGGACACAACGACGTGGACTAGCAGAGCCGGGGCGCGAATCACCAACCCTCTGATTGAAAGACAGGCATGCTGACCACTTAGCCATAGTCGCCCCCTATAAAATAACATCGGCCAGAAAAGGTTCAGAGCCAATGCACGAGTTGCAGTAACAGAAAGTAAAACAACGTTACACCTCGGATAACGTTTGTGAAGCAATGCAGTGCTTTCAAGAACACAGGAAGGAAAATGTTTCGAGCGCGGTCGTGGTTCAACGTACCCAGCAGGCCTTCGCACAGGTAGATCCTCATGCTGAGGTCCTCCACGGGCGCCGGCGGCGGCCCCTTCGCCACAGCGAGCGCGGGATCCTTCGCTCTCGGTTTCAGAGTGTGAGTCTTTCCCTGTGGAGGCGGGACACGTTAACCAACAGATAGAACAATGACCCCTCCAACAAAAACAATACAGGCTCGTGTGTTTGGAGTATTAACGCATGAACACCAGACTGCCGAAGACGCGGAAGGACTGTGGAAGTAATCTTGATGAGTGAGTGATGGGGTTTGAAATGACCCTCACCTCTTATTTATATTTAACTCAGGGTTCATACACATGTTGACCAATGGATTTCCATGACTTTTAACCAAATTTCCATGACCAAACATTTTGTGAAATCTGGGTGTAAACATGAAAAAGTGAGAAAATGTATTTACGAGAATGTATTTATGAAAATGTATTTTTGAGAATCAAAGCATACAGTGAACCTTAAATGACACAAATGAATGAGAGACAGTAGTTTGATTAAAAGAATAAACATTTATATAGATGCCTGTATGGATGCCTGCTTATATTTTGAGCGTCTTTCTTTTAAAAGCATGTTAATTATTTCAAACTCAGCGTAAATGAACGTCATGAACACATGAATATAACACATTTACATGACTTTTACAAAACTTTTGGGATTTTTGTTATTTCAAGAATCATTTTAAAACTCCATGACATTTCCAGGTTTTCCATGACCGTAAGAACCAGATGCCATTTTAAAGCTCAAATTGAATACGTTCATAATTAAACTGCCTAATAGTTGAAGTAAGAAAAGTGTATTCTACGCATCGGGGACCTTTATACTTACAAAGACAGTGCTGGTGGCTGGATTGGTTTCGATCTCGCTGTCAGAAAGAGCCCCTCTGGACTGAGTTAAATGGCCAGCGACTCTCCCGCCCAGGCCGTCTCCAGCCGTGCTGCTCAGGTCGCTGTCGGCACCGAGAGTCTCTCCAGAGCTGTTGCTTATCTAGACAACAAAGAAATGGGTGTAAGAACAATACATGAGGGAGGTTTCAAGTGCAGGAGGTTTGGTATAAAAGCAGCTTTTAATTTAACACACACACACACACACACACACGCACACACAGTATGCTCTATCAGCTGGAAGTCCAGTCCTTCTTCGAAAGTATATATTTATTGTTTTTTAATGGTTACACTATCGCATGTCTTTTAAATTTTTTTTTTATTACACAATTCTATATGTCTCTCTCTCTGTTTGTGTGTGTGTCTTTTTGTTTTAGTGCACTAAAATAATTGAAATAAAAGGTTATTGGGTTAATGTTTGGCTGCACGCTGTGAGTTCATAATAACTGTCACTAAAACTCCATATTTCCTCTTTATTACTATTTTAGGGTGCTTTATTTTAACTTTCTTGATATGAATTTAAATTGTGCTTGTTTTTGTATTTTTTTGTGCACTAATATTTCAATATATTTTTAAGTCAAGCATTTGGAAAATTATTGGCATTCTATCATTATTTAATACGAGATCACTTCTGATATATGCATCTTTTATAATATATATCACATCTTACTTATGCGACTACATTTCATAAAAAAATGTGCTATATAAATAAAACTTTGTCTTTATTTTTATGATGTCATTATTATTGTCATAAAGATTATAATTACTAGTTGATCAGTCAAGTTTAAGGGTTTAAGCATTTCAAATAGTTTATAAGCAATAATCTGTAACCTACAAATCGATCAATTGTTCACAGTTTTTAACGGGAAAAGAGGAAATGGCCAAACAGATTTAAAACCAGTCATCTCCGGCTCCCACTGGGAGGTCCAGTGGAGCTGGAATAGACCGAAGTGACCTCCGGGTTGGCCGTGCCCTACCACTGTGCTGGCCTCGGAGTCCTGGCTGGTGCTTCTCATCAGGATCGGCGGCTCCGAGCTCGTTACCGACTCCGTGTCACTCTTCTGCCAACCCAAAAGGAGGGGGAGAAGAAACAGAGGGGAGGATACATTGGTATACTTTAGTGCAACAACAGTGAAATCACACTTAAAATACTCCACGGACAGACCTGGGATCCAGACGTGACACCGAGACCGCTGTCGGCGCTGATCTGGGACTTCTTCTCCTCGGCGTCGGCCACCTGGGGGCGCTGCTGCTTCGTCCCGTCAGACCCTGAAGGACAGAACCGCGACCGTCAGCACGTTTCCACGGACGGGGACGACATCATCTTCTTGCCTTACCGGGAGTCGCCTCACTCAAAGCCACCACAGCACAGCAACACCGACGCTACGTCCATCTTTAGTGCCAAAGCCTCCGTTTAAACAGGCCGTTACACAGCAAAGCATCAGCTGCCTTTTGAGAGCAAAGACTCAGCATTAAGCTGCCTCTAGCTGAAATACAGTGACTATAATACAGCTAATCTAAAAAAAAAGAGGTATGACAACACGTTTTATTAGAATGTTATCACACCTTTCTGTATACAACTGAGCATCAACAGATGGAGGGGTTTAAAGATCACAGGGAAGTTACAAGCAGAGAGCGCCGTCAAACTGGGAGAAAATAAATTACAAATGAAAACAAAACTGCAAGAGCGCGACATTAATTCTCAAGTCTCAAAGCAAATGTGGCCCAAGTTACAACAAAACAACCATCAGACACAAGCAGTTAGGCATGCAGACAAACTGGTGGACGGAAAAGGAGACGTTTTCAGTTTGGACGTTGGGATTCGTCGCCTCGGAGGACGCAGACGAGTAGATCAGTACGCTTCCTTGATGTTCTTTCTTTTTTTTTTACTTTTGCAAACCATTTATTAGATTAAATAAGTGTGCTAACAACTGTGAAATATTGGCTGTAAATACACAACTTACAGCGAGCCACTTGAAACTGGGGGGGGAGAAAATGTTTAAAGTGCAGATCATCTTGAAGCATGAGGTCAAAAAAACACTGGGAAATAAAATGTAAATAAAATGAAATATTGTTGAGCTCGACTTTAAACATGAAGTCAACAACTTGAGGATTTTTTTTGGAGCAGTTATTTAGACTGATATAATTGTAGTATGATTTGCGATATTCGAGGGAATGATCGTTATTACATAATATATATTTTGTAATCATATTCAAATTATTGTGTGATTTTTGTCGGGATTTGTATAATATAAAATAATAAAAAAGGGATTTTCTTACGTCTGTAGATATAATGTATTATATCGGTCAGAACAATATTTAAATTAATTGGGTTAATTGTTCAGCCCTAAAACCCTGAGACAGATATCATTTTAAATTGTATTTTAAATGATATTCGTTTAACAAAGATGATATCATTAAATAGTGTATTATAGTAAAACAAGCACATATTGTAATAATTCCATCTGGAAGAACGGTCAAGGAAAAAAATACAAAATAAAAAAAACATACCAAGACTGGCTGCCATCTCAAGTCTGGAATAAACACATGAGCTATAACAGGGGCTTAATTTATCACAGCAATAAATCTGTGAGAAATAATGTGACCCTCAAATACAGCAATAAGGATACCAACTATCTTCAACATCAGAGTATCTCATTCTCAGCTGAAGTTAACCCGATGCACATCTTATTTGTGGAACATAAAGAATCCATGCCTACGTTTTATCCGTTACCCAGTCATACATTCTTATTAGGAGCCTTTTTATTTATTCATGTATAAAGACACTGGTGACTTTGAAAAGGTGGGAGAGAACGGGGTGGGAAAAGGTCAACAGCTTAACACCCCAATCTTTTTTTTTCTTGTTTTTTTCGTGTGTGAAAAGTCTCTTACTCTGTGGTTTTTCCATAGCTTTTTGCTTATCCTGGTGCTTGCTCCACAATTCTACCCAAGATGCATTGCAAGCAAGGAGAGAAAGACAGAGAGAGAGTCAGAGAGCTGGTTTGAAAAGGCATGTATGGGGGATGAGCATTGAAATCAAAACAAAAACAAAAGTAAGCACTGAGGATCTGTCATTTGTTGAATGGAGGCGTTTTGTAACGTTCGCATGCAGCTGCGCTTCAATCTGGACAAAATGAAAAGCATTTTGCTGTCGAGTTGGAGCTAACGTTGTGCAGCAGCTGCTACGCTAACATCACAACACGCCCAGAGCTCCCGGCCTTCCGGCCTGGAGAGCCACACAGTGACGTCGCGATGATCGACTGCATTTGTCTGGCTCTCCAGAGCGAAAAGGGGCGGGAGGTGTTGGAGTCGGAAAAGAGCGTGGGATGAGGGCGGGGCGGGGGGTGGGGTTTGGCGTTTGAGAGGCCGACTAGCCAGCGGGTGAAATGGAGCAGTTGCAGAAGCCGGGATGCAAGTCTCACAGCAAAACTGTAGAATTGAAGGTGCAACTTTTCTAACGGGAAGAGAAGGGGGTGCGGGTGGGAGAGGCGTCAGGGTGGGTGACTCAAAGTGTCCCCCGTACACAGACCCAGAATCAGTCTCAGGAAATTAGGTGGTGAAGAGATTATTACGGATTTCCTAAATCAGTTGGTTCGACTAAATGGAAACAATTGTGGGGAAACTGGGACTGTTTACTGGGGAGTGTTGCTTCCACCCGCCATGCTGAGAGCGAAGGGAGCTGCCATTTTTTTTTGTTTTTCTACAGCACGCCTCGCAGAAACCTGCAGTAAAGGCACAGACGGGCACCGATTTTAATCGACGCACATACCTCCGGTTTTTCCCTTTCGTCCGCTACTGCAGATTTGAGGTATTGGAAGACCAAAACAAAAAAAAGACATGCATTCACAGTGCTAAGAGGCTCACGACAGGACAGGGGTCCAGAGAGGAGGAGGAGGAGGAGGCAAACAGGGGCACAGATATTGGAGGAAGGGAGACAAACACACGCAGTCCAGGCTGGAAGACAGGGACATATTACACACACTTTTCAAGACTTCAACCAGGGCCAAATTCTGAATTCTCTTTTTTGTTTGTTGGGTTACCAGACACAGGGTAACATTTTTGTATTCATATGTTTTGTTAATAAAGCATTGCAGGTCAAAGTGTGTGGAATATCCTGTAGGAATCTGTCGGGGACAAGTGGAGGGACCTTTCTTTGTAAAGGTTGGAGGAAAGGGGGGGCTAGTATTAAGGTTGACGAGCTTGAGGGTAAGGGAGCTCACAGTGCACATGCAACCGGGGCCGGAGTGGTGTACACACCAATCGAGGCAATAAAGTTCTCCTCGTTCAGACTCCGCGTATCAAAATGGCGGGCTCCTCTGCCCATCGCGTGGTGCGGCAGCTGCAGGTGGGGAACGTTCAGGAGGCCCTGAGGCCTGGCGGGCTCCGTGCAACCAGAAGGACTCTCTTTGCTCCCCGGGCTGCCGGCGCTGTCTGTGGGGCTTCGCTTGCGCTTTTCTGGGTCTACCAATTTACCAAAGTGAAAGGGGGGGGAGGGGCCAGAGACAAGAGTTCATCGCCGTTGAAGAAAAAGAAAATATGAGGAGGTTTAAACTGGGAGAGGGTTAACAGTTTTAGACAAAAGAAGGAAAATTAATTGAAATCTAAACTTGACCATTACAGTTAGTGTTTTAGTGAATCTAGCAGCTTGCGGGTTAATTCAAAGACAAAGCGAAGACATGGACAAGCGTTAAAATAAATAAGCCGACAGACTTTTAGTTCTCTACTTTGCATAAATAACACAATGCAGCAGGAAAAGTGTGAACCCGTGTGTGGGACGTACCTTTGGTTTGATAGTGTGTGCGCGCTATTTCCAGTAAGCTGAAGACACTGGCCATCCCTCCAATGCCCGCGTTGGTGTAAGAGTGCTCCAGACTGGAAACCGTGCACTTCAAGATGTCCAGCATGCCTTTGTACACCTTTCTGCTCACCTCCTTGAAGCAAAAACAGTGATGAGGTTTACAAAGACTTCCCACAAGACAACAACGTGACTTTTGACATTTAAGTCGAAGTCACGGTGCAGCGAGTTCACGTGAAACGTGACCAGCAGAGTGCCGTTAAAATTAATATTCAAGAAAACATCACTTACATACAGGCAACCATTTTGATAAGAGTAATTGTTTTGATCGTGTTTTAATATTCAGTCCAACATGTAAAATTGGAGGATTTGACTCATATAGGATATTAAACTGAATATCTTTGTCCATTACTAAATAAAACAAGCGACCTGAATGCATCAACTTGAGCTGTGGGATATTATATTTAATATTTTCTGACATTTTATCGACAAAAATGTATGAAGTGGAATTAATCAGCAGACTAATCAACAATGAATTTTTTTTTTGCAGCCCTGATATAATACAATACAATACAACAAAAAACTACATCTAACCTATATACGCACAAAAGCAATATCTGCAAATACGCGTGCTACTTCTAATAAATAAATTTAAAAAAAAGGTATGAAATAACTTTTATTCTTCTGGCTTTGAGGTGAATATCGTGCTTCTTCTGGCTCATCCGTTTACATTTTTGGGGAGGCACAAACACGCGTCTCACCACATCGCGTATGATCTCCTGCCGGGCGTCCTCCTCCGACTGGATGGCTCGGTTCAGCTTGCTCAGCACGAAGACGCGAAGCTGCTCGTTCTCCAGCAGGCGGCGCACTTTTTTCATGTTGAGCCAGCCGACTCCCTGACCGTCCAGAACGCTCTGCACCACTTCCTTCAGGAACTGCTGGTTCTCACTGAATGGAATCAACAGATATGCCGGGATGAACATTTAAATACATGACGTGACTCGTATCTTCCGAATCTCTCACGGAAGTTGAAGTCGTTACCTCGTGTTGTTGACTCGGCCCTGAGGAGAGGGAGACTCCCTCTTCACGGTTGGACTGTGCTTGATTACCGAAGACTTCTGGTCCACGAGGGCTCGAGGTGCACGAGCGCCTGGAACAAGAACCGACAACAATGAGGTTCCTGAACGCCACAGAGCAAGAAAATCAAAATAACACACACAAAAGAAAAGGTCACTAGACAGAAGATCACACAGTAGAAGAGAACTGGACACACAACACACACACAAGCTCACCAGGAAAAGTAAACCAGGACGGGAATCAACTTTGAAACTAGTCTTTTTGTGTTTTTAAAGCTACCACATCACTGTGTGAAGAGGACAGACACACCTGGACTCTACTGAAGGTTATCTACTGCAGCACTAGCTGCTAGAGTCTATTATTACAACAAAGGAGGCGAAGGACAAATCAAACAGGGACACGGTGTGAGCGCGCACACACACACACACACACACACACGTCTAAATGGTGCTCTTGGTGTTGGCATCACACGTTAGCAGCAGAGAGATGTGAGGTCAGACGGAGGAGAGTGTGTACAGCAACGACATCGGTGATGTCATGCATGAAAGAAAATAAAGAGGCCGAGGAAAATGAGCTGCAAGCGAAGGTCACGAGGCGACTCGCTGTGAAAACGAGAGGGAACTACTAGTCAATCCTTTTAGGATTAGATTACAATATCATGCTTAAAAGAGGCTTTAAACATTTTATTCTTACGCACTCAATTGGCTCAAATGAATACTTAGGAGACTTGACCAGACTTGAGTTCAATCCACTGCAGCATTTAATGAAGCGGCTCATTAGTGAGCGTCATATCTTGTTGCAGACTCTCTTTTTTTTTTTCATACTTTAGAGGCACCGTCGAATTTTCCTAATACTATTAATGACTTCAAAAGTCGTTTGATCTTCTCGTGATAAAATAAATTCCCCTGATTTGATTTTTTTTTTTTAAATCATTCCATTCAAAACTGGGCAGACGCTGCATTTCATTATAAACTATGCACGTTGTGTCAACTCCCATTTTTCTTCATGGCCAAAACCTACAACTGTTATGACTCATTCTGTACCTATCAATTATAATCAAATATCTCTCTACTGACCACCAGGGGGCGACTCCTCTGGTTGTATAGAAGTCAATGCTTCATGTGTTAAAGCGGCATTCTCTCTCCTGACCACCAGGGGGCGACTCCTCTGGTTGTATAGAAGTCTATATAAATGACTACTTCTCTCTTGATTTATTCCCTCAGTAAACATTGTAAACATGAGTTTATGTCTCAATAAAAAAAGACAGCATCCCACAACCCGAGGCGACTGCTCCCGCTTCTCATGTACGGTCCATCGCGTAAACACAGATGTTGGTCTGCGTTTAAAATTAGACGGCCACGTCCTCAACGATGTTCACAAATGGAGAGAAAGTCAGCATTCATTTTTGCATGTCCTCTATAAACCGGAGCGTGAGAAGAAAACTAATAAAAAAGACAAACATGAAGCCACAGAAAGCTGGAAGACGCAGACAATATGGGGACTGTTCTGCAGAAAAGTTCAGTTTGGGATCCAAGACCAGAATCCCCGATATGCAAGAAATCCAACCAATCCTCCGACAGCCAGACTGTTGATCGTTAAAGCGATCAATAAGTCCCGTTGGATTGATCGTCAAACGACCTGGTGAGGAAAGCTTCCTGCCCGAGTCCCTTTGCACAAATAAAACTCAACCTTACAACTCAGAGAAATTAAGAGTCGACCTGGATGGAAGTCACATGGTCAGGCCGATGTGGGTTTGGGTCAAAGTTCATGTGAAACCAAACATTAAGTAAGTGTGCCATGATCACAATATTATTTTTGGCAATCAGAAACGTTATGCAAATGTTGCACGATCTCAAGCGCCGAGCTTCAGCCGTACGATGGTTCCTAAAGCACCTCGAATGAAATACGAGTACTGGACTTTGTCTGCAGGTGCAAACAGTGATCCACAGCCGCACACTGTCATACGTTCATTTGGAGAGTTTGACCTGAGCTACAAGAATTTGAGGGCAAGTTGAACCGACACTTTCTGGCGGATTCTGTTTCTGAAGGCATGAAAGGAAGATGGAGTCCACTCCTACATGCAGGGGACGGAAAAGCTCTTCTGATCCGACATCCGTCATTACAGGCCGGTTTATTGTCACTTTTGCGTGACAGCGGGCACCGATCGTTTATTATTATTATTATTATTGCTGGAGTGAAAAGGAGACGAGAGACACGGTTTTATTCCCAATACCAATACCTTGATCGCGTGGAAAGCGGAAATCTTCCAGCATGTTTTTTGTTTGGAAACCAATGACGCATAGCTGTTTGAGAACAAATCATAAACTGATTGCAATATTAGCAGCCACACCACCCCGACGGCTCTTTATGAGCAAACATTACTGCAAGAGGAGCGGTTATGGATTTTTTTCAAAGATGAATGTGGCCAGACATAACTCAGGATAAATTAAAAAGTTTGTTGGGAGCCCACCGGAGTCTCAAGCTGAAGGTTTCCGTCAATATTCTTCGTTGGTCGGCCTGCAGCCTTTAACTTTAGTTAGGAGAGCCCAGTGGTCCACTAATGGAGGACACTTTGAGGCTGCAGCTCTTTTTAAATGACCCTTCGGCGTCAAATGATTGGTCGGCCTGAGTAACAAGACAGGGATTGTAGCGAAGAAGATCTCAATCCCAAAGTCTGGATCCGCAAAACCTTCAATTCAACCGGTCAGCTTGCAAACAAAGTTCCTCAGCAAAGCGTCCCTCCAGTATCAACATCAGCCGGATGTTAGGCCTGCTTTGACCCGGCCAGGTGGGAAAATATAAATCCCTCAGTCAGTCGGTCACTTAAGTGCCGTTCACACTCATAAAGAAGAAGAGATGTGAAATACTTGAGAAATATCCCTAGTCAATTAGACTACTTCATGGAGCATTGGAGATGCTCCATTGGACGATGAAAACGCCGATACTTTGAGAGCTTTCATCTCAGACGCAATGCATGCATCACTGGCTCGTGTTTAGGTGCATCGCTTGCTTTTTAGTCATCGGCTGATTGATTGTTTTCATATCCTGTTTTTAAATCTAGTGGATAGACGGGCTCCTGAGCTCCACTAACGTCCTCTTGATGAAAAAAATAAGCTCAGTGGCAAACAACCTTTTCCGAAACGTCGGGCTACAAACTAACGGCACAACGGTCACATGACGCCAATGACGTTTAATAGTCTCATTTAGCCTTTTTAACACGAAAAATCACACGGTAAAAACTCTTATGTCGTGTTCACTACGGACCTTATTTCTGGCATCCAACCAAAAACACATAATAAAAGAACCATCGGCATCGATTGACGAGGGAACCGGAATTCAAAAATGGCGACTCTTTCCTGCAGCACTGTGTGTGTGTTTCTATTGTTGTTGTTGCATTATGTCTTTAATTGCCGTCTGCTGCTGCGAGCCATCGGACTGGTTTTGTGGATTATTAAAGTTCTCTCTCTCACACAGTAGGGTAATAAAAACAACAACTGCCTCATGAATATGACACCACCAGAGACAGAATTAAGTTACTGGGACAAACCCCAGTGTACAAGTGAAGGGACATTTTATAATGTTTTAGTAAATTTACTTTAATTAGGAACCCTGTTCGATCCATTTTTTAAATATTACACTGCCAACTGCTTTGGTAAACGTATTATTGTTTCAGTTCTGTGACAACAATACAAAGCATCTTGAGGGGTTTCTTAGTGACAGCCTCAGTTCCCCCCAATAACTCAAAAGGAAAAACAAAAAAAAAAAACTCTGTGACATTGTGCCTTAGAAGAAGTCTGGAGAGTTTCATCTAAACACCTGCAACGCAACGTTGACAACCATAACTCATCTACCAGGTTGGCGTGTGCATGACAAACATCGAGACAACCGGTATCGTGCCGGCACATAAAGCGCACTAATAATAAACATTTTCCACCAGTTAGGTTTACAATTGGCTTCTTTCTTTTCTTTTCACTGTAGTCACTGCTCTTTGTGTACAGGACAATCGCAGCATGATTGGGTCCAACCCCGTTTATACTCCGTGGGAGCAGAAAGGACAAGAAAAACAATGGGAAACGAAGCATGCTGGGAGATTATTTTAGCTCATTGTATTCTTATTCTGTATCTCCAACATCCTGTTCACCGTCTTGTGCATCATTTGCTTCCCTGTGGCTATTTGTTGCTTGATGTATTGTTTGACTTCTTTCTGTGAAGACGGATGTTAGCTATATATATATATATATATATATATATATATATATATATATATATTTTAAATGTACAATGTACAAGTCCTTTGAAACTTTTCTGTGATAACTCTAGTTCAATAAATAAAGTGTAATAACAGTTAGTCTGGGGAAGGGGAAAAGTCACTGTGAATGACGGCGTGATAACACAGACATAATGCTCCACTGGACCTTTGAGGGCACACGCACACGCACACACACACACACACACACACACACACGAGGGTAGACAGAGGGGGATGCTGGGAGATGTAGTCGACTGGCTTGGAGCAGCATGCAGCTCACTCAATGAAAAGGCAGAACCCACCTTCTCCGCTCCCCGGGCCAGCCTCTGTAATTACCTCCATTAGAGAATTTAGCCCAAATACTGCACACAAAACCCAGAATTAGTGCCACGGAAAAAAAGGTGAACAGAGAGAGGGACACCGGCTCAGAGGGGGACGGACGGAAAAGAGAAAACGACAACATGTGCTGATGATGGCATCAACCCTGAAAGTGTTTGATAGGATGACTAAAGCCATGTGTTGTGCAACACCATAGAAGTAGAATAGGAGTACCACAGACATTCCCAATTCAAATCAACGTAGCAGGATGGAGTGGTGGACATTTTTATTTGCACCGTGGCCAATAGCTCGCCAGCTAATCCCAGCATGCTTTGCTGCTACATTGGTTACATGAACTGAGCTGCGCTGGGTCTAATAATCCCTCCGCCTTACTCACACTCTAGAGAAGGACATGCTAACACGCTAACAAGCTAACTAGCCAACCGTCCTTCTCCGGAGCAGCAATAACACTTTATTACACTGACGTATGTTGTCACCATGAAAACTAATCATTTTCTTTTTTAACTAGTCAACATGACCACAGAAAACCGTTCAATATCCGTTCTCCTCCTTATTCTATGTCTATGGGCAACACATTCAACATTTACAGCACCAAGTAGGAGCTGTGTGTAGCTCGTACTTTGTTGTGTATACACATCAGTGGCCTGAACCATGTGCATGATGCTCAACAGTCCAGTTCAACTGTGAAAATGTCAATCTAGAGCAATGGTTGAAGTAGATTTTGTGCATGTTGCCAGGCAGGAATCTTGTTTTTAGCACAAAAACACAAAAGATGATCATGATCGACAGTAAAACACTCCTGAGATCGTCAACAGCTTTATGTGAAATTATTGAGTTTTCTCAAACGGGGAAGGAGACACTCAGAAAGAGGAGCCACCACACAAGCAAGCGAGGTGAAACACACGAGTCGGGAGACCATTATGTGACGGTCGACACTACAGAAACAATAATTAGGTTAAAGCAGCGAGATGTGCAGATGCCACATCACTACGTTTAGAGTCAGGAAAGACATCTTTTGACGGTGCATGTGTGCATCATAAAGACTCCCACAGTCACACGGAGCAGAATGGCGAAGGAACAGAAGGGACATGAAAGACGTTAAAAGCTCTTCTATCTTAGTCCTATGCTGAGAAACAGGGTGTAAGATGGGTAGAGGTCACTTCAAGGATCGAGAGATGCCTAGTAAGGGGGCTAAAAATACAAAACTATCACACCAGACATGACATACCCGGGCTTTCAGGGTCATCTGAACGACAAAGACAAAACACATCAGAATCAAAACGGGGCAGAACATTTTCTATGGCAGCTATTCCACTTAGAGCGGAGCTATTGAGTTAGATTACCATGCTTCACCTGCTTTCTCTCATTTAAAGTGAAAATCCAGCCTAAACAGAATTTGTATTACTATCTTAAAACCTTCCTCGCCCCAAAATTAAAAATAAATATCATAAATATTAACCAGTTTAATTGCTCTGTTCCCAAGTGCAATTCTCAGTCCCTCTAACAATTTAGCGTGACCGATTTTGTCTGCGAAATGGTTCTGTTTGAGAAAAGGCTGCGACCACAATTGGATTAATTTAGTTATGTTTAGGTTTCTATTCATGCATAACTGCAGTTTCTGATGTCTCAACATCCTTATTAAAACTATACATTGTGCAGTTGTTTTGGACAGTTCGCTTGAGCGGCCTCTGCTTCCAATTGCACCAGTGCTTGAACACTTTCGAAAATTCTCAGTTAATGGTGAAGGAGCAAACTATTTAAGAAAAGTATAAAGAACAATTTAAAAAAAAGGCAAATTAATGAGAAAAACTGCACATGAGAAATAGTTCATCATCTCTTCTAATCAACAACAAACTGTGGCAACATCAAATCTGCGCTTGAGTGGATTTTCCCATTAATCTTGAGAGAAAAACAGTTTGATACATCCTCAATAGTCTCCTTTAAAATAGCACCATATCTGTTTGGCAATCCAGCGGGAAGAGAAAGTCAAGCTATAAAAACAGATCTACAAACCTGCTTCCTCCATTTCCTCCTCAATATCAAAATTGAAATATTCTTTTACCCAACAAAAGCAAATTAATAAAGAAAAATAATTGAAAACAAAAAGACAGAGGAAAGACAACAAATTAATTTAAAATACTTAAGTTAAAAAATAATTTCGACAAGTTTACATAATTTATGGATTCATTTTTTTAGTAGATAAGCAGTGGCCACACATGTATTTATGATTGTTTTATTTTTCCCGTCGAATAGTATATTAAAAAGTAGAGAATTAAATCCTAGTATTTGAGTGTAATCTAAATTTCAATGGTAAAAAGCTACATGACTGCAAACATGAAGCCAGTGATGGAAAAACATAAAATGAGTGAGTCAGAAAAAAAAAAACACAAATGTTAAAAGATAGTGACTTATTTGATCTCCTCTACTGTCCTTAAACTAAATGTTTTTTGTGTTTTTTACGTTTCTCATTACCTTTGAGATCCCACTGAATAAGATGAGGACAGACAGGAGAATCTCGTGAGGATCCTGAACGAACGTGAAAGCGGTCGAGTTGTCGTCCTACCTTTCAAACTGGGGAACGGCGTTTTCTCCCTCGTGGCTTTGTTGGGAAGAGCCAGATTGGACAGACTGAAACTGGTGCCGTGGTTCTTGTAGAGATTGCCTGTAGTGAGAAAAGGATATACAGTTCAAATGCAAATATAATTGACATTATTTACCCGTCACAGACAATTTGGAGAAGAGGTTTACTCTTATTGTAATCATGTCTCGGCAGTCTAAACAAGAGGCAACTCACCCAGAAAGAGTAAATATGTAAATGTTCAGATCTATAACTCACTAGAATGACGATTCTATAACTCAACCAGTTTACATCCATGTCTATCTGAAAGGTCACCACGTCATCATTTCATCCTATTAGACGTTTGTGTAACATTGTCATAATTAGAGTTATGGCAAAAAGTGTTTCGTGAAGTCACAGTGAGCTTTGACCTCCGGATTCTATTTGGTTCATCCTTAAAGTAGACGTTTGTGCCAAATTTGATCAAATTCCCTCCAGGCTTGATTAACTTAAAGTGGAACATTTACTCTCCTTTTAGCCAGTTTGGAACCTCACTAACTTCTGGGGGAAACTTCTGGCTCTTTAGCTGCTAAAAAGCTCAACTAGTTCACCAACCAGATGCCAACTTTGTCAGTGAGGCGTTTGGTGCCGAGCAGCCGGTGCACACTGGTAATTCTTTTGAGCTTTAAGAGCGGTGAGAGTGTTGTCAGAAGCACAGAGAAAATTGCATGACGAGGCAACATCATGTTCTCTTTCTCACGTAGGCAACTACACCCACTGCACACTGGATTTAAAAAGCCTTTTTGAATTTGTGAGGGGGTGTGTTCAAGCTACAGCTGGGTGTTTGGTCTTTAAAGACTCAGTGACATGAAAAATACAGTTTCACAGTTTTAATCCCGCGTCCCCGTGGTTTTTGTTTATTTATCTCCTGTTGTATGCTAAATATATGAGAAAAAAAAGAGTGATTTTGACATCCTATTTTTCCAGATGGTTGAGGACTCGTCCTGCACTCAGGGGCCACACCGCTCTTATGAGAACGCACTTCACCGTTTGCGTATGTTAGAAGCTAACAGAGCAACACGGAGGGAGACAGGAGGAGATGTGGGCAACGACTTTGTTTTCATTTCCAAAACAATGTGGCTGAGATCTAATTTGTTCAAGGGAAACGTTGCCGCACGCAGATGAACGTGAGGGAGGTGTGAGCGGAGTAGACGGTCCTCTGTATCGCACTGAGCCTTAGGCCACTCAATCATTCGGTTTCAATACAGAAGCTCAAGATGCATTAACTTCGGTTTCACTTGGACTTTAAGAACTGGGTCTGACGGGTGCGATCGGTTTGGCGGCTCCATCTCTTCCCCGCCCACCGAAATCAGGCTGCCCTTCTAGGGCTGGGCGGTATGGCCACAAATTCATATTACGGTATTTTGTAATATTCTGGTGGTTTCGCGGTATATCACGGTATTTTTTTCTAAATAAACACATCATTTATTGACGCCGAAAAGGACCGCATTCGTTATTCACCACTGGCTCGCAACTGGCCAGCAAATGTTTTGTTACATAGGGAGCTAAACATGGAGGGATTTAGGACCCAGGGGAATCCCTTGATACTAGTGGTGCATGCGCAGTCGTAACGACTATTGTCATTCTTCGGCAGGCAGCAACATTTAATGCCTAGTCACAGGTACGTGTACAGCGGTCTAAGCTACTTACGTCTCACGGATAGAAGTTGACTCATGGTTTGAAAGAAATCGCCAAAATGCATGATGGGTAAAGCCCGCGCACTCAGCTGCACAGGAAAAGACTTCTTCCTGCACAAGAAAAGTCTTCCTGTGTGGGCGGTGTCATTTACCCAGCATGCATTTTGGCGATGTCATTTCTTGCAAACCATGAGTCAAGTGAGTTAACATGAGACATAAGTAGCTCAGTCTGCTGCACCTTCAGCTTCAAGCTGTTAACATTAAATGTTGTTGCCTGCCAAACAGCGGCGACCGGTATGCCGGTATATGAAAAATTCATACCGTACGGAAAACTGAGACCGGTATACCGCACAGCCCTATGCCCTTACATATTTCATAAACTGGACTTGGCTGAAAAAGAAGCAAAATGATATTTAAAATGCTCTTACTGGCAAACGACATGAGTCCTCCAAATCCGTCGTTGCTGCTGTTGGAAATGGTGGAGTTCGGCGAGCTGTTGTGGGAGTCTCCCTCCCCGTCGGACTCTCCTGGCAGCCTCAGGCTGCTGGGACGTAGAGGACGCTGAGCCCTGAAGACACGACCAAAAAGACGTTACCGCGCGCCGAAGACACCAGAACGCTCGTAACCACACAGTACAGGGAACTCTGAAGCATTCACACATCACACCGCACCGCCACAGATTCAAAGACCACCATGAATGAGGGAGTAGTTCTGACATGCCGGGTTCTGATAGGAGAACATTGCATGGTCGGTCAGAGAGCCCATTTGAATGATGATTAGCGCATTCATTCAAGTGATGAACAAGCTTAACACACTTGTTGCCATTGAGGTTCTGGTTGAATCGAGGGGTGTATGACTCCACTTGCTCCTCTGCATCAGGGTCATCCTCTGAGGGGAAGCCATACTGAGGCTCAAAGTACGGGTTGTCGTACTCTTGCTTTCTGTTGGCGGAGTCCGCCAGGCCAGAATCGACCGGGGGTCTGAGGAACGGCGGACCGGCCAGTCCGGAGACTGGGTTCTGTAACGCGGCAACACCTGCTGAGGCTTCAATTTCAGGTGCTTCCCCTGGCTCCTGGAAAAACGAATGCACAGATTAATGTCAATTATGGACGATTAAATGCATTGCTCTTGTAAAATGTACAGCTCTTTGTTAAAATAAATAAAGCCCTGTCCAAAAATAAAATATGTAGCTTAAAAATATTGTTTAATGTTTCATATTGGACGGATCACCCACTTGGTTGACCCCCTGGATGACCGTGCTGGGACTCGAGCTCGCGGTTGTGCTGGAGCTCGAGCGGAGAGGTTGTCCATCGGAGGGTTCGGCCGGTCCGTCCCCGCTCGGGGGACCCGAGGAGTCTCGAAGGTCTTGAAACTCGACCTCGCTAGCGTCTCCCAGCGCAGCGTGGGTCGGCGGGTCCAAGCCTGAGACATCAAGGTCAAACGATTATTTAAAAAGAAAAAAGGGAAGGTGTGAATATGTTGAAGGCGAAACAACAACTCACTCGGCGTGTCTCCCTGGATGTCGCCTTGGATCATCTCACTCACAAGGTCTCCGAGTGAGGAATAGGACGAGCTGGAGTCGTCGTACGCCTCGCTGTCACTGCCGCTGCAACAAGTAAAACGTATCAACTGCAGCTGCATCACTGAAACTGCATCACTGAAACTGATCAACATGTTTTCCTTTAAAAAGCATCTTGCGGTTTCTTCAAGGTAGTTTATACTCCGCCGAGCAATATTGCCTACAGGATATTGAATTACTTCAACTGGTGCAATATAGATACATTTTATATTCCATCTGTAAAATAAATAAATAAATAAATAAATAAATAAATATATATGACTTCTTTGTTTACGGTGCTTGTGTAAAAGGCCATAAAATAGACCATAAATATGGACAGTTAATTAAAATCCCTCAACATTGCGGAGGTTGGTCTTCTTGCTTCTTCACAATACATTTTGTTAAGGTTCATACACATGTTGACTTTTTACCAAATTTCCATGACCAAACATTTTGTGAAATCTCGGTGTAAACATGAAAAAGTGAGAAAATGTAATATTTAAACTAACAATGAGGATTCAAAGCATACAGTGAACCTTAAATGACACAAATGAATGAGACAATAGTTTGATTAAAAGAATAAACATTTATATAGATGCCTGTATGCATGCCTGCTTATATTTTGAGCATCTTTCTTCTAAAAGTATATTCATTATTTCAAACTTAGCGTAAATGAACGTCATGAACACATGAATATAACACATTGACATGACTTCTACAAAACCTTTGGGACAGCGCGCCGCGCATGAAAGCGTAAACAAAGCATAAACAAAGCATAAACAAAGCATAAACAAAGCGTAAACAAAGCTTTACCTGTCCGTGGGGTCGGACTCGTTGCCCTCATCCTCCAAGGGACCGGCCATGGCTTCCACCAGCTGGGAGCTCCCGTCGTACACTCTGTAGAGCACCGGCTGTAACTGGTGCGCGTACCACTTGGGCTTGTCTCCGATTAAGGAGGGGTCGAACACGTCTGAAACAGAAGAGAGGAGCGGACTTTAACTTTAACGGGACAAGGTTCAGACCACCGTCGTCACGAACGAGCCTTACTGTTGTGTATCCTCTGGAAGGCGAGGTTGGTGGGATTCAGAGCCCACTCTCCGTAGTACTCCACCGCCTGGGTGTGAGACAGTTTATCTGCAAAGCAGGAGCGCCGCGGCCGAGACGCTAGAAACGAGTTGCACTGAAAGGCCACCACGGGCCGGGGGAAGAGGCGCAGCGTGCGAGTGTGCATCTGGAACCCCTGGAGAACATTCGGGGAGTTGAAGAAGCGAACCATGGCGACCCTGTGAAAGAAAGTTAGTTTGGCTTAATATCTTTTTCTTTTTAAAATCGTAAATATGCAAAAATATAATTAGGATTGCAAGATATATTGGTGGCTGATACACGGACCGATAAGTACGGAAATTATATAATTATTGTTACGATAATAGAACATCAGCCGATTATTACGTTGCACGAATTAAAAACACACACGAAAATAAAAAAGGACATTTTTAGAAGATATACAATATAATAATAAGTGAATATTGAGTCACTTTGTAGCCTCTACATGCTTCACAGTAAGGAGCACAGGTCTGGAGGTAATTAGACTAAATGTGAAAAACAATACAAACAAGTTCACAATGAATGAATGGATGTTCTATTCCAAGGATGGTGAGCTTAAAATTAAAAAATATATATCTCCTTTTCATATTCTTGCATTCATAAGATAATTTTATTGGCTTTTGAGTCAGTATTGGCTAGAACGAACAGATTAATATTGGTGATCGTCCCTGAATAGTTTCCTAATTTATGTTGTTTATATGTTGTTTATCTTTTACTTTCTTTTTTTTTTTCACTGTTTTTGCAGTATGTTTAAATGTTGTTTATAGTTTACATGTTGTCTATTTTGTACTTTTTTAACTGTTTTGCACTATTCACTTTATGTCAGACAGTAGAGAAACATAATTTCAGGTCTTGGAGGAAGTGACAATAAAACTGACTCTGACATTTGAAACTGCATAGATGTAACTCGTTAGTAACTTTTCAGGCGACCAGCGCAAACGTTCATAGCTTGCCTGGTGGCCACGTCCACAGAGTCAACGTCGTTGCCGTAAATGAGAGGGTTGAACTCAGTGGAGGACGGCGAGGCTTTGTCTCGGCCCGGAGGGAGCAGAGGCATCTCGTGACCTTCCTGGAACTTCTCCAGGTTCAGGATGGGCTGGGTGTTCAAACTCATGCTGGCCAAGGCCTAGAACAGGTGACGTGGACCCACGTTAAAAAAACACAGCAGTAGATTTGAAGACAACAAAAAAAAAAAAAAAAAAAAAAAAAAAAAACACACAGCACTGTGTTGGACCACTCCCACGATTGGCATCAACATTTACTTAAAATAAGAATGTCTACACTTAAGGGGACATAATATAAACATTCCCCCTCGCTTTTGAGGGGAAATACCTTGAGTGAGTGAGTGATGGGGACTAAACATGGGAAATCTGGTTTATGGGATGACCCAATGAAATTAATATAAATAGTACGCCCACTTTTAGTCTTTACCCTTATTACAAACAGCAGCTGAGGGATTTCAGTTGTTGTGCATGTTGATGCCTCCGGTGGGTGTGTCACTTCTGAGAGGAAGGGAGTCAATATGCATGGTTTGCTTTAAGGGGAAACTGCTGCAGACTCAAGAGTCAAAATGTTTAGCTTAGCATTATGGAACATTTAGTTGCCGGGTCTGGATGGATGTTAAAACTCCGTCAACAAGGTGGTTAGCTTCATCATATCTTTTTGTTTTATTTAAACTATGAAGAACACTAACTGATGCCAAGTTAGATGCACGCACATTCAGTCATGCTCAAGCCAGAGCTAAGCAGTGTGTTAAAAATATAAAACCGATCCGCAACATTCCTGTGATTATGCAGTTTATCCAAGTCTCCGAAGGGCGGGAGACGAGTTGTAGTCGCAAGCAAAAACAATGTGAGAGAGAGAGAGAAAGAAAGAAGATTTCCGTGCAGGGGCATTACACATTCCACAGGAGGAGAAATAAGTAACCTTATTTTCAGAGGAGAAGATCTGCTTTTGGGTGATCACGGTCAACCTAACCAGACACTAGGAAGGGGGATAAGAGAGATGCGAGGAGAGTCACATGAAGGCCTGGGATGACAACTTGGAACCGACACTGCAACAGCACATGACGGGAGGGGGTCGCGACCACACGGCCCTTTCCCTTCCTTTTCTTAGTCTCCTTTCAGCAGCACTTTTTCGCTGACGGAAAAAAACTTGCCGACGATATTTGTTTTTGTGCAAAGACGAGATTACGTCTCTTCGTTTTTTATTTTCATATTCTACAATTCACTGAAGAAAGGAGATAAGAAAAGATACATTTGTGTTTGTTTTGAGAACGTGATGGACGGCCAGTAAGAGCAAGAGAGTGAGTGAAGAGAGACAAAAGAGGAAGACCAAGAGAGAAAGAGGAATATGGGTTTTTGTATGCTCAACATGAAAGACGGTGAGGAACACAGACAAGCACACATGTGACCAAAAACTAGACTTAACCTACAGAAAAAAAGAGACACCAAAAAAGACACATGGAGGCCATCCATGGTGACCAGCTGGGACGAGCCAGTGGTTACGATGGAGTGGTGATGATAGATACGAAATACAGCAGATCTTTTCAGAAACACAGATAAAATACTTGCACAATAAAGCACCCGTTTCAAAATAAAAGCCTTAATAACGAGCTGAAATAACACAACCACCGGTTTGGTCAAAGTAAAATAAATTAGTCGCTCGTTCTGGGACCAATTTATTTTTGTTATCCAGTGTTCAGTGCAAGTATTTTTTAAAAAAGGGACTCACACGAGCAACATTCTGCTTTTGGCATCACAGTCTTCCGGTAATAACTTAAAGCATCTTCAGCGTCATTTTCTCCAATCGCAGATATTATTGTTGTTGTTGATCTGCTTCTCGTTTCTAAATATGCAACCGCTAAACTGAGGCTTTGCACACTCCTTCACACCAGCTTCTCGGTCACACATCCACACACATGGGAGAGAGCTGCTAATTACACACGCACACACGCACGCGCACGCGCACACGCACACACACACCGAACCGGCTCTGATTCAAGGCGTATAAAACTAAATGTGTGTATGTGAGATTGTTTTTTTTTTTAAGAAGGGTTGTATGAGGTCCTGATCAACAGTCAAGTGTTTTAAAGAGTTAGTTTGGCATCCCCAAATTCACACAACAACACAAACAAACCAAGCGATTAAGTGCACCGGCAGCTCCAGTGTTCTGTGATGTGAAATTAGAGTTTTTGTCAATGGAGTCTAGTGACTTTGAGGAGAGCCGTCTCTACAAACTGCCTCATACAACCCCCACCTAAAAACATCCAAACTGTCCCTTCAACAGTTAAGAAGTGTGTATTCACTTTGTAGCTTGTGAAGGTTATACAAATAAAAAAATAAAAATTCAAACCACTAAAATAAAAAGATAAATAAGTTTTGTCCTGGTGTAATTTTTTAAATATATGATTACACAAATGAGGGTTGGGCCATTTTATGATGTTGGTCTCCTTTTAGAAAATGCCTGAAGGCCCTGATCAGACAGATGGTGTTTCAACAACCTGGTGCAGCTTTTTCTAAATCGTTTTGAATGAGGGTGAAACGAGTTGCACGGCTCGAATGAAAAAATATAAAAGAAAACAAAACTCACCTCCGAGTAGAAAAGCACCAAACGTCATAAGCGTTTTTTCTTTCGCTGACGACAGTTGGTGCTGTGCGACTTCACCAACTGTCGTCACTATGGTCTGAACAGGAAAACCGCAGAAGGCAAATAAGTGCCGTACTTGAGAATCCAGGTAAATCGTTTAAACTGAACTATTTACGATTACTTGGTGGTTTAGACGCAGCACACAAAGAATGCGCTCCGACGTCCGATCAGGGCCTTCCTGTGGATAAGAACCATTTGGTCCCGTAGTCCTTCAGATAAGAGTTTAGGGTAATTAACTTCTTATCCATCCAAGTTTTCACTGCGGAAACACAAGGATGAATTGGAAATCTGATCAACAGCCAATGAGAACAAAAAGCTCAGCCGTGGCTAAGTGTTCGTGGACGATAAGCCCACCGTCATGTGAGGCGTTTCCATGAATCAGATCCAGGTTCTGATGTTGTGTTAGATTATTCGGGTTAGAGGGGTAAGTTAGTTACTAGCAGCATTGCTAAAGGTTTAGCTTGGGTAGCGGGGTCCTAGGGTTTTATTTTCTTTACCTCCAAGAGCTTAGAGCATGCAAAGAAAACAGGAAAGAAAAAAAAAGAAAAGAAAAACATTTGTTTATGTTAGTGCACCACAAATCCAATTTCAAATGCGCTCATCTACAATACATACAACTGTGATGAAGAAGGAAGCCCCTACTCTCCCCACTGCTGAAAAGAGAAGTTTTACATTTATATAAGCAATCAGTGAACAGCATTGGAAGGTCGGCTCCAGGGTTCATGTGGTTTCCAGTCGACGCACTGGTTTTGTGCCGAGCCCCCGGCTGCCAGAGCAGCGGAATAAAAATAATATATAAACACTGATAACAATTCAAGAGGACCGACGTAAATCACAAGCAGTACCTGCTTCAGGTGTTTCTTAAGCTCGTTTGCTTCAGGCTCTGGGAGAGGTGGTAGAATCTCTGCGTTGGTTGGTGCGATGACCTGGAGACAAGAAAATAAACAAGAAGTTGTAAAACATTTTTAAAAAAAAAAAACAGACAAAACGAGATCCGAAGGGAGGAGCGGAAACGGCGTGTCGATGCACCGACCTTGCTGCTGTCAAGGTCGACCAGCCACAAGTCGTCGGGCATTTTGAAATCGGCTTTGTAGAGGAAGAAGCTGGCAGGTACACCTATGATGTAGGGGGTGGGGGCAAGAAGCAGCTGTGGGGAGAAAACATACCGGTCAGTCGCAACTTGACGTCGCTGCGCCCGAGAGCATTTGCAGTTGACCCTTCTCTAAGCCCCGCCCTCGAACGCAGACGGGCCAATCGTAGCGGACGAGGGTCCGACAACTAGTCGGCTCCACAGACTCATTTTATGGTTTCAAGATGTTCTTCATGTTCAGACTGGTTTCGTGGATTTGGAGCTTGTGATGGTTAAAAGTTCTTTAGCCAAAAGGTCATTATGGTTTTTACGACTTACTTTTAATGTGCTGCCCTGTAGCTTTGTATTGTGTGTCTTTCGTGTTCTTCTCCTCACATGTAATGTTGTATTGTCTTCCATCCTGTAATGTTTGCTATTGTGTTATGTTTGTTATGACCTGTCAAGGGACTACAGATGCAAATTAGCCGAAGCTATAATCTGGTACAGTGCATCAAATGGTGGCATTTATGTTCGAACTGTACATGGTCCCTTTTAAATAAAGACAATTTGTATTCACCCAGTCACTAGAACATGTATTCATAGGTTTTACCTGCTCGGCAGAGGCCATGCACGTTGGTAGTAGGGGGATGACGGGAAACATGTATTCCAGAGGGTAGATCATGGCGACAAAGGCCATGACGCTCATAGACAGAGCGTTGTAATCTCTGGACTGAAGAATGACCTGAGGAAGTAAAAGAAACACGCATTTAAAACAGAGACACAGACACCTTGCTGTGTCATTTCTCCGTAGATCTCTCCAGATTTCCTCTTTTGATCTCTAAAGTAAATCTCTAATTTTGCCAGCAACATAAAAAAATACTGAGCTTTTATGAAAAATTCATTTTGCAGCACAAAGTGCTTGAAAGGGAAGTCTCTCTAAAAGCTTCCAGGCAGCACTTTAGTTCAGCCTGACTGAATTTAATGAATGCATTGAATTCCACTTCAAAAGAAGACAGACAGACAGACAGACAGACAGACAGACAGACAGACATATTCGCGGTGGTCGACCCCCATTCAGGAAGACTTTTCGATCAATCTAATTTCCAAAAGGACGTCTGGGACAACAACCTATGTTTTGGTTGAGGGAACATCTATTTAGGCAGGTTGGCCCAGATACATTCTGCATTTGAGAAACAGACAAAGTAAAAAAAAAGCAGAGAAATTGTCCAGGATTTAACCGGCAGTTTGCTTCTTTAGTTGGTGGCTGAAGCTACAAAGCTGAGGTTTAGATTTGGAATAGCTAGAAAATGAGGCTGTGCATCAATTATTTATTTTTTTACCCATCATGCTTTGTCTGCCTTGCAGTGAAATGGCTTCAGTGGGCCTCCGTCAAACAGAAAGCGCCTGATGAAGGTCACTCCGGAGATTTCTCAGGAGGGTTTTTGAACAAGTAGAAGCGTGGACACGATGCTGCTCTCGAGAAGAAACCACTGACCAATCACAACGCACTAAATATAGTTTTGCTTGCCCTTTCTCCTTGAAACAATCAGGTCGATCTTTAATAAAGTCCCACTGGCGTTTTGGTTCTCCTCCTGGCAATAATACATATAAATGAAAACAAAGAGACAGAACCAATTGATTCCTTAGCGATACTCGTATTGGTTCTTTTTGATTTTATTGTGAGGAGATTTTTTTTTTTTTTCTTCAAATGTTCATACATTTGTTCTTATGATCAAACTGTACGTTACCTGCAGCGGACGAGGATGGACGGCTCGACAAACAGCCGAAAACTGATCATTTCTGCAGATTGATGTTCTGCTTGTTGCCCAATTGTTGTGATACATTGCTTGTGTTTCCTCCATTAGTTTTAAGGATTTATTGCATTCATGACGACGAGTTATCAGCTTCTACGTCGGTGTAAAGCACAAACTCGTGCAAGACCGAGAGAGGATTTACGACGAGGAGATCTCACTCCGACTTTATTTATTTAGAAGCAGGTTTCGGGAAGGTCGCTGTGCCTGTCCCTTACCTTGTGCTCCAGCAGGATGCAGCTGAGGACCTGGAGACAGGCGTCCACGCCCAGCAGCTCTAAGGGGAGGTGCAAGGGGAAGTCGACCATGGAGAAGCGGGAGTTGTCCGGCAGGGCGAAGGTGAGCGCCCGCTTGAGTTCATGCGGCAGGACTTCCACATCCACGCGCCTCTGACCGGCCACTGGTACCGGGGAGCGGAGCAACCGGTACACCCAGGATTCAATCTCCCGCAGGTCCGCCAGCAGCTGGCTGCCCTTCTCCTCCACCGACAGCGCCCCGGTGAACACCCGCCACATGGTGTCCCTGGGAAGGACGGAAACAGAGCGTGCATTCAGAGGGATTTCTTTGGAATTATTTCATGCATTTCATCGATTCTTTGTATTCATTCTTGATCTCCAACAAATATCCTAATCCCAACGAAAGGTCTTCAAATTGGTTTCACGCAATTCAAAAAGTGTGACACCTCAAATAGTCTCGCTTGTCAGACCACCAATCTAAAACAAAAGATATTAAATGCATCCCGATATAAAACAGAGAGAAGCAATATATCATCACATCTGAGAAACTGGAATAAGAATTTCTGGCATGAACTTGAAATATTTTCAGAAATAGCTTGAAACATATAATAAAGAATGAATAACATAGTTTGGCCCTATTATAGTGGCAGTTTGAACAGGTATGAGAACAATATCAATACACTTAAGTATTGCAATATTATTTTAATGGAGTGCCATAGCCCTAATATATGGCGACTCCTGTTTCCATAAGCAAAGAAATGTCACCAACATGCTAAATATGTTGAGCTTAACAAATAACGATGTATTATCAACTGTAATTTTTTTTAATTAAAAACAGATCAAACTAAACGATTTGCTCATTTAATTGCAGCAAACCGGCACCACGAGGCCAACGAAATCCCTAATATAACGAGCAAATGAGATTTTAATACACGAGAGGCTCTTAAGCAATCACCGAAATATTGATGTGCAAACCCTCCATTCTACACACAAAGAGAATATACACTCGAGAGAGGGTTTAATGACACTGTGTGTGTGTGTGTGTGTGTGTGTGTGTGTGTGTGTGTGTGTGTGTGTGTGTAGATAAATCATTAGTCCTTTGGAGCCCTCCCACCAACTGCAGCTGCTACCCAAAGGCAGCCAGAGACCTCAATCTGTCAGAGCCGCCATAGAATAGAAAGCGCTCGCAGCCGTTATGCAACGGCGCTCCTACTTCTGTCATTGCCACGCCACTTTTCAACCAACCATATCTGGGAAGGGGGGGGGGGGGGGGGGGGGGTTCTCAGTTCTGTTCTATGGCTTTAATAGCCTTTTTTTTTTTACCCCGAGGCTGTCGGAGAAATCTACATCGATGATATTGGCTGCAGCATTTTATCAGAGGAAAGAAAGGTATGAAATTATCTGTGCTTTGGATGGATAATGAGGGGAAACGCTGCGCTGGTTATACAGCTATAAATACATATACATATATAATAAGTCGGCTGTGGGGAAAACACTTTGGGTGACCAACAATCATACTGGGCCTAAGCCAGTGTGAAGTGACAGCCTAATTAACACTTTGTCACTCCAAAACTGCAATCTGTTGTGTCACCCTGGATAACCAAGAGCGAAATACTGCGACAACAACACACAGTGAATGGCTGTGGGTGTTTTCTGCAGCAGGAAACCAATAAGAAATCAATCAACATGGCTGTTTAATTTAGAAGAAAAACCACCACACAAAAACGATCAACTCTTGGGTTGTCCAGTCTAATAAGCACAACACACTGCTGAATGCCGCGGGTAAAACATGCAGCTCCTACATTAAGTTTATTTTGAACGCATCTCTTTTCTATAGAACGGGTGCACAACTAAAAAGCAAGTTATCAGTTGATAAAAGTTTATTATTCTTAAAAACTGTCTCTGTGCCTCGGCTGAACCGACAGCACTGGATTAAATATTAATCGCTGGAATATAAAACCTTTTAAAATGCACGGTGGATACTTTGCTTGCCGGCATTTATCATGGAGGTGGAGTGTGATCGCATAGAGCGCACTGTGAAAACATGACGCGAGCTGCAGATGGCCTGCAAAACTGCACGGAGCCACAGACAAAATCCCTGGTATTAATTGTGCAACACAAACATACAGATAGCAGGCGGACAATGAGAGAAACAGATGGAGGGGAGGAGGGTTGGGATCACGGTAGAAGCAACAAATCATTGTTATTTTCTTGGAAACGTTTCTAGCTTTGAAACAGTGAAGTGAAAAGGATTTTTGAGCGACTGTGTTTGTCGTCAATAAATTGCCACGTCACGAACGCAATTCAACATCTTACAGATAAAGAAGACAGATCATCAAGCATGAGCCGTATTCACCTTCTTTTTTGCATTTTTTTGCATGTTATTCATCTGTATTGATGTGCATACATGTACAGATTTATATGGGGTCAATTTATGTGACCGAGACTTAGAGGCTGTCAAGTTAATTACAGTCCACACTACAAAAACGGTCAAATTCAAGGAGTAAAAAATCCGACGACGAGAAAGTAAATGCCATGGTTTCATTCAAAGCAAAAGGTGGTATGCCCTTGGTAATGTGAATTAACTCGTGGCAATCTGCCCAATAATGAGTTGACATTTGGAGTAAAGCCGTGACAAAAGGAATAAGCGAGCGTGAATGTGGTCAGTATTTTGCAACAGTTTGATTTGCTCGAACCACCTTTTAAACCAAAATAGCTGCAAGCAGGGGCATCTAAAATATATTTTCCATAAATACATGTATGTTTTAATGTGCACCAACGGTGAAATGGTACACAGAAAGAAAGAAAACCCCCATTAAACCATAAGCTGCACTGAAGAAGAGCATGTAGGAGATGCCGTCTTAAGCCTCACCTCTGGGTGGTGCGAGGGAGCCCGGCTCGTTGAGTTAGCCTCTGGCTGCAGCAGTCCACCAGCCTCTTAAGAATGTATAAGCACTCCCTGAAGGTGGAGAAGAAGGGGTAGTGGCTGAGTATGCACAGCGAGGTGAGCGTGCTGTTGCGGTTCCTGGCCGCCATCTTGGCGGCGCTCCGCCTGTGCTGCGGGGACTTGCCGGCGTTCGGCTCGGCACCCGGTTGCCCGCTCTCCTCTCCGGAGGCGGGTGGGGTTGCCGAGTCGGCATTGTTAGGCGGCCATAACGCGGAGGCGGGGCCTCCGCCGCCGCTGCCGTCAGACCCGTCGCTAGCGGTCTCCGTCGCCTGCGCTGCCGCCTCCGCGTGGCCGCTTTTGTCCCCGCGGGCGCGATGGTGGCCTCGCTGGAAAGAGCGGTAGAAGTTGACGCAGATCCCGTAGCGGGTGATTCCCGAGTCCTTGTCCGTCAGCGTGAAAACAAACGAGGAGTCGTCGCGGAGGCTGACCCGCCGCTGCCGTATACTCAGGCAGCCCTCTGGTTGGCAGAAAAACACCACGTCTGGTGGCAGCGGGAAGTCGGGGTGGTCCTCCAGCGGGTAGCGGCGGAGGAGCTGAGGCGTCTGCGCCACGCTGTCACTACTTGGTTGCCTAGAGGAGAGATGGAGAAACATTTGTTTGGACTTCAAAAAGCAGTTTTAGCACGGCACCCATCTCAGTCAATGGTGGAATGAGATCCCCACTGACATCAAGAGAGCAGAAAGTCTCGACATCTCCAGTTTCAAACTAAAAACACATATTTTTCGACTAGACCTTGAATAAGGAAGGTAAGACATGGAAAAAGTGGAAAGACTAAAATGACAATGGAGTCTGGTGTGTCGAGCTGCTGTTTTGATTAAACTAAAAAGGATTTTACTCTTGTATACATTCAGTATACCTTCATTAGCTAGCGTAGCATAGAAATGTTTAAGTGCTTCAATCTGCTGATGTTAGCGCCATAGGTTGTTTTTTTAGAAACGAGTATCACTATTACGCAACGTTCAACCATGACGAGCTCCAAAACCACTGAACCAGCCTGAAAATGAAGAAAATCTGAAATGTGTATTTTCACAAAAACAGTGCAAAGAGGCACATGGGCTGTTAATGAGCTTCTGCAGGCTACAGGTAGAAGATGATTTAACTACCAGGGAGTCCAGTTTGTCTGCTTATCACACGGCAACGTGCCACAAAGCGGTTTACAAATCCTTTGAACCTGGTTTGTCTGACTCTGGGCAGTTTATCGTGGGAACCGTAATCTCCTGCTCTGTCTCGATACTAAGCATATTTACAGCCTCCCTCATGACCAAGATGACCGGGATATTTATATTATAAAGCTGCTTCTAGAAGTCGGAGTGGGTTCCTACCTTGCGCCGACCACCACCAAGTAGTCCAGAAGACGAGGGCACATTTTCTTTTTCTCCATCTTGAGCTGACCACGTCCCGTACGTCACGGCATCCAGGATTTACGTTCCCTTTTAGAGTCAGTGGTGCCTTCCCATCACAACTGGGAGAGTCCGGGTGTTCGGTTGAAATGCAGCTCCTTGATTATCATTGTGATGGATCGAAAAAGTTAAACCTGTAACACAAGAAAAAAGACTTAACTCTTAAGTAGAGATGTTCCGATAGTGATTGCGCCACCTGTACTTGTGTATCCGGCAGATACAGAGTACCGATAAGAGACCAGAGCGTTAAAACAAATAAATCTAATATCCATTTAATATTGCTGTGAAAAAATTCCCGTCAAACAACTGTATTAATTGAAGTTTCTCAACAAAAACTACAAGATTACATTTGAACACATTATGATAAGGTTATAATCTGCTGTATCAGAGGCCTTTCTGACACTGGTATTGATACTTTTAGGTTAAAAATTAAATAAACACTGGCATGTAAACGAATGATAAGCAACGTGGATGTATTGTGAAGATATCGGGTCCCAAGCGCTGCAAAACACAGCTGCAAAATGAGGCTAAATGTGGCATCATGATTTATAGTGGGGGGGTTTATGTCGAGGACTATAAAAGAAGTCGAGTCCCTTATTATTCTACTCAAGTTTGAAGTGGGTTCAACTTCACCTGTACCAACACTACATTTCAACTCCAAATGACAGTTTAAATGAAGGTAAGTTTACAGAGGAGAGGACTGATGCCTTTTCCAGATAAATGATATAGAAGTTGTATCAGTATCAATAAAACATGAGCAACGTTGTGTTGTGCCGTCTCCAGTTGTTCAAACACAAGGGAATTGCGTTTATGTCTACCAAACTACCGATGCCAGATCGAAAGAGACGCAAAATGTAACAGCATTGCATTCTGGTTGATTGAGGCTTTTGCCTGTGAAGAAACTAAACAAAAACTCATGGAGTCTCAGGAAAAAACACCGGCTAATATTGCAAGAGGTCTTCTTGCCATCTACCGGCATTGTACCTCTGCCGGAGGAAAGTCACTGAAATATCACAACACCATTACACACGAAATGAAAGACAATTATCAATGATGTCATGTCGGCGTTCTCATTCTACAGAGGGATCATCGGCACCAGACAGGTACACGGCAGATGGTGAGGATAAGGCTGATGCACAAAAAAAGATGTCAAACATGACAAGCCTACCACCAGCATGTGCAGTCAACCAAAGATAATAAAAGGTGACTAACACATCCCTAAAAACAGAGAGTAAAGAGGTACTATCCTATAAAACTTTTATAAGGTTGCAAGTGTTTTAGCGTTGGTTTCTTTCTATAGCCGCTTGCTTTTTTTTTTAGAGGATGAGGACTTTTCAGTCGAGGGTCAGTGACATGGTAAGCAGCCGAGGGCCCTTGCTGGAATAATCCACTTCATGGCTTGAACTATGGCTCTTAAATCCCTGCAAGGTAACTGCAGCAGACTCCACCGGCACCTCAACAGATGGCCACTCAGTCCAGCATCATCCCACAGTCACAAGAAACTGTAGTCTTCACATTAGAAACAGCAGGACGGACAGTTTCTGAAACTGGGGAACCTCGAGGAACTTTGAGAATGCCGGTTGGCCACGAGGAGAAACCCGCACATGATGTCATTGGTTGAAACTGGTCGGTGGTAGCGGATATTTTTATAGAAGAAAAGATGATTGGATTTGATCAAAATTGATTTGTCGTTTTTCTGCATAAGTTCTTGTGACCTAGGAGTTTCCCATTTCATCGTGACTTCCCTGACAACATTACGCCATCGAAAAACTATGTTTTTGCTGCTTTGTTGACGGCACATGATCGCAAGTGAGCCAGCTGTGCTTTAGTCAAACAAAGTTACAACGCCACTGGTGCTCAGTCGTCTCAGCGCTCTGAATGTGCTGTACATGGGATGAGAAAGCACTCCATTTAAAACAAGGGAGGGATTATGCTCGCCTCAAGACCTGTTACTGAAACTATTTACAGGAACACTTTTTCATGTGATGTTATTAGCCGCAATAATGTGACGCGTTACTAAAATGCAGAAGGAAGTTGTCACACCTCCCAAACGAGGAGGTCAGGATCAAACTGCTTCATTTACACACAAATCTGTTCGTTAACTATCAATGTGGTTGTCGTTTTTTTTACATCCACAGGGATAAAAACAGCATGGGAAGAGCCGAACAATGTGCATTTTCATTACAAAGAACCACTTCTGTCTGCAGTGAAGTCTGGCTTGTTGAGACTACAGCCTCTCCCACAACAGATTTCTCTCAGCATGATTGTCAAACGTCGTCGTAAAATGGCGGCTCTACAAAGAAAAGCCTGCGCTCCGTCACGCTGAGGGACGAGCACCGAAAACTGGCAACTCTAAACGCATTAAAACTGCTGAAAACCAAAACGTATGTTCAATATCATATTATACTTCAAACATCGGGGCAGTATAATAACAGGCGGGGACAATGGGGGTGATAAAACATATCTGACAGCCCGGATAAGCCCACATTAGCAACTGTAACGCACGTGTGATGAGTGACAGGAAACTACTTTCAAGCCACGGCCAACAGCCTTTTACCCAACAGCAACAAACGCCACATTCAGAAACTCCACCCTGAAAAGCAAACACTGGCCCAAGAGCAGCATTTCCATGTCTCTTTGAGGTTGTTATCCCTGCACTGATAAGATAATGGATGCATAATTTAACCAGTGGTTCATGCACTGTGCCATTTATTAAATTTCCAATTGAAAGAGTAACCCTGGAGGAAAGCGACTGGAGCGTGTTTTCTACGAGCATCATTGTGTTTACTTATTTGAGGATTCATACAAATTAGTAGGAAGACTTGAGGGTTCATACTTATGGCATCTGGATGCGTTTCACAGGCAGAAGAAGCAGCCTAATCCTTCATGGTTTTTGGACTTGTGTATTACTGACTCATGAACACGCACTGGTTTTGCTGTATGTTATAAAAGAGATTGCATTTGTTTTATGTCATTATTTAACCTTTATTTATCCAGGATAATCCCATTGATATTTTTGAATCTCTTGACAAAAGGGTCCTGGTCAAGATGGCTGCATGAATAAAACACAGATAACAGACTTAAGCCCTTTTTGCACTAGTATTAGTTGTCTTTTTTTTTTTTAAGTAAAAATTCCACCGCAAATGACCTACCATGCGTATAGTGGTAATAGATGCTATTTGTAATACGCAAATCAGCATCTTGTTTGGGATTTTTGCAAATTTAATATTTTCTCTACGCGTTCATTCTGCCTGTCGAGAATTATGGAGGCTCAACCAAAAGATAACTATAAAGAAATATATCTATTAAAGTTTTGACATTTTGTGGGCTCAACAAAAGATGATAAGGAAAAATACATACATACCTGTATGAAATACAGACTTTGCTGAGCCTATTGTGTGCAAGTTAGCCGCACAAAACACAGGTTTGTCTTGAACATTAAAAAACATATTATTAAAAAACATTAAATAAAGAAAGTAGCACCGTAGTAGCACTTACTTATAGCACTTTGTAGCTTAACTTTCTTGAAGAAATTGTACTTTCTTGATTCTTGTTGTTCCGAGTTTGTACTCGTGGTTGAATGCACTTATTGTAAGTCGCTTTGGATAAAAGCGTCAGCTAAATTAAATGTAATGTAAAAAAAGACAACCTCCAATGTGAGTGACATATTAAATGCATGATTCAATTTTAATTGATGCCAATCGTAAGCAAATGTCCCATTTCACGCATCACAAGGAGAACGGAGGCAGACGACCGGACTGCAGGCAAGTAATGAGTTGGGCGCTGCGGTCACACGTCCTATTGGCCGTCATTAACCCGGCAGCCGCACCACGGCCATGTGACGCAGCCGTGTCCATTAGGGGTGACTTTATCAGAGGGCTCCAGATGCATTATGGGTCTAATTATGTCTAATAGCTCCCCTTGAGAGCAGGGGAGCCATTCATAGAGGGACATAATACAGAAGTGAACTAGACTCCTAATGGAGCACGATGGTAAACTGGTCAAAATGTTACTTAATTACAGAATAGATCCCAGAAGAAGAAAAGCCAACGCTTGCTCCATTGTCACAGAGGCATTAGCACACAAATAAATATATATAAAAACACAGCAACTTCAGCATTATGGATGAGTAACCCCGTCCACTGCAGCAGTATTTCATGCGTGAGGTGCCATAAGATGACTTGGAGAGCTTAAAATATGTCTCGCTGAGTCAGCTTAATGTCAGCTCTCGTCATATTTAGTATAAATATTCAAATGTACTGACAGCCTGACACGGCGCTATCTCCATGTAAATGAACGAGACGAGCAAAGCAAACCGTCACTTCACATGAATAAGTAGATCTGCTCAGAGAGAGACTGAGAAAACGTAGCCTTGCGTTGAAACACTTGTTCTGTATCTATATCATGAGCATGTTGGAGATGAACCGCTACGACTTGTTCAAGTCCTGATACAGGAACCTGGACTTTAGGTGTCGGCCGATAGCGAGTACCGATCGGATACCAGTGTTTAATTGGTAAGCTGTATTAAGAGACTGGGATCCTTCTTTTAGGTGAAAGGAAACATCAGGCTTCACTTAAACCATGTCTTTCCTAACTCACGACAAAAGAAGAAATACATTTACTGAATTGTTATCCATCATTAAAAACAACAAAACATGTACCAGCAACTTGATGGAAAATCAAGGCCGACAAAAGGCGATCTTTCAGCCAGGAGACCGTTTGTTTCCCGTGTGAAACTAAAACTCAACGGTGATGTTATTTGTCACATAACTCGTGTACTTCAGTACACTTCCGTGGGTATTTTGAACCTAAACGACGATATTTTCCTAAGATCCTCAGTGGTTTTGTTGCCTCAACCTAACTAAGTATTTCAAAATCTTTTCCTCAAACTAACCAAGTAGCTTTGATGCCTAAATATTTCCTCTGAACAGAGGTTTATTAGGAAAAGATTGTAATGCATGTAACGAGCAGAAATGTATATATTATAATAATATCTTTAACTTTTAGTCAGGTATTGTGTGTATGAGGATACGTTGAATGTATATAGACATAGAATTGATTGTCACCGATACCCGATCCAGCTGTTTGAGTCAGTATCGACCTGATACGTTGCATCCCTGCTGGAGTAAGAACTTGAACCTTTCCAACAGCAAAGGCAAAATACAGATGGGGCGATAACCCCATCAACATGATACTGACACACACACACACACACACACACACACACAGTACAGAATACAGATCTAACCATCTTTATCTTGCAAAAGCCATCAGGACAATGAATGAATGTGCGGGTCTGGCAACACGAATGCGTCCTGGTGCAAAGCCAAAATTGCTATTTTATGAGGCAGCAGCGCTGGAAGCAGAGCAGAAGGCAGACTCATCCAGCAGCAGGAAACAGAACCACAGCATTATTTTTAGATGAGGGTGGATGGACTACGCCACTTCACTCATTGTACTTAACGAATGAGCTTGGTATTCATCTTTGTTTCTTCCTTTTAATACAAATAAATACGGGATAAAAGAGTCGCAAAGGAAAGATAACGATGTCGGTGAACACAGCAGATGAATCTGGTCTGCGGGCGGCATCACTGCTTATGTAAGCTCGGAGAGGAAATAGATATGATTCACGGGCCTTGAACTTTGACGGTTGCACTGATCGGCAGTATGTCGAGATGGAGAGGATACACAAATGAGAGAGAGATGAAGTGTGGATTAAGTAAGTATTGATCCTCTGCGTTCTCCCTTTTAGATTACAATGCTATCCTTATTGATCCAATCGTAGAATGTTCCACAGCTGATTGAACAGATAGGAGAACCATTTGGTGCCGTCAATAAAAATGGTGAGCACAAAATGAGTCTGGATCTCTCCGGGCCCTCTCTGACTAAATAACCATACTCTCCCTAGCATATTGGCATATGCATTTCTAAAAGAAAATGCATAAAAGACGTTCTTCAACTTTGTCCAGCTTGTGAACCCCGTTTTTCATCCCAAAACCGAAGCACGTATGGTGTTCATATGTAAACAATAGTATGTGTTAATATTGGAGTCGTGTGCAAGTGGTCACGCGAAAGTGAGGATGGCAAGCTTTTACTTCTTCCAGAGTACCACGGAGGTGTGCATCACATAACAGTAATGACATGCCTCCCTTGTTTCTGTTCAAGAATGGTAATACACCAAAACTTTTTGTCTTCCCACGACTTCTTTTTTAAATAGATGATGTATTTGTCATTGTTTTATTGTCAACCCAGTTTATTGTCTATGACCCTCGCTGTAAACGGCTGACTTTTTTTCCTTTCACTTTCTTTAGCACGTTACTAATCATTTTAATGGTTTGTATTGTGTGTTTTGTTTTACATATATTGTCATCCAAGTCAAATGTTACATCAGGATCAATGAAGCTGATATAATCTCATCTTAAGTCAGAAATATAAAGCAAGTATTCAACATCTATGGCTGCTTAAACTGAGACAGAGTATTTGGTACTACAAATAGACCGTTCTCATATTTCTGACCTGAATGCATGTTAAAATTCAGAATGCACAAGGAAGGTTTTGCTTGTGACGTCGCTTGATTGTGGTGATATTGTGTATTCATGCTTCTCCCAAAACCTGAAGGCCTCTTGACTCAATATATAAATCACAGAGCGCTGCACTGCACAGGTGATACCCCACCAGTGCATCCTATACAAAAAAAGGTGGGATGGTCCTCTTTAACAAACATTAAGGAGTAGCATGCATGCAAACATACATACATGGTTATAATACATTATAATGTGTTGATCCTCTTGTTGACACAAATACTACGCATTATACACATATAAATAGCTCCAAAAAAATAGAGTTACATTACATTTTCCAATTTAAATCCATTGCCCTCCTCTCGTGTGTGTGTCTGATGCTGGTTTTGACATCGTGTAAAGCAATACAGCTGCAGAGCGACACGGTTTCAACAGAAAAGGGGTGTCTGTTACAGCTAGACGTCGGCTATGAGGTGTGTGTGGAGATTAGAGGTAGCTGTGCGACGAGGAGGGAAATAACACGGAGCTAACGTGGTGTCAACGCCTCCCTGCTCGCTGCAGGAGAGCTAGCTTGTGTTTACGACAAGCTGTCAGGCCCCTCAACTCGTCCTACACGTTCACCCCTAAAAGATGCTTGCTCTCACCTCCACTCAGCTAGCTATCTTAACGGGCTTCTACGTCACGACTTATCTATAGCTAAGTCGCTCGAGCTACTGTTAGCAGCTAATGTCATTTGGTTAGCTAGCCGACGTTAACGAACTGACGTTAACTAGCTAGATATGTCGCTCAAGCTACTGGTTAGCAGCTAACGTCAGCTAGCTAGCGCCAACGAAGGATAACCAATTAGCGTTAACTGACGAGATAAGTCGCTCGAGCTACAGTTAGCAGCTAACGTGAGCTGCTAACGGTGATTTATAAAATAAAAGCCTGTCAAACGTTAAAAAACAACAACAACAGTTGTAACATCAGAAAGCAGTCGCCACAAATGCATTACAGCGACGTTGAGTGGGAACACCCCTACCTCCTGCTCGCATCAGGCCCGGGTGGGATGGGAACCCCTGCGCGGTCACAGAGCTGTCCGTCCAGCCTCCTCTTCTCGCTATATCACCGGTGTAACGTCCGTAATGTCGGATGAAAACGAGGCGGCGACTTCCTCTCACGGGTTCTCTGCGTAAATAGGTGATGCGAAAACGTGTGTGTGTGTGAGAGTGTGTCCGCCTCTCGGCTCAGTCAGTCACAGACCTGCCTTCACAACATCCTCATCATCGTCGCTCCGAAGGGAGTTCCGCATATCGAGACCCAACGGAAGCGAACAACAAGCCGGACGAAGCGCTCCTTCCGCGGGGACTAGCGTCGTGTGTCGGCGGCGGTTCACTCGATAATCAGTCTGGACAGTGGGTCGTGTTTTCCGGGGTTTTATCCCCTCACAGGGCCGGAGGAAGCCCTTCTTGGAGCCCTAGAAGAGCCACCCCACAAACTATCATTCACAACTTCGATTAAAAAAAAAAATATATAAATATATATATCCCCTTATTTATATTACCACTATATTGCACTTCTGGTTTGATGCTAAATTGTATTTGACTGTTACTTGTACTAAGCAATGTCAATACAGTTTAATCTGTAAAATCTAAAAGTGGTACATTAATCTGGAAAAAAGGACTGTTTTGGATCCTAACATAAAACAAACCTAACCCCAAATGAAGTGCAGACTGTACAGGGACTAATGTGTCTGTGGTTGCAATGGTTTCGTCAATAATCCATACAAACAGTTTTTGCAAAGCCTTTTCCGGGGCCCTGAGCTGTTGACAATATTTTGTGATAATTAAAAATGACCTAAATTGAATGATTTTTACTAGCTGCATTTATACTAGTACTAGTTTTGAGACGCTGCTACACACATTTTGTACAGCATCCACAAAGAGAGCTTACAATTCCAAATAATTATATTAAAATGTATAATCCCCAAATGTCATTTTGTGACATCAAAACATACATTTTTAAAATTATGGCCAGATAAAGGTGGTGGGCCATTTAAATACCAAATAAATCTCAGTATACGTGGATGTTCACGGAGGTTTTTAAGTACGTCCGATTTGCGCCCTCGATGTAAAATATCAAGTGATTGCGATTCCAAACACGTCAGCACTACAGCATAGCTTTAATTTATACTGTACATACAAAACAAGAAGGTCTTCATGAGTTACGAGTATTAAAATAGGTTTGCATTTCTATACATCAACAATGTTTACAGTGTCGCCCTTTGAAGATGGGACATAAATGAGATCAGAGATGACAATTACAGTATATACAGAACAATTAACCTTTGATACCGACAGCTTTAACATAACATGTACACTCAAGAAAAAGCATTTTTGTTTTTTTCTTGTTTGATAACAGCGAGACCTGGGGTTCAGTTGGGGCATGTTGGAAAATTCCCCCCCAATAATACAGAACCTAAGTTTTTACTTAATGGTTATTGTTTGGCTAAAGATAAACTGCAAGCAGAAAAAAAAGAAAAAGAAAAGAAAACTCAAAAGGAACCCAAAAAAAACTAAAATCACTTTTATGGTGTGAAAATGCTGCACACTGATTATTCTGCTTCTTCTAATATTGATTGACCTGTCATAAAAAAAGCAAAACAATTAAACTACATTATTTAAGGGTTAGAGGGATTTAAGAAATTCAATAAAAAAATAATCATGTATTGAGCGTCAATAAAAAGTCATGAAATTTTGGAGGCAAAAACAGCTCGATACAAAACAGTCAGAAAACATCTTTTACTCCGTCTAGACTCTGGAAATTCTTCTGCGTCATTTTTTAGATTACTAGAATCAAGTTTGACTTTTAATTCAAGCAACTTTTGTCACACTGCTAAAGATGAGAATGAAACTTAAGCTCCTCATGTTGCCCTTTAAAAAAATATTAATAAATCGCTTCCAGTTGGGTAGCAGGAAGAAAAAGAAAAAACATCACCAGAAGTCCTTTTGTAAAGGCGTTTTTTGTTTTTGTTGAGAAAGAGGAAGGAAAGCCGCTCTGGTTACTATTGTTTCTGTGGCCGGTTATTACGACAAAGAATGAGGAAGGATAGCATCTACTTGTTTGTGTTCAACCAACCAATAGGTGGCGCTCACCGTGTTCTGCCAGAGATCAGAGACTCTCACGCAGAAAAGACCATTTGTCAGATCCACAAAAAGGTCATTAAATGAAAGAAACATTATATTTAATACAGCCATTCTTGGATGAAGAGAGCGAGAGATAGAAATGTAGAAGATTAAAATTAAAAACGATCAAAACAATTGATTTGGATCAAATCAAAACTCAGCCTGGCTGCTGGAATAATTGAGAAGGACGTCACTTGTGCTTCGTGTTGCTGCGAGAGTCGTGTGTATTTGTATTTCTATTAATGTTCCGGCTTGTGAAATTGAAAACCCAAATAAATTGCAGCTGCAAATAGTAAAAAAGAAGAAAAAAGAAGCAAAAGCAATCCAGTAAAACGCTTGATTTGAACTTGGTAAAAGCCGTGTTCGGACACTTTAAAATGGTGAAGCACCTGGAAACACAAACAAACAAACAAACAAACAAACAAACAAACAAACACACACACGGTTTTCAGCCCTAAAACAATTAAATAAAATTCACAATTATGAATTTGCGTCAATTTCTGTTCTAGTTCACACCGGCGCAGGAGGAAGCATCGAAAACACGGCACGAGCACAAACATCTCTGTAGTTATGAAGTTTATTATAACTCAAAAGTGTAATCTTTTCTCTGCTTCCCGTAAAGAGATTTTGGTGCATTTGTTTCTGAACGAGGCTTTTCCTAAATCTGACCAGTTAATAAAGCTGTTGGTTCCCAGTAAGACGCTTTAGATCCAGATAGTTTCCCACCTGACATTCAGCTGTACATTTTGCCCTCAGCGTCATTCACACAGTAATATTATCAAAAATAAAAGGCCGTCACATCCTCTACATCCCGTTCAAGCTATATGAATGTCGCTTATACATTTCTCACACCTTTAAATGCGTAAAAACAACCAAATGTCAATATAAACCGCTTTGTAATTAAATGAATAAAAAGTACATCTCGCATACACGTTAATGACATAATAGGTGAATTTTTGATTCTTTCCACTTTGATTAATAAATGCATCTTTGTCCGGGTGGATTTCTTATATATTTGGAAGGAGACGGTAGCTTGACTTCCTTTGTTTAAAAAAAAAAAATCTTTACATGGAATTTAAAGACTCGTCAGTACCGCCGATTTCAAGTCACCAGTGCTCTGTGTAAAATAAAGACTTTGTCGCATCATTAGTTTCCTCTCAATGGGTTTTACTTTCTTGTGCGTTAAGTATGCGATTGTACAATCTGTGTGTGAGTGTGTGCGCGCGCTCGCTTGCTCGCTCTCTCTCTACACATCTGTTTTCCTTGTGAAAATAAATATACAATTTACATGAAAGTCAATGGGTGTCTATGAACGACCAACAAAGGGCCCCTTCATGCACTCGGGAGGAAACTAAAGTATTCTAACGGGAATCAAAGAAGCCTCGAACGCCCGGAGGTCTACTTCACGTTACTTTACCTGAGCGACGCTGCCGACCGTTTGTGATTCCTGCACTTACTCTGACAGGGACGCGGACTACTTGTTGCCAGATCACAACCCACAATGCCAAACCAGATGGCCTCCCATTTTAACCCAACGTCAATAAAGTGAACAGCAGTGTGTGTGTCTGTCTGCTCGTGCTCAACTCTGCATCCGTCTCCAACTATTGCACGACTGCAAACAAATAAACTAAAAAAAGATATCACCATTTCAACTGAATGTGCAGCTGTGATCCTGACGAACCAAGACCTGCTCAGATTATTATGATGGTTAGAAGATGTGTATAGAACTGCACTAGAAATCAACACAAATCAAAGAAAACTGGCTAAGGAGCCTTATTATGCTGGTATTTAATAATCGCCATAATCATGTCAGCATCTACGCAAGACGTAAAGACAACAACGAGGCTCAAAGACAACTAGGTGTTCATGTTTGTCCTTGTGAACAAACATTTTGTTTGTTGTAGTCTGTTTGAGAGCAAAGAGGCGGCGATGCTCTCCTCCTCCTCTTCCTCCCATGAGAGAAGAAAAAAAAACAAAAAAACAATCTCACTGCTATATCCGATCCCTGACCACACGGGCAGAGAGGAGTCAGTGTTCCTGCCGGTCGCCGGCTCCAAAGAGAGAGCGACATCACGGTCCGCAGTCACTCGTTGACGTCCCAAATTTCAGAGAGCAGCGGGGGAAGCTTCTTGTCCTGGAGGCGGAGGGCGAAGACCTGCTCCGAGTGGACGCTGCTCAGTGTACGGAGGCTCACCAGCTTCATCAGCATGCGGGGGAACATCAGATGATCCTGAGGGGAAACCATGAAAACATGTTGAGTGAATAAACAATACATCCAGGGGAGCAGAGGAGACTTCCTGCTGGAATTACATTTAACCCTAGAACTTAAACATTAAAAATAGTAACACCATCACTAACGTCGGGTATATTTTACCCGATATAATGCACCTGATAGAATATACTTCTCATCAAAATATATTAAAATGCAACAATACAAGGCAAGTTGAAGTACCCTTCTTTTAGTTTACCCTAAAGAACTTCTCATAAAACGAAAAACAGGTATCATGACGGGACCGTGTAAAAAAAGGCTCAAAAATTAGGGAATCAATAAAACATGATTAAAAACATAAATGGCGGTATGGCCAAAAATGTATATCGTGGCATTTTAGAAGATTCTGGTGGTTTCACGGTATTCTGTTCCTAGTAAACACATTCATTCATTCATTGACACCAAAAAGGACCACCGGCCAACTGAACAGCTGTTGTTTTTACCTTGGTACATAGAGGGTGTTAGGAAGCTAAACATGGAGGGACTTAGGACCCAGGGGAATGTAGGTGGAAAAAAAACAGGAGTAGACAGAGGAGTTTCTTCTTGTTGTGAAGTGGGCGAGCTGTACCCAGCATGCAGTTCGGCAGTGTCATTTTATAAATGTACAATTCTTAGTGTTACAAATTGTTTATGTCGTGATGTTTTACCCTGTTAAAGAGCGTTAGTTGTGGGTTATTAATTGTTGTTTTAAAGTTTTAAATTTGAAACCGTATATACCTGGTATACTGCAAAGCCCTAAATGGAGCTATGGACGTGTTCTTTGGTCCACCCATTTCTGGGACATGTGAGCTTTGTCCTGTGAAGAAACAGTCTCCCTGCAATGTAATGTCCACCTGAAATTATTTCACCCTCTATCACTAACGCCAGGTGAAAATCACTGAACACGTGCCTGTTGAAAACCAGGGATTGGAGCAGAGAGACAAGCCCACCTTCAATAAGACACGCCCACCTTCACTAACGTCAGTGAGCAGCATGAAGCTACACAAGGACCCACGCAACTCAGACAAAAGCAACACAATGAAAATTACGTTAGTGTTCTAGAGTTAAAGTTGGACTGCAGCTCTGTTTTCAGTGTTGTGTGGAAACGTAACACAGCATTACAACAGAGCCGTTTCTCCAAAACAGACTTTTTTTTAATATGGCAAACAACTGATCACATAACACTTTAAGCCCCTCCCCTCCTGTCTGGAAAAAAGTAACCTCAGCCCTGACCCGAAGTGCCTTTTCCCGGTTGTGCCGACACACCGCCGGTCACGAGAGAGAAGGGGTTACGTAAACTCACATTTGGTCTCTTTATCATGATGTAGGAGCGCAGCGCGTCCACGTAGGGTTGCTGCAGCCGCTCCACCAGATCGTGATCCTGCACGTTGGGCCGATCTGAACAGAGATTTACCAGAGAGACACTTTTATTTTATTACGGATCGTTTTAGTCAAATGCAAAAGTAAAAACACACCCTGCGAGAATCGACAGGAGCCTCTTTAACTCTTGGACTGCATTCTCACTTTGAGGATTCTCTGCATTGTTGTGTAGTTTAGGAATTCTGACCTGCAGAAAAGATGTTGATGGCGATGAGCAGAGCATATTCCTCCTCGTCCAAATTCAGGTCGTTCATTCCTTTAGAGAACTCAAAGATGGGGTTGATGAACTCAAACTGCAGCCCTGAGGAGGCGAGAGGGGGACGCATGAAGAACATGCGTTTCCTTTTCTATACTAAACATATCTTATTGTCAAAACCCAGTATTTATGAGTTTAATATGCTCTATTTAATATCTGATGGTGACAGCCTCTGTGTTGTAATAGTTTAGACACGCTTGAGTAAGAAGAAAACAAGACTATTTGCAAATCAAGAAAATAAAAAAAACTTTAAAATACATATCGTGGTTAAATCTGCTAATACTTTATTAACAGCATGCAAGACATGTGAAATAAAGGCAATCAAGCGATGCCAGATATTGATACTCCATAAACATCCAACAGGGAACACGTAAATGCACCTGCTTTGGCGAAATCCTCCTTATTATAGCTGAAGTCCTTTAGGAACGTGATGCTATCTATAGCGGGGTTGTACCGCCGAGACGTCTCCAGCAGCATAATCTGAGGCAGACGGAGACATCTCGGTGAGTGGAATATTAATACACAGACAAAATGAGACAAAAAACATTCAGGAAGATACTGCGCTTTTCAAACAGCATTGCTGAGGAGCAGAATGTCCATCAGTGCTCTCAATTCCTAAATGTGTTATGAACTTATTTTGCACATCGCCTGCTAAAACTGAAAATAAAGACCATTCAAACAAATGTTTAAGCCCATTGTCCACTTTGTGGCATTTGTAACATATGCAATAAAGTGTTGACTTCAAACTTGAAGCAGCAAAAAGAAACATTTGGCCCAGGAAGCATCGACGAACCTCAATGGTTGACGTCTTCAGGAGAGCAATCTGGTCCTCCCTCGTGAGCTCCAGGAAACCAGGAAGCTGCTTCGCGAAGTCCACGATCTCCTGGACCGACATGATGGCGAGCTCGGTGAAGTGGGCGAACCGCTGCTGACGCACTTCCCGGTTCTGCAAGTCCTGACTCTGTGGCCACGGCTGATGGATTCACACACAAACAATAAATAAATAAATAAATAAATGGCCCAAAACCTCAAAGTTAATATACATCTGTTCAACACGGGGGACCCTTTTATATCAGGAAAATCAAGGAAAAAAGAAAATCATGGTATAAATCACTCCCCACCCAAAAAAAAAACATGTTAGGTATCAAATTAAACATAAAAATCAGGGCTACAATAATATATAATCCCAATGTACAACCTCTAAACACAACTCAAACAATAAATAGGATTAGGGGTTAGGGTTATTAGGGTTGGGGCTTAAAGGGCTATCATGTAAACATGTACAAAGTGGCATTGTATTCTGCTCCGTCTGCAGTCTGCAGTCTACGGCTAAAAGCGACTTGTTACAAAACGAGCTGAAGCAAAGTTGTTTAGTTTATCAATCATAATAATCTTGTAAATTTGCAACAGCCCCTCCTCCCTCTACCTGCAGGCAGTGCGTCACAGAGGACAGATATCTTGTGTTGTTCATTCTCTATAAACTTCACTCAGGAATATGATACGTTTCATTATTTTTTTTGTTTCCAGTAAGATATTAAGAGTTTCTATTATGACTTTAAAATATGATTGTTGCCGCTCTAGAAACAACAGCAGTCTTGTATTAAAAAAAAAGTCTTTTATTGAATAATATTTAAAAGGCAATTGTTCAGTAATGAAAAAAAACTCAGAGTATCGATAAAGAGCCGAACCAATAAAGAGTATTGATGAGAGAAGAAGCAGTCACACAGTAATAACCGCGTCGTGACAGAACGCCAACCACACAAACACTTTCACTAAAAGCAGCTTCTTGTGTATTCTCCAAGTGAAGATCATGTTGTCATCTGTTTTGTTCCACAAGCTGTGATCCTGACAGCACTGCGTACTAACAATTCATTATTCACGCTCATTAGGATACGTTTACAATTTGATCATTTTCAGGGAGTGGCTTTGGAACGAGGCCTGATGGGACAATCTGTCAGTTTTGCCAAATTTCATGCTACGTTTAGCAGCTTTTGGAGCTAAAGCTGTGAGCTACTCTGGTTAGAAAAGAGTTGGCAACACTGGGCTGGCTGTTTCAAGAATGTCAAGTCGACTGAGTGGGTCCACCACGGATGATCCAACTCCTCGACCTTCAGGGCACCACCTTCATTTTGAGGTTTTCACGTTCGACGTCTTTGGCCAATAACATCCCCGGGCCAATGAGGCGGGTTCTCGTTCTCTCCTCCGCGACGTCCACTTACCGTCACTTTGGGTCGGTCGAGGAACGACCTCTTGTTGCATTGCTTCTGCATGGACACCAGCTTATCGATCATCTCCTGCTGCTGCGGGTCCAGCGAGGCCATCTCCTGCGGCGGCGTGGGCGTGACCACCGAGGACGAGCGGGCCGTCTCGTCCTCGTGCTGCTTCTTCATCTTCTTCAGTCGGATCTGTTCCTCGGAGAGCACGCCTGCGGGCCAAAGAGGAGACGCTCAGCTCGACCTCGGCGTCAACAGGATGTACTTTATGACGGCGGCCCCCAACCACCGAGGGGACCGCTGTCAAGTTTGGAAGATGTTTTGTTTTGAAAAATGACCGGATACATCAGTCTGAGCCTCTTGACAGATGTCAATGATATAAAGGTGATATTAGACGTTGCTTTCGTTTTAACTCTGCCGGTGTTCTGATCTAAAATCAAGGCAGAATATCCCGAGATCGCCAAAAAAGCTCTGAAAACCTGCCTCCATTTCATTATCCTGTCTTTGTGAAGCGGGGTTTAGGTTAAGCAGTAGACTGGACATAAAAGGTCCAAGGCACGGAGTAGACCAGATATAAAGAACACACGTCGGTTGTCTCCCAACACCCCGACCCGGCTCCTTGCAGAGAAACAAGCTCAGGGCTCCCACTAATTGGGCGTAATGGTGAGTTGTATTTTTAAGCACTTTATTATTGTTTTAATGCCGGTCGTATAATTTTATTACGTCACAAAACTGCTGCGTGGCGCCAAAAAAAAAAAAAAAAAAAAAAAGTTGTGGACCGCTGCTTTATTACATTTATTTAAAATAACACTCACACTGCTCCAGCATGCCTGCCTCCCGACACTTGCGCAGGCGGCACTGCTGGCACTTGCGCCGCATGTACATGTCCATCTCGCAACGGCCGTTGTTCTTGCAGTTGTAATGGGCGCTCTTGATGACGCTGCGTCGGAAGAAGCCTTTGCAGCCCTCGCAGCTCAGCACGTTGTAGTGGAAACCGGAGGCCTTGTCGCCGCACACGCTGCACACCTCGTTGCCCAGCATCTTCGGCGCGGGGCCCTTCTTCCTCTTCACTGGCTGCCCATCTGCACGCGTTAGAAAAAGAGGGGACGAACCATGTCAAGAAATTCAAACTACTTCCACCATGAGTCTCAGAGGCAGCAGCATTTACACACAGAGGGTTATTGTGTCTCTTATTTGAATGAGGAAAAAGATAAGTTCCTCCAGGCGTCCAATCAAAACGCAGATCAGATAAAAGACAAGCCTGGATGCAAATTGTTCAATAGACAACATACCTGCCTGGACTGTAAACGCACCGCTAACTTAAGTCTAGAACATTCTGGCATACATAGTGTAATAACAGATTGCATTCAGACATATTGAAGAAAACATGTTATTTCTAAATGAAAATAAATAGTGTTTTGGCTCAAATTCACATGACGTCATGAAGTATTCAGCGACATAATATTCACACCGAACTTTCAAAGTTTTGACACTCTCGTACAATCTGATTCAAGTTCCAAAAGGTGCCCCAGAGGTCTAAAATTAACTATAAAGGCTTTAACCGATTGTGTGGGAAGCAATGAAGTTAATTAAAAATATATTTTGTTCACCTACCATATTAATGTGCATACGAGAAATAAAGATAAAGAATAATTGCACGGCTAATAGATAGAAGCGCATTAAATTGTACACGTGTATCTGGCAAACTAATACCTTAGAGTGCAACTATTCAAATTCAATTTGAAAATCTCCTTCTGCAACTAGGATTCTAGGCCCTTTTTTCCTTTAATGCTTAATGCTAGCATTAAAGGAAAAAGGGCCAAAATATCGGGAAGTCATGTCTGAAATTAAGAGACGAACTGAAAATAATACGGGTTTGTTTAGTCTGTAGAAGTTACAATTACACTCACCGACAGATACACTCCAGAGCCTGAGGAAGAGGTCAATGAAAACACACTTACATTCAACCAAAACTTAGTAACAACAGACATTAAAGTCAGGACTCAAATGTTGGCTCGCCTTATGTTTTCACTTTCAGAATGATAAACACACCCAGTGATGTCCAGCTGTCCTTAAATTATGATTATTAGTGGAAACTACCTGTTTTTCCAGATATGAAACTGGGCACTCCCACAAAAAAAGGATGTGCGATATTTAGTTGACCCTCTCCACCCCAAAGCAGTTTCGGGGCGTTTATTCTTTTTTGCTCCCATCACATTTTTCTCTCCATGGCCTTGATTTTCACTGCAATATTAAAAAGTCCTGCATCTTTATGGAAACAGCACAATCAGGGCAAGAAGTGGAGCGAGAACTCGAAAATGTCTTTTGTGTTGTTTGACAGTTATAATGCCATAAATCCTAAAACAAATAAAAAAACTCAAGTTTAATTTCTTTTTCAATTCATTTTACAAAAGTTGGAAAGCACTGGAATCTATAGAACATTTTGGTAAGAGTCTAAAAGTATTACCAATGTTGGAGCAATATTTAAAAATTCAGTTTGGCTGCTTTTTCTGATTGAAGCGTTTGTCAAACATGAAGTGTTCAAGGACGGTCAGAAAGATGAAAATCTGACCAAATGTCTTTTTTTTTTTTTTTTTTACAGCTTCTGGCTGCGATAAAACGGTGTTGTTTTGGCGACTGAAGAAAACATGCTTTTCAATCCCGCCTGCGGGTTTTGGGGTTCAGCGGGTTAATACATGCTGTATTTACTCTGTTTTTTTTAATGTTCCAAATGTAATGTCAGTTGTGAAGAAAAGCATTTTAGCTGCAAGCAGTCCTCTCTCACCCAAGATGGCAGGTGCGTCGCCTGCAGACGGATCCGGCTTAATGTCGCTCGGCTCCACCGGCAGAGGGCTTCTCATGTCGGTCGGCAGGCCGTTGTGGGGGGGGGCGGGGAAGTCATCTGGCCGGGAGAGGTCAGCCAGCGACAGCAGGCCGCCGTGCTTCATTGCGCTGCTTCCGCCGCTCTCCTCAACCATGCAGTCCAGCTGCAGCTCAGAGGCCCCGACAAACACCTTTCTCTCATCTGACGGAGGGGACAAAAACAAACACAGTCGCATTCAAAACAACGTCTCGGCTCGTCTCTAACGCGATAGGGAGCTGCTACACAACACAATGTAATCCTCACAGGATAAAAACTACCTTCGTGAAGCTTATAATATTAGAAATCAAACATGTGGGATGCATTTAGGAAACCCGTGCATGGTCTTGATTGCATTATAAATCTTTTATATGGGCAACATAATAGATGATGGAATAAAAAGCCTTCTCTGGAGCATACAACAGGAAAAGAATACTGACTTCCTGGCGTTTAATAATCAAGCGTGACTAACACAGAAGTGGCTCCTCTTACCATGACCAACATCTGGGATATCAGTCACAGACAGCGTGGACATCTTCTGCACAGCAGCTTGTCATTACGAAATCAACGTGCACCTGCGCGACAAAAAAGGAACAATCGTACTCTCAGTTACAGTGGCAAAAGTACAGACATGCATATTAAAGGGGTGATGAACGGGAAGGAATGTAACGCTCCTGAAACCTCCTGCGTGAAGAGTGTGTACATTCAGAACAGGTGCTTATATCACATCAATGGCAGGGGAAATCACCGTGACGAGAGCTTGAAACGCATAACGCGCTACTTAGAAAGATCCAAAATCTCAGGACTTGGAATAAACCGAGTCACGAAAAAGCGTGTGCGTGAAAGCCGACCGGCTGCAAAAGCAGAAATGAAAGTGTGTCATGTGCAACGTATGGGTGCTTTTCAGGAAACTGATTCAGCAGACACACACATGCCGGATTCTCGGCTATTCATAACCCGCCTGCAAGACAGAAACCCCGGGTTTAAAAATAAAGACTTTCTGCAATTTGTCGTGACAAATAGAAAATTATTATAATATAACACTGTATTTATTATGACAACTTCATGACTCCATTACAACAATTGCCAGATTATAGTTGGGGATGCTACATACACACATACATGGATACCAGATATAAGTGCAGTGGATACAATTATAGAATACTGTGAATGAAATACCTGACAAATGAAAGTAATGTATTGATATAAAACTCCTGCACTATTACCATGAAGCAGTCCTGCTCATAGATGCTGTACAAAACTATGTAAACAGCAAAGAAATTTTGGAATATGAATAATCTTCCAATTCTTTTCCAAAACTACTCAGAACGAATGAAACATTCCTTGATTTACGTCGTTTTCTAAATGTCAGTAATCTGACAGCCGACAGACCATCAATCACTTCAGGATGTAATAAATCCATCTCTTATAATTTAGCCAGCAAAATGCACAACCTAAACTTGGTACTATTAACCAAAGAGCTTCTTGCTAGTGGTCCCGTTCCTTGCTTCTTGTTCAGGAACCAAAAACATGGTTTGTATTACGCAACCGTTTGTGATGTCACTTTTTCGTCACCAATAACCCAATATCACTGCGATTACCAACAATGTAAATACTGCTCTGTCAACAGTGGAACTTAAAAGCTGAAGGCGGCGATATCTAAAACTCACTCTCAGGCCCTGTAATATAATAAAAGTATTGAAAGTAAAAAGGTATTGTAACAAAAAATTGCCAATGAGATTATTCGGGACAGTCACAACAACAACAAAATCATGAATAAAGGTGGAGCTCAACACTAGAAAGATAAAAGGAAATCCATTACCTACAATAAATATGAATACGCTACGATTGCAGTGACAGCCGACTGATAAGCTCCTAAAAACAATAGTAAAGCAGTAAAGCGGTTGTTGTTCTAGACGTCCAAGATAAAAGCTTTCACACATGTAATACGAGGAAAAGTATAAAACGATGTTCATGAATGCACCGATAGATTATTTTAAGTCTATGTTTGTGTATATTCATACATTATATATTGGAATTATAATTCCGGTTAAAATTTTGACCAATATGTTGCTGAAAAAAAAGAAGAAAAAAATGTAAAACTTGGAACGTAATTCTATTTTTATCCAAGTTGCTGTCGTAAGTTTTATTATTTCAAGGATACATTCCATTAAAATGTATATGCGTCATGCGTTTCACAAAGTGAGGAAAGCAATGTTTAAGTGCAGCCTTACACTTAAAAGAATGAGCCCAGTCTCTTCCACGCAGTCAGCTTACTGATTAAACACTGGGATCGGGTCGATGCTCGCATTGGCCGATACAAATGGGTGCATCTTTAACCATGTGTGTCTTTAAAATATAAAGATCAACATTTTGCAGCAATGTCTGCGAAGAAAGATTGCAAGTCTACGAGCCAATACTTTTCCATGAAAAACCATAAGCCTGTTATGAGCCTCTCTGCTGTGGACACCGTAAAACAACCAAAAAGACAACATTTTAATAACAAGCCTCATTAAGATCAAACTAGCTTGCATCAGCGACTGTGTGACAGTTGGACTCACCTGACCTCTGAAGTCGATGTCTTGTTTATCGTCCGTCCATCCCGCACCCTCCGCCTGTCGATACCCCGGCGCTGATGGAGGACTCGCTACGCCCGACTAGCCCGGAGGACGCCAAAGCCCCTGTGACTTATCGGGCGGAAATGCAATGACTCGATATCTTGAAGACAGTGAGCCGGTGAAGAAGACGAGTCCCTTTCTACAAAGCCCAATGGGAGACGGGAGGGAAAACACAGAGGGGAGGGAGGGGTGAGAGAGAGAACACGAGAGGTTACTATTGGTCATCTGCGATGCTACGAAATCCCCACAGGGCTGTGGTGCTCCACACGTTATTATTTTTTTTTTTTTTTACATTTTAGCAACATATCCTCAGGATGACCCCATCTTTTCTCCGGTCGCTTCCAAATTAAACACCGTGATCCCCGATTCTGCAAAGGTCGATACCATTCAGAGCCCTTTTTTTTCTCCTTCTTTTCTTAATAAAACATTCAGCTAGATTTAGAACAAATCAAAAATTCAGACATTGAGAAACCACAAATCAATACATCGAATGTCATGTCGGCACAGTTAAGTCCAAGCTTATTGGACTTCTAAAGCTCTGAAGTCCGTCTCACAGACACAATGGGTCCGGTACTCAAGAGGTATCGCATTTTATTGGGAGACTTAACATACTTTGGTCGTAAAGCGGTTCTACTCTCCCTGTGAGCTCATGTCATCCTCACGCTGATCTCTCTGTACAAGTCCAATGTCCCCTGCATCTTATCAGAAGTCACCTTTGTCCATGAGCGTGTTTCTGTAGAGCTGGAAATGAAACAAAACACACCAGCCAAATCAATAAAGCACTGAATGGCACCAATAGCTGCTTTTTTCCCCATGTTCTCTACAGTTTACAGTGTGCTCTCACATACTCTCCCATTACAGAAAACAGGGTTAGCCATAATAATCTTCTACAGTCAATATTACGTTTTAGCTTCGAGCTTAAAAAAAGACGCAGTTTTAACAAGTCAAACCCGTTTCCACCAACGGTTTTATAATCCAACGACATTTATGTGCCACCACAATATCTTGTTGAGGCCCCAAAATAGATAACTTATCGCTCAAGCAAAGGTAAATATAAAAGACTGATTTCAGGAAACAATTACTCAATTCACAGCAAATTTATCAGCACAATTTATTCATTTTAAAAAACACAAATGTGTTTTTAAAAAAAAGGACTGGTTCCAGCTCCTCAAATGAGAATGTTTGAAGGTTTTCTAGTAAGTTTTCTCGAGACCTTTGGACTCCGGGTTGGAATTAAAAAAAAGGCAACTTTTTCACAATTTTCTGACTTTAAAAAAGACCAAACACGACCAACACTTTGCCGAGTCCATCGGCCAAAAGCCTGAATAGAAATTGCAGCAATGTCAGCGACCACGTTGGCAGGTTGCAGGTCAGTGATCGTGAGAAAGATGCAGCGTTCATTAACGCCTCACAGGCGGTGATGATCAAAACAAGCATCAGTGTGACTGAGTGGGAAACGTTTCTATTATTTTCAAAAAAAGGACCAACGGATGTCACAAAAGTGGACTTCCCTTACTCAGCAGCAACTTGGTGTGAAAGCAAAGAGTCAGTGCTTTCAGGAGTCACAAAAAGAGTCAAAGTTCCCACACCAACACAGTGATGGAAGAAAAAGAAGAAGAAGAAGAAGAAGAAGAAGAAGAAGAAGAAGAAGAAGAAGTGCACTCTGGGCTCTGCTGGGAAGTAAGCGCACAACTAAATAAATATAAAATATGATTGCAGGTGCAGAATATGTCACGTGTGTTAAGTTACACCCCAAGAAAAGAGGAGTACTCAGACAACAACGTGGAAGTGGACATTCAAGACGCTGCAACCAGATGTAACAAAAACAGACCGTCACAGGCCGAACGAGCGTTAATTGCGCAATCGTGTTGTTTTACGACATGTCGCAACTTACCAAAAAAAACACATTTGTCGAGTTTCGCGTCGATACTGACGATGTTTGCCTTTCGTTTAGGCCACAGACCCGGTGCTACTACCCGTTAGCCGACCTTCAGTTTACCGACAAAACAAGACGGCGACGACGTTCAGACGCAACGTACGTCACCAGCAGTTGGCTCGCTAAAACCCCCGTACAGGTGGCGGTTAAAAAAAAACGTAAAGGGAGATTAGCTTCAAAGTCAAAATCCGAAACCAGGACAATATCGGTGGCTTTAACACCCCCGCACTCGACAGCTACACCCTTTAAAACAAGTTCAACTCACCGAGCGAACGTCACATAACGGCTTACGGCAAAAAGCGATCAAACCGGGGGCAGGAATCGGTTCACTTTGGCCGGAGACGTGGCGAGTAGCGCTGCTCGTTAGTCGGGGAGGACGCTGCTCCGTCCGTTGGTGGCGGTTGACAGCGGCTCTGACAACCGGAGAGCTAGCATGTTAGCTCGCGAGCCAAGCCAGCGTAGTTATGTCATGTGATTCGGCGGCTCCGAGAAAGCGGCGCGCGCAGCGGGAAGAGGCTTTCATTACTTAAATGGGGTTAAAAGGCCCAGTGTTTGGTCTCGCAGGCAGCTGGCAGTGGAGGAATTCACTTTACTAAACTTAATTGCAATTTTGCAATTCTGTCTATATAATATTGTTATTGTAGATTCTTACTGTTTTTGTATTACTGATTATCTATATTACTTGTTTTTTAATTATTATTATTTTACTATATGTCTCTTCTGTGCACTTTACCCGTCTGCTGCTGTAATCCGGCAAATTTCCCCACTGCGGGACTAATAAAGAACTATCTTATTTTATCTTATTGCAGGGCTCTTTACAGGTCTCACTCGGGGCAACAAAGTCCCCTTGTCGCCCGTTTGATGAGATTAACTAGGATAACAATGTTATACAATTTATAACAATGTTATACAATTTATTTTCTGTTTTTTATACATTCATCCAAAATGGAAAATCTGCTGTGGGACTCGATTAAGGGAAATCCTATAAATAAAACAAAAGGGGAAAACATTAAAACTGCCTATTTGATCTGTGAGACACATCTATCTGACAAATGATGGGGCAAATACACACAATTTGGTGGCATAATCATATCAAGTAAACAAGTAAATGCATCAATGCCTCATCATGGAACCGTTCAAATGCAAGTAATGTATTCAAACTGTTAATCGTAAACTTCTGAAAGTATTATCTATGATATTATCAGGAAAATGCACTCAAAAAAAGTAATATGTATATAAAGAATGGTTCCTGTCATTAGTTATTGCATATTTGATTATTATAGCCATAGATTCATCTGTAAATCTAATGTGTTGCATGTAGACTGTGTGAGGACCTTTTTTTTATGATATCGTTTATAGATCTGGAATATAAAGTTCACAGTTCCTCTTTATCGTCAGCAGTTAGCACAGCCGCCGCTAGAGGGCAGCCGCTTCCGGTGCAAAACCGGAAGTTGAATCGGATCTACATTGACAACACCGCCGAGGAAGAAGTTGAAAAAGAAATTGGAAAAAAAGACAATAAGCCGCCAGTGGTTTGTTCGTTTTTTTTCCTGCATTGTTGTTTGTTCACAAATAAACTGACTCATCGGCACCATGCCCGTCATCTGCGCTGCAATAGGCTGCAACAATAAGTTCGTCAAAGGGTCGGAAATCAGATTTTACAGGTAAGTTTCCACCGGTTTAACGGGAGGAAGCAAACGCGTTACAACCGCGGGCTTTATGTAAAAAGTACAACAGAGAAAACGAGCTTAATAAATCTGCATTTACGTGACTTTAAGATACGAAATGTCCTCTTTAAGGCGACATTAAAACAAGTCGCTCCTCGGTTGTATAATTTGACGCACATGCGTTAATGCTAGTCCTGGTAAGATGAGCTATAATAACCGTATATATTTAATTACATATATGGTATTACCGTCCATTACAACACATACCACGTCGTGCAATTAGTGAGCTTAAACATTTGCCTGTTAAAACATATTTGTGGCTAAATTAGGCCTGAAAGCAAAGTTTGTTATAATATTCGTATGCAAATATATATATATATATATATATATATATATATATATATATATATATATATAGCAGCTATGGACACGTTTAATTTATTAAAATACCAAGTTGTAGTACAAATGCAATAATAATAAAATTAGTGCCTGTTCCAGCATCAGGTATACTTTAAAACGATTTAAACTAACCTGATCATATGCTTTTTTAAATTTAAAATGGTGACGAAGAGCTTTTCTCAGATAAAGAAAGTAATCAAAAAGGGTGTACGACTATTGGCAGATAAGAAGAGACTGAAATGTGGTAGGTATATATTACTACACTGAAACATAACACACAAGGTGTGAGGAAATAAAATACTTGCAACTTAACATTTGTTAACGAGAGGCGACAGAGAAGAGATGGAGTTTACAGATGTGGAAAGCATCTTGGCCAAGACGACTATATATATATATATAAAAAAGACGCTGCTTGCATTCAGTCATTGTTATCATCTGCTTTGGCGGACAGCTTCCCATCAGGCCGTTATGTCAACAGGTGTGATTGGAAGTCTCTCATCCTGCCGCCTGGTTAGAAACCCCCTCCTCTCTGTGCACCAGGTTCCCACTCAGCAAGCCTGTACTCGCCGGCAAATGGGTGAACAGCTTGGGGATGAAAAACTTCATCCCCACCGCCAACACATGCCTTTGCTCGGCGCACTTCCGGGCCGACTGCTTCAGGGACTATAACGGCAAACAGTTCCTGAGGGAGGACGCGGTGCCCACCATTTTCTCCCAGGGGCAGGATTCATCAAAGGTGTTGTATGAACGCCTCCTTTTCTAACCGTTGGTCTTCAGTCCAAACAAGTCTTCCTGGTTTAGCTTTATATATATCAGTATATCTTAGTTGTTGGACTTTTTTGTTTGTGCATGAAAGCTGTTGAGTCGGTTTAAAAATGTCTGAAGATTCTGAATAGTTATGTATGTTGTAATACCTTGTGTCCTGATGATGCACTTTTTGGTTTTTAATTAAAATGCAGCTAATTGAGTGTGAAAGGGAATAGTTCCCTCTCTAGCATCGCCACCAGCTGCTCGTTTTGGTTTATCATTAAACTTGTTTGTGTGTTAGCATACATATTCTCTACTATCTCAGGTTCAAACTGCACCATCTTTTCATTAAATTAATTTGAGAAGTTGAGAATGTTCCTCAATTTGGGTGGCGGCTTGTCATTCAGGGTGATGGTGGGTCCAGTTGAGAACCACTGCTATAGATCAATATAATGGGCGTCTTCGCCTCTCATTGGCTCAGCTATACAGCGTCCAATTGGTTCTAAGTTTAACAGGTGGAGGCAGCATCTGGGTTGGTTCAGAGGTGGTACCGCAGCACGCTTTGCTTCCTGGTTCTTGACATCATCGCTCTCCTCTGTGTAACTGAGCCAGTTGCTTTTCAGTATCAAGGGGTACCTGGCACAGCCCCCTTTTGAGAAGAACTATGAACTCCTCTTGATTTCACATTCCTGGCCTACCTACAACATCTCCTATGTGAACACACTAACTAAACTAACGTGACTTTGTCCATGTTACAATACACAATTTCATAAGGTTCACTTCCCCTTATTGCTTATATTCTTTCTTAAGTATTGTATTTTACACATAGACATTCCTTATTTACAGGCATAGTACATATTATTATATATATATATATATATACACACACACACACACACACACACACACACACACACACACACACACACACACACACAAATTGACTCAATATCTGAATGCTCCCCTCCCCCACCCAGATTGAACTTCGTAAAAGAGGGGTGGTACCGAAGGAGGCAGCGGCCGTGAGTCCAATCGGAACGCAAGCAGACAAAGACAGAGCGAGAGAGGCCGTCAATCTACGCAGAGAAAAGAGAGGCGGCATGAGGGTGAGTTGCATGCAAATATTTTTTGAAGGGTGATTTTTTTTTTTTTTTGATAGTTTTTAATAGCAAATGACACACAAAGGCTAAAGAATTGCTCACAGTTGCAAACCGCCGCTCCTTCTGCTAATACCGTTAAGTAATACTCATTACTTTATTGTCTTTGAGGTCGGGGAATTTCTGCATAAAGACCAAACATCACAATAAAACACATTAACACACGTGCAAACGTGTCTGAGTTACAAAAAAATTAATTAAACAGACAAACACGTCTAATAATGTTTGTTACAAAGTCAGCTGTGTGTTTGTCTGCAGAGCATCACAAAATATTTAGTTCCAAGATTCATCATGAATAAAAAAAAATACATATATATATATTAATATGGGTATATTATTTTCTATATCAGAGTAAAATATAAATGTATAGATGATCAGATTGCAGGGATTATTCCACATTTTCAAAGTTGCATCTGGTGGAGCCTACCTAATGTGATACATGGATATTAAAAATATTATTTCCAGAGGCGACAACATTTACCAGCATCCACTGGTTGGATAATGAAATGTCCCACCAGCATTAAAACACAATCTGGCATTTTCTTTTCTTCTTCTTGTGATTAACGGCTCTATAGAAAATGCAGAAGCTATTATTTTGGATAATTTGCGCTGATTATAAAATGTACTTTCCGTCTGTTGTGTCACAGGGTGGACGAGGAGGACGCGGAGGAAAACAACCGATCGACAGGTGTGTGTGTGTGTGTGTGTGCTCTGCTGAATTGTAAGATAGAAGCATTTCTTCTCTGCTATTCAGTGAGTGTGTCCTTGTCCTTCGGTTTGTGAGGATGAGTATGAAGCCCGAGTGGTAAATGTGCTTCTTCTTTGTGATGTGGCCAACGCTCGACTTCTTCTTTTTGTGAAACACAGAAAAATACACACAAAAGAGAAAAAAGCCGTACATCTCTGTGGTTATGATGTAACCAGTGACGCACTTCTCTTTTCTGATGCGGATACTTTGCAGCGTCTGTAGGCCGAGATGTTCTAGGCTCAAAATGGAGTCGCATCTAAAATAAATCAGAGCAAATGCTGGGGTTTCTAGATTGACTTGATTCTCAGTGGAGGTTTTGCTGTTTCCATCTTTGAAGCTACAAGGAATTCAGACGGCAGAAAGAAGTCAAATAGAAACATTAAAACCACTTCTCCTCTGTCCGTTTATGACGTCGACTTCTCCCAAATAGTCATATTTGTATAATGTATTAATACAGCTTCTACTTTAGTGTTTTGCCTCCTAAAGAAAGCCAATCTTGTCAAATAAATTATACATTTCCAAAAAAACAAAAGTTTCCAGTAACGTTCTGTAATGGTAACATATAGCATTGCTTATGTTACAAAAAGGTAGAGCAGAATTTGCATAGAGGATTGTTTGTGTCTAATGTTAAAGTGCTAAGCAGAAGTGATCTGAGGGTCACAGGGCCATCACAGATATTTCTGATGTTAAGATGCTGTCGTTTCCACTTTTGCTCCTCTGACCTTCCTGCTTGTTTGCATGTTCAGTACCACACCTGGCCTCAGGGGGCGCAGTCGAGCACCATCGTCTCTCAAGGGAATACAAAACGAGTGTGTGTATTCTGAGTTATTGCCACTCCTTATACGTAGGGACTCGGTAGTCAATGCAGCTCCAGATGATGTCGGCGATATCAACAGCTGGAATGACTTCCCAATCTGATTGTGTCGATCCGATTGAATCCGAATGTAGATTTGAGCGTCGCTTCACGATGACGTGAAAGAATATATTTCCCACCCCGCCCCCTCGGGGTTTCCATCCCTCGGATTCGTGAAATAATGCAAATATCCGTTCCGCAGCGATTCCTCTGTAACGCCGGCTTAAAATCCAATCCGCAGACAGACCACGGGGGCCAAGAGCCGAGTGTACGACAACAAGGGCCAACTGCTCTCCAACAACAAGGACATGTGCGACTGCCTGGACGTGGACTGCATGGGCTGCTTCTACCCGTGCCCCGACTGCGGCTCGCGCAAGTGCGGCGTCGAGTGCCGCTGCGACAGGAAGTGGCTGTACGAGCAGGTGGAGGTGGAGGGCGGAGAGATCATCCGGAACAAGTTTGTCGTTTAGAAAGCGGCTTCTCTTTTAGCTGCCGTTCAAAACGGTGATTTTCTGCCTGTGGTAGAAAGCGATGTAAGTATTCTGCTGAGTGTAAATACATGTTTTGCTTTCCTTTTTTAAAGTTTTGGTGTTTTTTTTTAATTCTTTATTTAAAAAAGATTCTGCACTGTAGCATCTGCAGAGGTCTGCAGGTCCAAACCCTGCCGTCCAAGTCTGCCATCTGTGTTTGCATGCATCTGGTATTTTATTCATATTATATTCAGGATGCTCCAGTAACCCGATCATAAACAGATTATTCATGTCCATGTAGACGCATTAGAGTTGCAGGATTTTTCGCGTTCTACTTCTTTTCTTTTCTACTTGAATTATGACCAGAAGAGTAAAACTTTATATGAAAAAGTACATCATTATGATGAGAGTTGAAGGGAAATGAAGAGTTTCACATAACTGTTGGTTTAATGATGTGACCTTTATGAATAAGAAAAGGAGGCATATGTTCATGCATCATTTTGTTTAAAACGACTGTAAACAATATTACAATATTTTTTCTCCAAGAAAACCTCTTGAATTGTAAACTCACTATAAGCAATCATATATGTACTTTTTTCATATTCATTAAAACTGAAACGTTTATCAATTCCTTAATGTTTTTTCATATTTGTAGCTTCACCATGCAACAAATCTGTACGTGGGACTTCTCTTGTGAATAAGAATGGACTGATTTAGTTTTAAAGTTTTTAGTTTTTGGAGCGTCTGTCCAAAATGCCATCGCTTCATAATCTTATCCTTGTTTGAAATATTCATAATTAGCATATTCATTCTTGAGTCATGGCAAACACTTTTTGAGGTCACGGTGACCTTTTGGCCACCACATTTTAACCGGCTCTTACTCGGTGGAGGATTCGCTCGAGGCGTTCCTGAGATATCGCATTTACGGGAATGAACCGTCTGTCCAGTACCGCGGCCGACCAAAGGGGGCGCCATAGGGAGGCCATTAAGTTGACCTGTGAACGTTTATAGATGGCGACCATTTCGGAACGGATTATTGCACATGTAAGGGATCGGTAGTCAAAGTACAGCTAGATAAAGAAGGTCCTTTAGGCCCTGGATTGGTTAATGAGATTAATTAGATTTAAATGTAGTTGTAAGCGTGGCTTGATAACGATGGGATTCCAAGCCTTTTCGCTAAATCTCTTTTCTTGCTTTATCTACACACCCAACAATGCTTTTTTCTTTAAAAGAAAAATGGTTTTGGCACTCGACGAGAAGAAAAGCTCAGCACGATCTCGGGGCGAAGTTAAATCAACAGAATGAATCAGAGGAATTAAAGTGTCCGGGGTGAGAACTTTTAGTCGTGAGGCCGTGGTGTGTAAGAGGAAGGTAATCCCTCCTAAATGACAGCAGACCCTTCATTCCATTACGTGTCATAATAAGGCACCGCCAGTGCAGCGCTATATGGAGGCCTTTTAATAAAGACCTTAATTAAAGCCACGGTACGGTCATCCTTTTTTTTAAATGTAATTAATTTCTACTTCCATTGGGTCATTATTTCTTGCCCGTTTATCACAGGCTGGACACACACACACACACACACACACACACACACACACACTGACCAAAGGCAGTAGACAAGCAGCATGACACAGCAGTTCATCACGCTGTTAAAAGAAAGAGTTGCAGAACTGCTCGGACAGTAATGTCTCATCCTTCTGACCTTGACCTCAGCTGGAGGTCAAGTGTCATGCAGACTCTGGGGGTTACGTCCATAACTTCCTGTTTATTTCTGGGGGAACTTTTGAGGAATTGACATCACGGTGGATGTTTTTAGTTTTTAAAGTGGATGTAAATTGTTGGGAAATCACTATAATAATAATCATGCCAAATAATGTGTTTGTGATGTGTTGTGTGGCTCCTTTTTAAAAAGGGGCGACACGCACAAATGAAGCTCATTATGTATAAGAACCAAGTCTGTGAGAGCGGAGAGCGAGTAGACGCCAACGCGTCGTTTCATCAAAGTTCTGTTCCGGACTGCAATCCAACTTCAAGTTCAATTGTGTGTTTTATGGGAAATGCTCCGTGTGCAACAACTATGGGACGGATTGCCTTGAAACTTGTTACAGACGCCCATTTTCTCAGACGATGTATCTTAAACCTTTTAATGAAAAACTGCTGTATTTGGATGTATTTGGATGTATTGAACACATAAGTAAAATAAAAGTGAAATATATGGTTTGGTACATGGACAAATTTCACAGATGTGCCCCAATGCAAATTTTGCAAAGTCTTTGCCTGAATGTTCTCTGTTCTAAACCCTCTGTAACTTTGTTCTGCTTCACTTTATCAAAGTCAACCTTTGCTGAGCGAATGTTCACATATTGTTTATGATTTGGGTTAGCGAATGTTCACATATTGTTTATGATTTGGGTTATAGAATGTTCACATATTGAGCTATGATTTGGGTTAGAGAATGTTCACATATTGAGCTATGATTTGGGTTAGAGAATGTTCACATATTGAGCTATGATTTGGGTTATAGAATGTTCACATATTGAGCTATGATTTGGGTTAGTGAATGTTCACATATTGTTTATGATTTGGGTTAGAGAATTTTCACATATTGTGCTATGATTTGGGAGAGATTTAGAGACCAAATGGACCATAAAGCAGGGTATATTTTAGGGTGGGGCTTTCTGTGATTGACAGGTTCGTACCACGACATTGTCCAGTCTGGGAGTTGTCGATGTTTTTGTCTCACAACTTTAACCCTTTCGTGGTACCACGAGCTGCCAAACCAAAACGACAACAAAAACACTAAAAACATAAAGAAACCACTACAGTATACTAATGTGCTCATTTAAAGCCCTGTGCGATTTTAGCAGCCATTAATAAAATACACAAGTTTGCTATGGACCGTTAGGTATAAAACCTCCCCAAAAAAATCAATGTTGTAATAGTTTTTTATGAAATTCAACTCCAGGAAGAATTCCTCATCGCCTGACACAACCCTACATGGTTGAGTCCGTTTCCTCCCTCCAGCAGAGCAATAAAAAATAGCAATCCGCCATTAGAGGACACAGACGACCCGAATGCACTGAAATCTGTCAGCGGATCTTCAGCCTGCAGTGGTCACAGAGCTGGAGACGTGAGGACGAGTCAGAGTTCAGAGGCTGGAACTAAATCTATGAAGAGGGCGAGTCGGTCCAAGGAGGAAGGATGCTGACAGAGAAGAGGAAGTGACAGGGCTGTCCCAGCTTTCACTCGCCTGTGTACAATTGTGTGTGTGTGTGTATATATATATATATATATATATATATATATATATATATATATATATATATATATATATATATATATATATGTATTTATGTTAATCCCCTCTAATAAATATATATATGTAAATATATATATATACTTATTTTTAATTAATGATATATATTGAAATATTATATACATATTATATAAGTAAATATATCTAATTATTTTTTAATTAATTATATATATATCAATATGTTATATATCCCATTTTGACCTAACGATAGCGCTGCTTGAAAAAGTTATTAAAATTAATTCTGAAGGGGACGTGAACGTCTGTACAAAGTGTCATGGGAATCCATCCCATAGTTATCGAGGTATTTCAGTTTGGACCAAACAGCCAACAGCTAAAAATGTTAAATATTAGCTGGTTCCACCTTTTCAAATGTTAACATTTGCTGCTTTTATATATATAATTGTTCATCTAATATCTTTAGGTTATGGACTGCGAGTCAAATTTGATCTTCTAATTTCGATAAATTAAGCTAAACTAAGAGAACTTTTTAATGTATCCAGAGGGAAATTGTAGTGCAACAGTAGCAGTACGAAGTAGGAACAGTGTAAATGTAAAATAATATACAATAATACAAAAAATAGATCAATAAGGTGCAGAACACCATATAACTAACCCTAACCCTTTTTACCGGTAAACAGTTTGGGATTAAATCCAAAATATACCCAATTTCGAAAATGTAAATAAGGATTATACACACATAAGAGAAGTGGCTTATTATGGATATGTGTGTACGATTTAAAATATATAGTAAAGGTAAGTTTATATAAGGCGTCGCTTAAGATCTCATTTTAAGTTACGAGAACTTGTGATTAGCATTTGTTTGACTATTTTCTTTACTTTTGCCTTTTAATTAGATAAAAACAAAATGTAATTGAACAAATAATAAATAATACACATAATCACTATACCGTCAGCCCTAAAACCAGTTATTGTCCTGTTTCTGTCTATTTAGCATTTAAAGTTGACGTTTTCACACGTCAGATTTCCTTTAAAATCGCAGGTCATTACTGACCAACAAGAATAATGAATTAGAGCTTTGTGTCGATTAAGATATGGGACTCCAGTCATTATTGTCTCTCTTTTTATAGCCGACACTATGAGACTAACGGAGATCACAGAGATCAATATCAGCTGTTCTGTTCCAGCGTTTGAGAATCGGTTAATTTAATTTCAGCAAAGCTGTAAATGGTAGAATTGATGTCTTTGGGGATTATTATTCAGCACCGGTGGAGGTTTTCTGCTCTTCTCATGCCTTTTATTTGCCCGTGTTTCTGGGGAGGAACTGTACTGCTTCATCTGTCCTGCACTCCCTCTGCTGGCTGTGCACCTCAGGGTGTTTGTGAAACAAAAGAAATATGGATGTTGCGACACAGCAAAGGCAAAGGAAGCAGCGCCCCTGGGCCACCGTCCATCTCTACATGCCAGTGTGTACTCGCCTCCTACGAGCGGCTCGGGTCGGTCATCGCTCCGTCGAGTCTCGACTGCTTCACCTCCAAACAGCAATCTAAAAACTAGTCCGTCTTAGAAATAGTTCAGCACATTTATTTTCTGAACTCTTTCGGTATGCTGCTGTCTTAAAGTAGAACAATACTCAGTAATCTATTCACATCTTGTTTCTTTTACAACCTCTGTTTTTCCACCATTGATCACTCTGTTTCTTTAGGTTTTGTCATTAATCATTTCATTGATTGTCTCACTTGTTAGAGCACTTTGGCTTTGACCCTTGCACCACTGGCAGGCTGAAATATCGACGCCCTTTAAATACGAGTTTTTCTCCAGTTGCACACATTCAAAATCACTCCAAATTAGACGTAAAGGCAAAAAGTGTTCAACATTGCACAGCTGTTATTTATCCATCGGGGTACTATGTTTACTTGTTATAAGGAGCTCTACTGAGCTGCTGAACACATCGGAGAATGTCTTCTTTGATCCTGGAGGGAACTTTCCAAAGTTGGTAAAAAAAATAACCCTGATGATGTCTAATGAAAGATGAATTATTAAAAATAACTAACTGTAACTACGATTCTGCCGAGTGAAGCTGATGTGGAACTTTCTTAAAACTTGAATTTACCGACCACCTCCTCTGGTTGTATAGAAGTCTATGCTTCATGTGTTAAAGCTGCATTCTCTCTACTAACCACCAGGGGGTGACTCTTCTGGTTGTATAGAAGTATATGCTTCATGTGTTAAAGCTGCATTCTCTCTCCTGACCATCAGGGGGCGACTCCTCTGGTTGTATAGAAGTCTATATAAATGACTCTACTTCTCTCTTGATGTATTCCCTCAGTAAACATTGTAAACATGGGTTTATGTCTCAATCTTCTTCAATACAGCATGATGTTCATTTAGTACATTATGGTCATTTAGAGTCAAACAGACCATAAAGCAGGGGACGCTTTAGGGCGGGGCTACAAGGTGATTGACAGGTGGCTGTCGCTACCAAAGACGTACACGGCCTCCACATTCCAAAATATGGTCACTTCCGTTCACCGGTTGCAAAAAGTCAAGATGGCGACGGACAAATCTTCAAACTCAAGGCTTCATACCGGCAGTCCACAAACCAACGGGGGCGTCACCATGACCGTCTATTGTCTATGGACTGAGGCCATTCTTTGTTGAAACTATTGTGAGTCACCCAACTTTATGGAAGTGCAACACTACAAAATGGTCGCTCCCTTTCTTCACCATACTTTATCTTTAATTGCATTTTTAAAAGCAAATAAAACAAACACGTCATCATTTGGAGTTGCTCTTTTTTTCCCCTCATACTTTTCATAGAAGAAAAAAATAAGACATCTTGCTCGGAAACAACTATCCGGTAATCACTTTTATGCCTCATAGCAAACAGCAAAACATTAAAGTAAATTACGACATGATCATTTTCTCAATGAAATTACTTCAACCCGTTAACGCTGACACCGCATCGCACCTGAATTACATTCACACTGATCACGTTATAGCATAAAAACTGGCGAGTAGCCAAGTCACAACACTGCAGGTGATTAGCAGCTTCTCGTGTTAATGAGTGAGTTCTCCATCATCAGCAGGCCTCAGATCTGTCCATGTGTCAGTCTGGATTAATACGCCGTTACTCTAACAAGATGCGGACTCTGAAGCTGCCCCTGCTTTTGGCTAAAAACAAGGCTTTTGCAGACCGTATCACAGAAACTATTACAGTCTGCGGGGGACTTCGGGAGTTGGCGAGATGACATATTATTCTTCTCATATCCCTGCAAAGATGTTCATCAGTTCTGCCTTTTTGGATTCTAGTTTCCTGAATTTTGAAGTATTATTTTTGTTTGTTTATAGGTTTTATTTTGCGCTGCACACATGCATGCTACGATTTAATTATGTTGACAATCCCCTCTACCATCAATCATTTTTGTGTATGTTTTTATTTTGCAATGCACAAAAGCATGCACTGGTTTTACTGCTGTGGTGGTTGAAAGAATATTTAATATCATTGTTGAGTCTTCTTGAAGTCTTTTTCAAGTCAAAGCGCACAATAAAGGCGGCTAGTAGGTCCTGTTGTTTAAAGCAACTTAAACATGAACCTGTGCCACAGGGCCAATGATACAGAATGATGGAAAAACTGCTAATGAGGACGTAAATTCTCAGTATGGAGGTAATATAGTGTGAAAAGACACGTAATGTACTGTACTATTTGGGGAATACGCTTGTTGGCTGATACTGCTCTCATGTCTGCTGAAAGATGAACCTACAGCTTGGAGGCCCTTAGCCTAGCGTGGCTTAGCATAAAGACTGAAAACAGTTTGCATTACTAAAAGGTAAAACAACAAAAAAACTACCAGCACCTTTAAAGCTCACTTCAAACATGATATTGTTGGTTTATTGTAAAAGCAAAGAGTAAAAATGACAAAGTTGTAGGGGGTCATGTGCTGAGCTATAGCTGTTTCCCTGCTAAGCTAACAATTATCTGACTGTAGCTTTATATTTAAAGGTGCAATGTAAGGGATTCAGAGCATTAATACAGCAGCAAACAACTAAGGTCCATGGAAGGTTACAGTGGAGTAATGTCTACCTGAAAATGAAGGTGCTCTCCCTCTTTGTGTGTCGTTATCAGAGCTTCTCCTTATTTACGCCGCCTCGTTAGCTCACTTGCATCGTTTGCGACGTCAGCACCGTCGTTGGCTGCGAGCCGCCATGTTGAGAGCCGTTGAGAGGCAATTAAAAAAATGCTCCCAATCTCGTATCCCTCGCACAGATCCTCTCATCTAACATCAGGCTGTACAAATCGAGTAAACACTTCCTTTAACAGCAGGGCGGAAAAACTCAAAAGCAACAACATCACACATTGATGTTGCAATAATGGCTCAAGTGCAGAAACAAATATGTAGGATTTTGCCTACTAAGCTGTTTCTCATGCAGAGAGCCACTGATCAGCAGCCACTTTAGGGGAGCTTCTGGACACACTGCAAACTCTTTATTTTCATTTCCACCTGTCAGAAAAAAAGAGGTGAGGCCTGCTCTTTTTCCGAGAGGACAAACTCCGTTTCTCAGCATGAAAACTTGGACCGCGGGACTATTGAATTTTAGGGGTCAGTGGTCAGGACAGAAAAGAGAAACAGTTGGTGGGACATTTAATCTCTCAATCGGCCTTTACGACTTTAAAGGCACTCCGCTATCTCGCTGGCTACATCTACAGACAATTTCGTCCGCGTCGGCAAACAGGTTCGAGGTGTTAGCGGCTGCAGAACAGAGCAGATGGGAACGTGTGATTTTGATGAGAGACAGCCAAGGTATGAAGAGAAAAAAAAGCACACATTTAAAACATATGTGACGCGTGAAAATAAGACGAAACCCCAAAAGTGATATATGTTTATTTAAGTCACACAGATAAGAAGTCCAAAAAAAGTTAGGACAGACAATATGGTTTCTTTTTTTTTTACAAGGAGAGGCAGTCGGATGGGTCTCTGTTAAACCTCGTGCATTCCGTGTTTTCATCCGGGTTGCACGGCCTGCATTCGCATTTCGTGGCCACGGGGTAGGTGACGGCCTCTGGACATCCGTCGATGCGTTTCTCCTCGTAGACCCAGTCCCCGATGCACATCTTCTGTTCGGGAGGCTGGCCTTTGCTGATGTAGGCTGAGCCCTGTCACGACAGTAGATGTTTAAACACATGGACGAGAATGCGAGTATAGAGGGAGGGTGGAGTTTTAAGATGTACGTACAATATTCTCACACTGCCCCGCACATATGGTGGTGAGGATGTACTTGGTTCTGCCACAGCTCTCCACAGGGAGCGGGACGTCGGTCAGGGTGCAGTCGAAGCTGCAGCTGTGCCCCGCCCCCGCTGCCGCCAGCGCCAGCACCGCTGCCATGACAACCAGCTGCATCCTCTGCCGGGTGTAACGCAGACGCCTGCCGGAGGAGGTGAACAGGCCTCGGGAGTCAGGTACTTTAACCCGCGTCTATTTAAAATACCGCTGCAGTTACAGGGACACACTGAAATCATCTCTGGTTAAAATATGACACCATGTGGAGCAGCCAGGCTTAAAAAATCATTGTTTAAAACTGTTTGTATGTATTTATGTGTTTAAGTGTATGTATATATATATATATATATATATATATATATATATATATATATATATATATATATATATATATATATATATATATATATATATATATATATATATATATACATATATATATATATATATATATATGAGGCCTGTGCATCCAAAACATATATATATATATACGTATATATATACGTATATATATATATATACAGAAATACCTATATACATATTTTCACATAAATAAATACTGTATATAGAAATACATTTAGAAACATATATATACACATATAGAAATATACATTCATATAGAAAAACATATACATATATACACATACATATATAGACATATATATGCATACATATATACATATATACTCGTACATATACGAAAATATATTGACATAGAAACATATATATGGAAATATCGACACAGATATATACACAGATATATACACAGTATATATATATTTTATGTGTGTATATGCAGTACACATATATACATATAACACATATAAACATATAAACATATAGTATTTACATTTTATATATATACATATAACACGTATAGTCACATATAGATTTGTATATATGTATATATATATATATATATATATATATATATATATATATATATATATATATATATATATATATACTGTCTGTATGTATATACATGTATATGTGACTATATGTGTTATATATGTCTATATGTACATACATAAATAATAAAATATGAATATACACACAATATATTCTCCCTGGAGACTTTCTAGCAGGACTTAAAGTGTTGGGTAACCTAAAGTACACTTATCTCGCCATATAGATAAATCTGCTTTCATTTGTCAAAGCTATGAATAGAAATATCTGTGTAAATAAAGTTTATTAAAACTTCAAAATCAGTTGCATAACTCATTATATTATGAAAACGTATGAGTGCGTCACCTGCATGGATCCTCAGCAGAAAGACGTACCTGTAGAGCTCCGTTGTTGCTTCGTACCTCGTCTGGTTTCTTCTGTCACTCTCTCAACATCTGTTCCAGCTGTCAACCCGTGGCTGTCCCCTCCGCTACTTAAATAGTGCTGCTCATAAATCCCTTTAATCTATCCGACCTTGGGCTCGGTACTCTTTCACCCACCTGTTCAGATTTACGAGCACATCTTTCCCTCAACAGTTCGGGTGATTGTTCGCCGCTCAAGGCCTTTCCTTTCACACGAGGAGGAGTGGGTCGGTATCTGCAGACATCTTGTTTGGATTACACGAGTGAAAGGATTAGATGGACCACGGAAAAATCCAAAATAAATCTGCCCCCGCAGTGAGATGGAAAACACTGATAAGCAGCATCAGTGAGTCATGCCACGCTCCATCTTCAAGTGTCCACGGTGCTAGTGGCAGGCTATATGAATGACCTTTGAGGATAAAATGACTTGTATTCCTCAAAGCACCTAAATATGCTATTATGTAAGTATTTTCAAATCATTGTCGTTGCATTTTGCTTGTTGGAAGATGAGAATATAGTAGTGCAGCCATTCATCACCAAAGCAAGATATTGTAAGACTGAAAAAAAAGTTTTATTCCCATCACTAGATGAGATGCAGAAGTTTAAAAAAAAGTTACCCATAGTGGCTTTAAGTACTTTATTTTGTGATCCAAAAAACTGCAGGGAACCATGTCGGCACTTTCAATCTGTATTAAATCCACAACTTCAAAACGTCTTTAAAACTTTGTTATTGATGGTTTTAGTTTTAGTCGCTTGGATCCAGTGGTGGAAAAGGTTTTCAAATAATTTACAAAAAAGTAGCAATTCTGTGCTGAATCATTATTAACAGCTGGTTAAAAAAAGAGAGCATTAAAAGTACAAGTAATCAGCAAAGCGTATTTAAAGGATTAAACGTAAAAGTACTCCACATCATAAAGTATTATACTGTCATATACTGTACTGGATCATTATCACTAATGCATTTTAATGTCGGTACTGTCGGGTAGTTTAACCGAAAAGAATACTTTATACTTTTAGTTTGAAGTAACGTCCAATAAGGACCTTACAAATTGTACATAAGTGCAGCCCTGGAGTGAATGTAGTTATTTTTTCTTACTTTTTTGTGTGAGTTTCAAAACTGCTGAATCAGCCTCCAATCCTGCTACTGGTGGGACTTCTGTACTCTGCTGCATTCAGTGAAACGTTCAGCACTGCACCACGAGCTGGACGGTCTGCAGAGACATGGAAGAACTTGGGCAGCGGCCACGGTTCATGCCACTGCCGGTCCGTCTGCCCTCGTGGCCACCAGGGACTCTCCCCAGCATCCAGCATCCAGCCTCCAGCATCCAGCATCCAGCCTCTAGCATCCAGCCTCCAGCCTCCAGCCTCCAGCATCCAGCATCCAGCCTCTAGCATCCAGCCTTCAGCATACAGCATCCAGCCTCTAGCATCCAGCCTCCAGCCTCCAGCATCCAGCCTCTAGCATCCAGCCTCCATCCTCCAGCATCCAGCCTCTAGCCTTCAGCATCCAGCATCCAGCCTCTAGCATCCAACCTCCAGCCTCCAGCATCCAGCATCCAGCCTCTAGCCTCCAGCATCCAGCATCCATCCTCCAGCATCCAGCATCCAGCCTCCAGCCTCCAGCATCCAGCCTCCAGCCTCCAGCCTCTAGCATCCAGCATCCAGCCTCCAGCCTCTAGCATCCAGCATCCAGCATCCAGCATCCAGCCTCCAGCCTCTAGCATCCAGCATCCAGCCTCTAGCATCCAGCATCCAGCCTCTAACATCCAGCATCCAGCATCCAGCCTCCAGCCTCCAGCCTCCATCCTCCAGCATCCATCCTCCAGCCTCTAGCATCCAGCCTCCAGCCTCCAGCCTCTAACCTCCAGCTTCCAGCATCCATCCTCCAGCCTCCAGCCTCTAGCATCCAGCATCCAGCATCCATCCTCCAGCCTCCAGCATCCAGCCTCCAGCCTCCAGCATCCAGCATCCATTTTCCATCCTCTAGCCTCCAGCATCCAGCCTACGGCCTCCAGTATCCAGCATCCATCATCCAGCATGGAGGCATCCAGCCTCCAGCCTCTATCCTCTATCCTCTAGCCTCCAGCATCCAGCCTCCAGCCTCCAGCCTCTAGCTTCTAGTCTCTAGCCTCCAGCGTCCAGCCTCCAGCGTCTAGTCTCCAGCATCCAGCCTCTAGCCTCCAGCATTCAGCATCCAGCCTCCAGCCTCTAGCCTCCAGCATCCAGCGCCCAGCGTCCAGCGTCCAGCATCCAGCCTCTAGTCTAGCCTGCATTTTGTTCTTCAATGAAGCGCATGTCATTGCTGATTAATCTTGTATTCACAGCAGAATTCATCATGAGTCACTTTTCTGATTATAGCAGCAGGTAATTCCTCTTAAAAATGAGCGCAAATGTATTTATTAAGTGAATAATGGAAAACACGTTAATTATAGAAACACCTTAATCACAGTGAGCCTGGATTCTGGAAATTACATGGTATAGGACTATTTTTTTATGTTTTAAAAAGTCTTAAAAAAATAGTGGATTTGTGTTGCTGCAGGTTGAATAAAAACAGCAGTAAGGAGGCATTGAAAAAGCTCGTCCTGGTGAGCATTAAGGTCACACTAATGTCCACTGGGAGTCAATGTAAAAAGTGATGGACGAGGTGAGGGTTTCTGTGCCAAGGATGATGTTCTGCTTCATGACTCTAAGCACTGCAATAAAAAAAAAGAACCTCATTTGGGTGTAAGAGCTCAAACAAGCTTTATATGGAGCCGCACATAAAGACGTCCATCGTGCACAATTTTGAGTCACGGGTCATTGATTTTGAGCTCCTTTTTATATATATAATTGTTCCTCTACACACACTAAACACTACAATAACAGGGCGGACAACATCCACAAACCCGACTCAGTCACACCTTGCCCCCGCCTCTGCAGAGCCTCGCCTCCTCCACCTGCTCCCTGCAGACTCCTTGAAGCATCGTGTCGCATGCACGGAGACGGTGTCCGCGGCCCTGAGCACGAGCATGAAGCTCCGCCTCCTCCCTGCAGGATTCCTTAAGGGGAGATACAGACACATTGTTCACCATAGAATAATGCATTTTGAGAATTTGTGCTATTTTTCTCCCATAGCATTTCAGACTAGTGGTAAGAAAACATTCAAAACACACACTTTTGTGTTTATTTTGCAATACTTTGTGTATTCACGTTCCTCCTAAATTTACCATTAGATAATGCCTCATTTGCATATGTAAACATACATTTTCAGAAAACTTGTAATACAAAAGATAATTGTCTTAATGTGAGTAATCAATGGACTATTAGTCAAAATGTTCTTATTGCTATATATGTTCTTTTTAACTGTGCTTTTAAGCCAGGATTTAAAAACAAAGTTCTGATTTTAACAGCACAGACCCATCCTCTCCAATATGTTACTTCTTTAAAAAAATCAGAATTTTCAATCTGAACACATCCGCGCAGTGAGGAGATCGGGTCGGGTGGTTGAGTTCAAACACAGGACCTTCACCCAGGCGACCGCTGTTTGTGTCCCGTGTGGAATGAAAAGTCAACGTTGACTTATTTATCTCACGTAAATTCAGTTACATGACAAAACATACTCATTTTAAGCCAAAACATGATATTTTAAACTTTATACTAAACATAACCGAGTAGTTTTGTGTGTTTTCTTTACCACAAATTTAAAAACTGCAAGCGCTTCCCTCATAACGTAATGAAGAAAGCGGTTTCGTTGTACGGGAATGACATTTTTAGGCGCCAGAGTTGTGTGACCACGCCCGATAGTGATGTCACGGTGTCCTGGAGTCCACCTGTAGACCACTGCAGCAAGGTGAGACACTTTAGTTGACACTTTAGGCAAATGCATCACGATATCAGAACACTGAACCAATTGCTCAGCCAAATTACTTTTTACAATTTTTTAAATGCAGTATTATGCAACTCATTGCTGGGAAACTTAAAGAGACAAATGCGCCTTTACTAAATTAAACTTCCCTGAATGTCCACTGATTTCCCAGCACACTGACAATTATTAAAGGCTATCATTGCATCACTTAGGTGTAACAAGTATTCCTCTTTTCTGCACTTCTGATCTTGTACAAATGACACAAAGGAAACTCTTTTTTGCTTCTTTTTACAAAATTCATATTACTTTTTTTTGCTTGTCGTTTTCTTTAGAAGTCGAACGAGGGGCGAATTCTAAATAAATGCATGTTCCTGCATGTTCCTACGCTTTTGGATTTGTTGTGTGTATGTGTATTCGATAAGATGCAGGAGGCTTTCGTCGACAAGGCGCAGCGGTGTTGCAGCTCTGGCTTCAGTTCAAAGTGCATCCAAACCTGTGCACAACAAGGCACCCTCCTTGCTCACTCCACCACCTCTCATCATCACCGACCTCACAACTCCCCCTGGTGCTGGCTGAGGTGGATGCTCGGTGAAGTGCAAGTGGTGGAGTGTGCATGACGTGTGCATGTTGTGCAGACTAGAAAAAAAGAAGCTCTGCTAATGTTGAGTATAAAGTACAGAGAGAAGACAAGCTCTTTAAAAAATGTAATAAAATATAGAAATCAGTGGGTGTTACTTGTAGTACTGATTATTTCACAAGCACAAGCCTACGCATTGGATTTTACAGTTTGTTTCAGGTTTATGAAAAAGAAACACAAGTGATTGAGACGTTTAGAAACAGACTTTGCACAGGAATGTTACAACTAGAGACTTCAAATGCACCTGCGGGAATGATTAGGATTCCTTAGAGGAATGTTGCATCCGTTATCTGCTCCGGAGTAACAGGCTGTTCTTGTCCTAATTAGATTTTTGGGAGTCAAACGGATAGTCTGAATCAAATGCACTGAATTGGGCTTCCCAGCACCACGCACCTGCAGAAAAAACAACAATTATCTACACAGTCAAATTAAACCTGGGTGGTTTCAAAGCCGCAATAAATGAGAGTTTAACCGCCCCATGTCGCGAAAAAAGTGATCCAAATGAATCTGTGGTGGCAAAAGAGCGGTAGATGAATTACAGTGATTCCACAGTTACATCGCCAGGTGCTGAAATGTCAGTTTTTTTTGTGTTTTTAAATGTGCACTTTTGATGCTCAGGGAAAGACCAGCCGCACAGACATCTGCAGGTGTATTCACAACAATTCTGACAGTATACTCTCAGGGGAGCTCCTGAATTAGCCTAAACATTTCTAGCAAAAAAAGTTCAAGCTCAGGAGGGATTCAGATCAGAGACAGGAAATGGCAGAACAGAGAAATAGAACAGGAGTGGAAGAGCCACCCGTTCAAATCGACGTATAGCAGGATGGTCAGAGCGGCGGCCATCTTCATGTGTCCCGTTGCAACCGTCGTAGCCGGCAAACTTCCTGAAACGAAACCGACTTACGGCAAGTGAGGTGAGGTGTGGTTTCTTTCAGTGACAATAGTGAATGAGTATAATAAAACAACTTAAACTTATCCACACACTCTCGTCACAGCGTAGGTAGACGCTCATTTAGCGTAGCATGAAAGCATGGTGGAATCAACAAGCTAGCTAGCCAGTAGACGGCATACTAGTTAGCTAGCGAACTCCGCCACGCTTTCACGCTACGCTGGTGACAGAAAATGAGCCGAACAGCGGGGCGGATGTTCCAGCGGCAGTGCTAGCGGTGTAATATTAATTGACCATGCGGGCAATTGTAGTTTATTTGATATTAAAATGGTTAAGCTTTTTGGTCGACATTCAAACCTAAAAACCAGTGGACACTTTTGCTTTTTTTGTGTGCCAAATATCTTGTTATCTTGTTTTTGGCGTCATGGCGTTGGGTTGGAAATGTGAGCGCATCTCTAATAAGATCGCGCACCAACATTGTCCCCGCACTATCTAATCCGTGTGCGTTTCATGAACCCATGTCATTCAGCTTTTAGAGAATGTTTCACTTACCTCTCTGTTATAATAAGAATGTTCACATCATTTATTTTTATTGAGAAGCTTCATAATTACTGGCATTGGCTTTTCAAGCAAAAAAACAAACAAACGATGAAGCAAATGTCACATTACAGGACGATATATGGTAATATTTTGCCTTTTTAAACTGCCACACATCTCTGCTTCACTTGTCTTTACGGCAAAAGGCTGTGACTACTTCAGCACATGCTGTAATTGTTTGGTCTCTAATCATCATATTGCTTATTGCGTGCAGTAAAACAACCTTCCCTTTTGTTAAGTGTCATTATTCCCACGAGACAGAGGCACTACTGTACAAACACGTGGCCACATCAATGACAAATCACCATGATATCCAATCCAGTGACTTGTCTGTGGGGTTTTCAATGCTCATTACTCACAGAAAGTAATACACAGTTCATTGCTTTTTCAATAGTAGTGCATTGTTTGACTAATTAATGGGGGCAGTCATTTGTTGGACTGCGTTACAGTCTTCTAACTCTCAAAAAGTCCAATTAGTTCATATCTCCGTTGAGTGAAAGATAAAGAGCTGAGTCAGTAAAGTGTTCTGCTGTTTCTATTACAACATATACCACCATATTATACCGTTTATTATATTGTGTACTAACATTATATGGTTCAAATTACTGAAGACGTCTGACCTGAAACAGGGACCCGATGATGACGTTATTAGTGTCCCCAAATATATTTAGTCTTTTATCTGTCGTTTTTAAGTCTGCAGTTCACTTTTAAGTCACAAGAGGGAGCTGGGGCGTTGTAAGCCCCCAGATATGAAAGCTTTTATCCGTCTTTCCTTTACAAGCAGTTATTATAATTCCCTTTATGTTGGACAGGAAGGAGAGAAACGTACTTTTGAATCTTCTGTATGTTTGCACAAATGGAAGATCGGACATTAAAGCAGACTTTGACTTTGATGTACTTCTCTCTCTTTATTTAAGAAAAGTTCATATTTGTGTTGTCAAATTCCACTATGACCCTGGAATGCTGTCTCTTGTGTATCATATACTGAACGCAAGCAAAACTACAGAGCAAAATCAAACTATTTCTGATTGAACCAACCTACTGTCTGAAATAATGGCTATCCGCGGCCCCAAATGGGCCCCCCAAAAAAATGCCAAAACTCCCCTTGGGGCTAAGCCCCGCCTTTCTTTGAAACCTAGAAACGCCCCTGGGAGGGAGCCTAACTGTTCGCACTGATCCGATGATCGTGGTCTACTAATAACGTTGGATCTCAGATGGAAGGATTGAGTGTTAGTTTTACTTGTGAGAGGAAATGAAGAAGACGAGAACGAAGAGGACGAGAATGAAGAGGACGAGACGGCCTTATGCGGCTCATTCGTGTCCTAAAGGTCCACCGCCGCAGACACATGAAGCTGCATCGCAACGTAATGTAAGAGCTCATTACACTCGTCTGAGCTGCAGGTTTTTCCTTTATGGTTTTCTATTGACTAAACCCTTCTGTGACGCAGTAAAAAGAAAACAAACAAATAAATTAACTCCCTCCTAAAATGGTTGGCATTCCCATTTAAGTGCTCTGTTTACTGTTCAAATGTCAAAGGAGTGAAAGAAAACACGTGAATTATGCTGAGTTGTCCTGTTTACTGCAAGGGAAACTGCAGATGTGAGGAGATGTTTGAATGTTTTTAACACACAACTAAATATATTATTCAAGAATAAAGCATTATGGAAGAATAAAGCATTCGGAGTACTTTATTCCGAATGCTTTATATCTCTATTTTTGGACACCAACGCGTGCAGGTTCAGGTGAAATCTTGTTGTTTGGTCGTGTGGGTTATAGAGACAAAAGATTAGAAAAAAAGGTGCTCAATAAATATTTCTATTACATCTTCTTCTCGAATCATTTCTAAAAGATAAAACAAAGACTGCAACTGTCTCGGGAGGATGGATTGGAACTGGAACCTCATGCAAGCTGCTCGTATCTATCTACTACTTGAGGAATGAATGGAGAGTAGTGGACTACCTTGTGTGTGTGTGTGTGTGTGTGTGTGTGTGTGTGTGTGTGTGTGTGTGTGTGTGTGTGTGTGTGTTAAGGACACCGGTTGCCACCCAGCAGTGATGATGAAGGGCAGAGCAGGCTCGGGTGTGAGACTGCAGTCACGGTGCGCGCATGCAGTGACCGGCTGCGTCCACTGGGGGAGGACCGAGCACCGCTTGCGTGCGCTGCGGTACACGGACGACTTTCTCACCGATGCTCTCTATCATCATCATCATCATCAACCCCACCACCATCACACACGCACACATGCACGCGCGCGCACACACACACAATAGGAGGGATATACCGGAGTATAGGTAGGGCTTAGACAGCGGCGGGCAGACAGACAGACGCGCGATGCTCAGACTTCACCGCGGGGCCGAAGCCTGTCGCCCGCGTGAAGGCTAAACTTTTACCGCTCGCGTCGCGTCTCTTCGCCGTGACCGCGCGGAGCCGTCGTTCGTCGCTCGCACACCTGCTTCTGTTTGGCTTTTTTTTCTTTTTTCTTCTCCAATGGTAATTGCTGGCAGCGTATACGAGGAGCGACGCAGCAGCAGCAGCAGCAGCGGGGGCTGAAGTGGAGATAGATCCTGTTGAATTGGAGGCGAGACGTCGAGACCGCAGCCCCTAAAAAAAAAAAAAGAAGAAGAAGAAGAAGACCAAAAAAAAAGTGTCCTCTTCGGGAGTGCGTCAGAGCACGGATGGATATAGTGGATGATGTGTCCGCTGGTTGGATACGACGAGGGATTTGCGATATTACCCCCCCACCCCTCCCCGAAATCAAGACGGGAATTTGGGCAGGAGCGAAGAACTGCATCCTCACCTAGCCTAGCTCCCCTCCTCCTCATCCTCCTCCTGAAGCAGATTTGTTTGTAGGCGATCTCGTTTGGCCCCTTTTCACATGTAAGTATATGAATGCCAGACGTCTGTTTGAAGGGGCAGGGGGTGTCGTGCGTAATGTCTGATCTGAACATACATCTCTGCCATGCGTTTATTTCCGAGCCTGATCATAACAACAATAATAATAATAATAATAATATGCAAATGAAGTTTTACCGCCCTTGTATTGCAAAAGAGGCGTCTTCTATATGAATCACCAACAGACATCAATATGCATGTGTATGTTTTCTTTGCTGCCTAAACACGCTGCTGGTGTTCCTCTTGTCTTCCTCTCAGCGGAATAAAGTCTCTCGGATCCATCGGAGCTCCATAATACAGCAGCACGGATCCAGTTGTTGTGGGTTTTTTTGTCTTTCTTTTTGTCTTCTTTTTTATTTTATTTTTATCTCATGACATAAAATGGCAACCAGCAGTGACCACGGAGGATCAGAAGACGCATTGGGCCGTTGGAGCAGATAACCACCTGATGGGCACCGGAGGACGCGAGCAGAGACCCTTTCGGTCGTAGCTTGTTGACTCGGTGATTTATGATGCTCAACAAATAGAAGGGGCCGCTGCAAGTTGGACACGGCTGCGCATGCGTAACAGGCTCCATGCCGCCGGCCCCCACGCTTCTTCTTTTTTTGTTTAGTTTGTTGTGGTTTTGTTTAATGATGTCATGACATATTGGAGGCCCCGTGTGCCTAAACGGGAAGACAGGCTGATCGATGCCTCCTGTCACGTGGACATGCTCTCGGCGTGGACCTGATTGAGGTGTGTGTGTGTGTGTGTGTGTGTGTGTGTGTGTGTGTGTGTGTGTGTGTGTGTGTGTGTGTGTGTGTGCGTGTGTGTGTGCGCGTGTGTGTGTGTCTGTGTGTGTTGTTCTGACGTCCTCGCATCCACAACTGATTGGTCGAACTGGTTCATTCCTCATTTTCTCTCCGTGCGCGCGCCGAGCTGCAACTTTTTTTTATCCTCTTGGCCTGGATGCACCACGCCGAACCCGCTCATTGACTGCTTAAAACAATAATACAAAAATGGAGTTTGCCATGGTGGGCGCGGACAACGGGTGCAATAGTCGCCTGCCTTACGGGTATGCCCGCGCACGGGAGAGGGATCGCCAGTCGCGAGCGGCGGCGGCTGCGGCGGCGGCTGCTGCCGAGGGTGGCACCGGCGCGGAGGGAGGAGGCAGCGGCGGCGGCGGCGCGGGTTCCACCTCCACCTCCACCTCCTCCTCCTCCAGCGCGCATCTCCTTAACAACCGCCAGCATCAGTCTCGCGCCTCCTCCTCCTCCGCGAGCAGCGGCACCGCCTCGCGCCCCTCCTCCTCCTCCTCCTTCTCCTCCACCTCCTCTTCCTCGCAGCACCAGCAGGAGCCCGAGCAGCAGCACAGAGTTCTCAGAGAGCGGAAAAAGCAGCGCGGCGGCGGACGCTGGAGACGCAGCCGGACGACTCTCGGCGGGGACCTGCGCCACTCGGAGCTGGCGCTGCTCGGATCCGAGGAGGACATGATGATAGAGGAGGAGGCCGAGGGAGAGGAGGAGGAGGAGGAGGCGGAGGGGCAGGAGGAGGAGGAAGAGGAGGAGGAGGAGGAGAGGGAGGAGAGGGAGGAGGGGGACCGGGGAAGCAAGAGGTCGAGCTTTCTGTGTAACATGGATGATGAGGAGGAGACCGGCTCGCTCACGGACAGGCGCCCGCACTCCGGATACGAGAACGCGTACAGCGAGTGCGGCTGCTGCGAGAGAGTCGTCATAAACGTGTCGGGGCTGAAGTTTGAAACTCAGTTCAAGACTCTCGCGCAGTTCCCGGACACCCTGCTGGGGGACCCGGACAAGCGGAGCAGGTACTTCGACCCGCTGAGGAACGAGTACTTCTTCGACCGGAACCGGCCGAGCTTCGACGCCATCCTCTACTACTACCAGTCGGGCGGCCGCTTGAAAAGACCCGCCAACGTGCCGTTCGACATCTTCTCCGAGGAGGTGAAATTCTACGAGCTCGGGGACGAGGCGATCCTCAAGTTCCGGGAGGACGAGGGCTTCGTGAAGGAGGAGGAGAAGCCTCTGCCGGAGGACGAGTTCAAGCGCCAGATCTGGCTGCTGTTCGAGTACCCGGAGAGCTCGAGTCCCGCCAGGGGCATCGCGGTGGTGTCCGTGCTGGTCATCGTCATCTCCATCGTCATCTTCTGCATGGAGACGCTGCCGGAGTTCAGGGACGACAGGGAGTACCTGCAGCCGCGAGGCAACTCCACGCAGCCGGACCACGGGTTCACCCCGTTCAACGACCCGTTCTTCCTCGTGGAGACGGTCTGCATCATCTGGTTCTCCTTCGAGTTCGTGGTCCGCTTCTTCGCGTGTCCCAGCAAGGCGGCTTTCTTCAAGAACATTATGAACTCGATAGACGTTGTATCCATTTTGCCTTACTTCATCACGCTGGGCACGGACCTGGCGCAGCACCAGGACAACGGGCAGCAGGCGATGAGCTTCGCCATCCTGAGGATCATCCGCCTCGTGCGCGTGTTCCGCATCTTCAAGCTGTCCCGCCACTCCAAGGGGCTGCAGATCCTGGGCCACACGTTGCGCGCCAGTATGCGCGAGCTGGCCCTCCTCATCTTCTTCCTCGTCATCGGCGTCATCCTGTTCTCCAGCGCGGTGTACTTCGCCGAGGCGGACGAGCCCACGTCGCAGTTCACGAGCATCCCGGACGCCTTCTGGTGGGCCGTGGTGACCATGACCACGGTGGGCTACGGGGACATGAAGCCCATCACCGTCGGCGGGAAGATCGTGGGCTCGCTCTGCGCCATCGCGGGCGTGTTGACCATCGCGCTCCCGGTGCCGGTCATCGTGTCCAACTTCAACTACTTTTACCACCGGGAGACCGACAACAACGACGACCCGGCGCCGGCGGTGGAGAGCCTGCCGCCCGGATGCCCGTATTTCCCGGACTTTTTACGGAAGTTTAGAGGCTCGCCCTCGGGCTCCTCCATGGGGGACAAGGCGGAGTACATGGAGATGGAGGAGGGGGTGACGGAGTCGCTGTGCGGGCTGGACAAGAGCCCCAGTAAAGGGAACGGCACAGACATAGGCAGGAGGAACAGTACCATCTCAAAATCCATTCAGACTGACGTGTGATTACAAGTAGAGTTTCGTCCACCCCTCCCACCCCCTTTTTTTGTTCTTAAAAAGAAGACGAAAACGCCCTATAAAGATACCGTATGCCCAAACAGCAGGTGGTTTTACGCACGCGCCTCAGACCCCCAACCCCACACGCACAAAGGCACAAACGCACACACTTCACAGGTCACCTATTGGCTTGTTTCATTCTCCCCATCTCAGAATGGGTTCTCCCCCAAAAATTATGATCAATATTCTGACACGAAGGGTCAAAAAAGTCCAGACAAGACGTGGCTATATATGCATTCGCACTTTATGAGTTCCGTCTGTCAATAACAGGGAAGGGTAGGGATGCTTTATTTAAAAAAAACATTTTTTGCTGTCATGCAATAAAGGCAAAATATAATCATTGTTTGCACTATAATATAATTTAGCTCTGGGTTTGGCTGGTTTTCTTTTTTTAAATTTCAGAGACAGAAACTGTAGGCCATGCAAATGGCAATAATTTAGTCATTCTCTGACCACTTAGCGGAAGAATGTTGGACTAACTTCCTCGGAGAGAGCAAACTAAGGATATTAATAACCTCTCTCATGCGCTGCCAATACAAAATTGGACTCCAATAAAGGAGAAGAAGAAAAAAAAGCCAGAGACAGATAACATACTTTTGTGAGTGATCCAACTTTTAGACAAGCTCATTGACAAAGACAGAGGATCTAGACATCAAATGAAACCAGGGCTAGAATTATGTCTGTGACATCTCCACACACACACACACACACACACACACACACACACACACACACACACACACACACACACACACACACACACACACACACACACACACACACACACAGCCTTGTATCGTTGACCCAGTAATATGAGAGCTAAGCACAGGAAACATCAGAGTTTTATTAAAGGAATAAATAATAAATGGCTGGATAAATTACTTTGCCCCGGCAGTTTTTTTTTTGTATGGACCAAGACCCCCCCAAACCTCCCAGCTTCATTTAAACCACCTCAAAAATGACAATATCCCTTTACACGGACGCCGATGGAACGCTATAGCAAAAAAGACTCTGTTGTGGAAGCTCATTGGATGGAGGTGGGGGTTCCTCTCCTGTCCGCTTGGACTTCGTGCACAAAGTGTTTTTTTTTTGGTTTTTGATTCCACTCAAGAGGACTTATGTGATTATCTCCGAGCTCAGAGGACCTCCGGGACGCGGACGTCTTCCAGAAGGTATGTAGCCCGCAGACTGCTGTGTGCCAGTGAGGTGAGAACAGCCGGCGTAGCGGCTCCTCGTCAGTCTGGTGTCTCTGCACAACCCACCAGGAACAAAGATGGTTCCACGTGTGTAAAAATCCTGTGATGGATGACGATGAGTCAATGTTTATGCTACACTCGGGTCTCATGCGTCCAAACAATATCACTGACACATCCTCATTCATATTAATAGGTGTTATTATAAGGAGACACCGGGTCAACCTGCTGTAAAGGTTGTTGTTGTTTTGCTGCAGAGTTCACACTTCCTGTTTTGATGGGCACTCATATCAGAAGATGATTGATTGTAGTTTTTTATTTTGTATTATTGTAGTTTTTCTGGTTTTGTCTCTGCTGTGCAGTCGTCCTCATAGATGAGGTGAGGTGTATGTCTCCACAGATGCAGCACGAGGACATGGTGACACGTGAAGCCCAAAAACATATTACCTCGCCACATTTTCACGTGTCCTTCTCCAGATATAAATTGGATATAAAGTGGATGCTCCCGCTTCTCCCTGAAGAGTGTGATTGACACCTTTGAAGTGTGACGTGGAACCGCGAGGCCTCCAGTGCACAAAACACTGGCAGTGGACTTATACAGGGAAATATTGTGTCCAGCAGTTAAACTTCTGAAATGTAAAACGTGTGCATGTTCATTGACGATTGATTTTCAAGGGAGGAAGGAGGGGACGTCCCTCTTGGATGACTGGACTTTAGTGTGCCAAAATGGTATTAGACACAAATCATTAGTCAACAGCGGAGCATTTTATGGCCTATTACAAGTGTGGAGGGGTGTTAGAGTACAGATGGGATCACGAAAGATGTGAAACTAAAACAAGAACCAATATATATGTGTACATATAAATATATTTTACATTTTTCAGCATTTATTTATAATCCACTAAAACCTTCTGAACTGCTGCTGTCATGAGAATTCTGAATTTGTTTACTTTGCAGTACTTTGCAGTGTTTAGATGAAAGGCACCAGAAGATGCTTTGTGTCGTTCTCCCGTCACAGCGAAGAGATGCGTACAGTAGTTCCAAACACTCCCTCCATCGGGCATCTCAGCACATTATCCCTACATCAGCATATACGTTATTGCACTGTGTGTTTATACCCTCAGAGGAACTCTTCACACAAGATATTTTCAACACCTGCCCCCACAACCAATCACACACAAATGCACCATCGTGGCAAGACGCCAACTCCTCTGGATACCTCACACTTAGCGCTTACATAATGTGGCTTATGGCAAGAGCAATGTGGATTTGTTTCCCCCGAGCAAAGTGCGTGGGTCAGGCGTATTCTTAGGCTTGTAGCCGCTCTGAGCCAACTGTGAAAACAGCGTGTGTCGCCCTGAGCCGGCTGGACGGAGCTGAGCGCTTTGGACTGTCTCGTGGCGCCCCGTCGTCGTCACGTTGAGTCTTTTGTAGTGCAGATTTAGACCGTGCGGCCTTGGCCACGTGACAAAGGGGGAGTTTATTTGCGGTCGTTTCTCGAAAAGGTATTCCGTGCCTGTCAGAGGACGCAGAGGGGAGGTGGAAAGAAAAGGGAGTGTGCGGTACATAATGTCAGACAGAGGTTATGTAATCATGGCACAAGGGAGTCGGGTCCTTGGACAGAAAGGGTATCGCCCGTTTTTGCAAATCAACCAAAAGTTTGAGTCATTAAACGGCTGTAGGGACTACCGAGGTGATCATTTGCACCGATATAACAGGAAGACTTCTGTTGTGTTTTTTTGCGGTGTTGTTTACAATACTCCATACTATATGCAGCGCAAACAGCAGTGTGCCCCAGTGATTCAGGTTTTCTTGTAGAGGGAACTCTAAGGGTCAGAGGCACATTCGTACAACACAGATCCAAAGCTGGACTACCAGCTGGGCAAAGTGGGCAACTCAGGTTCTCTGTGTGCCAATTACGTTGTTATACTTTAAATAATTACTCATTAGTTTGGTAATAAGCATCCCTAATATGTTAGGGATGCTTATTACAGCAGTGTAGAGTATTCACGTGAGTGGCGGGTTATATTCCAGCTGATGAATACTGGTTGGTTTCCAGGATACTGGGCGGAAATGCATCAACCTGGCCTGTAGCCTCGAACCTACTGTTAAATTGTACTCTGCTGGACTCAACCAAACTTCTAACAAGTGCCTTTAATTAGTATTTAATTAACACACGTTAGAGAATTAGAGAAAAGTGTTTTCTGGAGAATGAAGAGTTCGATTAGTTCAAATAAGGCGGCATCTTCCCGTTCTAAAAAGTGAAGACAATGCTGAAGTGCCTTAAACCTGCATGATCTCTCCTGACCACCAGGGGGTGACTCCTATGGTTGTATAGAAGTATATGCTTCATGTGTTAAAGCTGCATTCTCTCTCTTGACCACCAGGGGGCGACTCCTCCGGTTGTATAGAAGTCTATGCTTCATGTGTTAAAGCTGCATTCTCTCTGCTGACCACAAGGAGGTGACTCCTCTGGTTGTATAGAAGTCTATGCTTCATGTGTTAAAGCTGCATTCTCTCTCTTGACCACCAGGGGGCGACTCCTCCGATTGTATAGAAGTATATGCTTCATGTGTTAAAGCTGCATTCTCTCTGCTGACCACCAGGAGGAGACTCCTCTGGTTGTATAGAAGTATATATAAATGACTCTACTTCTCTTGATTTATTCCCTCAGTAAACATTGTAATGTCTCAATCTCTAGTTTCAAGTCTTCTTCAATGCAGCATGATGTTCATTTAGTAAATTATGGTCATTTAGAGTCAAACAGACCATTACGCAAGGGATGCTTTAGGGCGGGGCTAGAAGGTGATTGACAGGTCGCTACCCCGGTGTTGTCGAGTCTGGGAGTGGTCCATGTTTGCGTCTTACAACGCCGCAATTCTAACATTTTGGTTGGCCTAAAAAAGCATAAAAAAACAAGATGGCGACCGCCAAAATGCCAAACTCAAGGCTTCGACACGTCACATTGATTACGTCCACATCTTACAGTCTATGGTACAAAGTCACAAATACAAAATGTATTTCCACCTGCAGTGTTTTTGAACACACAGTAACATCTGGAACCGAAGAGGAAAGCATTGCCTTAATTACCAATGCACTTTCACAGAACTATAATGATCCTCAGCTGGCAAAGGGGGTCAGCGACTGAAAGGTAGAACATCTCCAGAGCGAATATGTCCCAGAGTCCCACAGTGTCGATTAAATGCAACAGGCCAGTGTTCAGGGTCTCCACTGTGGTTACCACGCCGGCATCTCGGTGTTTTACTGCATTAGGCGCCGAGCATCCCATAGCCGACTCTGCTAGATTGAAACAACCTGCTCTGCATAACATGAGCCAAATTGTGCTGACACCCAGGGGTCAAAGTCACGGCTCGCCCCGCTGACAAAGGGCTCGGAGAACGACTCCCTACCTGCAGCCAAGACAATCATCCATCTTCTGCCACTGCTAAAACCTGTTCAGGGTCACAGACGGCTGCCCGGACTGGGCGAGAGGCAGGAAGCACTGTGGACGAGTTGCCAGTTCTTTATGGAGCCAAAATAAAGACAGACAAACACATTTACTCTTATTTCCCCCCCACGAAGGGAATTTAAAGTCTCCAATGAATCTGACCTGAGATGATACTCGACCATGAATGGCGACCTTAAAGTATACGATGATGGATAAGACATCAACCTCTTCAACACATCAGCAATACATCCTTTATGAAGGTTATAATGTTCAGCTTTTACTGAAACTCTTTACATTATGTTGAGACGACGATGCCGCTATTTATTGACCAGGTTTAATTCAGCCTGAAGAAAAAGAAGAAAAAAACAATAATAATAAGTTAAAGTTTACTTTATTTTGAAGGCTGGAATTGAATATGGATCTGATCGATGTGTTGTGTTGTGTTACTCTGAGAGTTTATCAAGTTTATATCAATTGAGGAAGGCCCCAGTAAATATTATAACCTTTCATTAAAACACAATGCAATGAAAAAGCACCACAAACAAAATAACCATTATTAAAGCAGATTCTGCAAATAACTGAACAATCCAAGCTAATTGTATTTGTACTGTTCAGTAAATATCACAAATCTATATTGTTGCATTACTTTTTAGCTGATAATTGGTAAATGGACTCCATGCATGCATTCAGCCTCGTCTTCAGACCGCTCTGAGTCTACAGTGTTTCAGCCACGAGATGAATCATTTTACTTCACTGTTCTCTTCCTCCTGCCTATAATTTACCACTAATAGTGTTATGTGAGGAGGAACCGGAGGGTGGGTGCTATGGTGGTTGAAAGTATTTTTCTATTTTTCAGACGTGAGAATAGACGGTGAAATTAATTGGCGGGTCGTTGCTGTAATAGTAATGCATCATGGGCAGACTGTGTTTTATATTTTACTTCTCCATTTTGAATTCTTAAAGGCAAAGTACACAAAGAACATGTACAAGGAACATTGAATTTTATATGTGCATATTTATTGTATGGTTATTATGGTTGATTAGATTAAAATATTCTTCCTTTAAAAAAAATAAAAAAAACTTGAAACCCTTTTTTAGTTTACATGAGGACAGCCTGTGGTCCTCTTCTTGTGGTGCGGTGCTGCTTTTGTTGCCTCATCGACATCAACCCCGTCAATCAGCTGAATAGTGTGAATTGCGTAACCCGAACCACCGGCAGGAATGTGCACCGCGTCACTCGCATGCTTGTGGACCGACTGAAACGTCTTCCGCGTGCCGAGGGTTAGAATGACTGACGCTTCAACCAAACCTCCTGGCATCCCTTTCAACCAATCAATGTACATTGTGAATTCAAAAGAAACAACTTGGTTTAGCCCACAAACGCAACCTTGGGACACAAACACCGGTCTTGAACGCCGGTCTCCTGCTTGAAAGTCCTGTGTTTGTGTTTGTTTGAACCGTTCCGGTCTTTATTCTCTGGCCGTCTGGTAATGACGCGACTGGGTTCACGCTGCAGTTACTTGAAAGCCCGGTCGGTATCGAGACGAACGAGCCGGCAGCAGAACGCAAACGTCCCCATCTGGAGCCAGTGTTTGATTTGTCCCTTCCGGACCGCTGTAGAAACATGGCGTTCGACTCCGTACGTAGATATCAGCGGCTCATTCTCAGGCAACAAAAACATACTTTTCAGGGAGATTAACCTGATTGGGGGACCCTTTTATATCAGGAAAATCAATAAAAAATCATGGTATAAATCCCTCCCCCCCAAAAAAACAAACATGTTAGGTATCAAATTAAACATAAAAATCAGGGCTACAATAATATATAATCCCAATGTACAACCTCTAAACACAACTCAAACAATAAATAGGATTAGGGGTTAGGGTTATTAGGGTTAGGGCTAGGGCTAGGGCTACACACATGAATGTGATATTCCAATAGATTCCTCCCAAATGCTGCCCACCGTTCCTTTGAGCGCACTACTTGAGGACATGTAACGGAACAACAGCTCTCCGCCATTTTTGCTCTGTTTTTTCATGGAGTCAATAGCATTTCCATGGCTAAATATCTTGTAAACAAGCTTATTAATAGAGTTTGATGTCAATTCAAACCAGATTGCCTTCTTACTTTAGAGAGTATGATTACATTTTTTTTCATGTTTATTCCTTTTTTCATTATCTACCCAAGATCTTCCTCGTCGCCACAGTTTTGGTCTTAAAAAATCTTAAGTAAAGAGGTGGAAATGAAACACCAAAGTATGGTTTACATGTTGTACTACCGTGTCCTTTGCAAGTCCCTTTATCATGTCATGTTGATTGTAAAAAGAAGTGTTATTTTTCCATGGGGATGCACATTCACAATGGCAATGTGTGTCTTCTTTGCATTGTTATAATCATGTGTATTACCTCACTTCTTAACAGTATTATAAAGGTGTACCGTGTGCCATTCTACGAGAGCGAGAGAGGGAGCTGTCAATCAAACGATGTGAATGTGAAAGTACTCACTCAGTCCTGAGGACAGATCTAATCAGTCCAGATAAGAGAAATCACCAAAGGGTGTGTGGGGCATTTAAATGTTGCATCAGCACATTGCTGCCTCCAAAACAACAAAAGGTTGGGTTAACAATTTGTGCAGGATCATTCTTCCTTCTCTTATTTTTTTCCACTGATGCAGCCAGTCATTTTTTCTTTTTTTCAAAAAAAGTAATGATTTTGTGAAAAAAAAAACATTAATCAAGCGAAATTACATAATAAACGCCTGTTAGTTTGAGTAAAGAGTGCACTGTTTTCAGTCAGTATTGTAAATAATCGACCCATAGATGAGCTGTCATAACTCACTGACACAATCTCAGTAACCAAAGCAACAGGAAAAGAAAACAACAACAGAAAACAGAGTGGAATTTCATGAGGCTGGAATGTCTCTCCGTTCATCTGTCCGGCCAATTCATTAATCAGGCCTGATAAAGGCCTGTCAACTCGCTGCCAACACACACAACACACGATCCCAGCTTTAGTCGCCGCGTGAGTATTTACGATAATTGTTGTTCCCTTTTAGAAAAGAGCCGGCTCCAGTTACCTTCTTGTAAAGACATTAACGGGGACGGGACTCATTCATCACTTTCAACTCAAGAAGCCGAGCTGCCGTCCAAACCTCTCGGGTCCGGAGGAAGCTGAGAGAAAGAGTACTGAGCAAGCAGCGAGGTTGAAGACCCGCCCTCCCCCCCAAACAAAGATTATCCAATCGCAGCTCAGCGACCATAACAAGCAATTACAGGCCTGGCAAGCTGAATATTTAAAGGGTTCGGATAATGGTGTCCATCGGATTTCCAAAACCAAGAACACAAAAGCAAACCCGTTGGGAAAGGATTAAACAACTCCGAACTCGTTAAATAAGATTCTTGATCGGAGTCAAAACAGAGAGAAAGCACGCGCAGGGCGGCGTGGGCGTGTTGGCGGATGCGTCAAACAAACACGGGACTTTCACCCAGGAGGCCTCTGTTTGTGTCCTACTTGTAGACTAGTTGTTAAGTGTAAGTTTAAACATCCATCAAACATCTCCAGTTTACAAAGTTAGTATCCAGTTTTACCAGTCACAGTACAACCTTAACCATGGTGAAAAAAACTGACTTGTGGCCCGTTTTTTTGACAATTGATGGCAGAACTGTAAATGCCCGCAGTTTTCAATTCTTACTATTTTGGAAAATGTGAAAAACGTGGCATGCTGTTTGAAAATGTAAGCTAAGTAGCCCAAAGAGGTAAATAATTCATATCTTACAAGTTACCTTGCCATACTTAGAACTCTCGGACCAAACATCTCTCCACTGCAGTTCAAGAACAGGGCTTCTTTCAGACAACTGGTCACTTCCCATTTTTAAAACACTAAAAGGGTTTTCCCCTAAGCCTCCAGGAAGAGCGCCAGACTTTGAAGCCAATTCCATGTCGTAGTCAAACCTCACAATTACCACCGGATGCAAAAAGACTGTTTTACACAGAACTACATTGGAAAAGAGACGTCTGCAAATCAAATGTTTGAGGTGAATCAATTTCCCAATACAAACACTTGAATAGCCCTAAATTAAATCATAAAAAGCTATTTTCTTTGAATGAGCCAGAGGCTGGACTCGTGGCTGGTTAGGAGGAGGGTCAATGGGACTTCCTCATCTGGCCCAAAGGATGCGTACGTTCCAAGGATGATCACGGACGTTTACAAAAACGACAACTTGCCCTTTCGTTGACCAACCAACAGGCAACTGGGCAACCTCGTAATCGCTACCAAGACTTTTGTTTGTCGCCTCCCGTTTTCCACGTGAACAAAACGTTCACGGTCGGGATGAAAGGGGTAAGTTTAAGCCAGCCGGTGGTTTCCATGCGGCCGCTGCATGACGTCCCTCTATTGAAGGTCAGCAACCCGAGTCTCTGCACGACTCCACTGTATCCCCCTGCATCCGAGGCTTTATTACGTTACTTCATTACAGAACGTGTAGATTGTATTGCTAATTACACTTGTGCCTCCGTGTTGGGTTTCTCCCCCTGCAGGAAACATATCTGCTGCTGTTGTGTGCTCACGCTATATTGCCTTACAGTTATAAAAAAAACACACAAAACAAAACAGCAGTTGCTGGCAGATGTGAGATGAAAAATAGATCAATATTCATGATGATGAGGTGCGGTGCTCCACCTGCAGTAGACACAGAGGTACGAGTGGTCAAAATGTTGAATAAGTTCGCCGTCACACAGACAATCTGGGGCAACAGAGGATTACAGATTTGGGAAAGGTAAGCGTTTCAAAGATTTGTCATATCAAGTTTAGGCTTCTTTTTTTTTTTCTCATTTTCCAGAGTGCTACCTAAAATCCCACAGCGCTGCGCTTAAAAAAAAAAAAACAAGCTTGAGATTTGATTTAAATGGAGCAGCTGCTCAGCCGTAAAAAAAAAAAGTTTTCCTCTCCCGCTACCTGTGAGGATGAGCTTGTGAGGCAACCCTGCTGCTTCCTGTAAACTTTCGAAGGGCCGCAGATGCTGATCACGCTGTGGGAATCAAGAAGCACACACACACACACATACACACACACCTACACACACCTGCGCGTGTCCACAGCGTCATTGGCAGGGTGAACTTGATAGCCGTGCATGCACTTCAGGAGTCCTCTGTTGCACAGTGTAAAGACCCGGCTTTCTAAACGTTATCAAGTACATGTGTTGAGTTTCCTCTTCAGGTAACGCTGGTTTCTTGGACAGGAGGAAGCACTTTGAAACGCTTATCGAGTGTCAGTTAACCCACTGCCTTGAACAAGAATAAAGGTTTGAAAAGAGGATGAGAGAAAAGGACTAAACAAAGCAATAAAGTACCACTATGTATACATTTTTTTAATGATAAATAACGATCCAGTGAAGTCCACCGCAAAGAACCAAGGCTTCAACCGATGCCCTGTCGACCGATTCCAAGACAGCAAACTTTATTCCTCTCTTTGACCTTAACGAAGGTTCTTACCTTTTAGACTAAAAGCCCTCGACACATCCAGTTCACTGTGTGACTGTTAACCAGAGGAGAGGAAACTCAATAAAAATAGCTTCCAGACGGACTGCCAGGGTCAATGGGATCTCTGTAGCTGGTCGTCCTTTCCGAAATGAAAAGTCTGGATGTGGATTATTCCGCAGGTCCGTAGTGTTAATTCGCCCCCCAAGGTGCTCTCATCGTCCCCCAACTCTCTAAATAAGCATGCGGTGCATTTGATCTCCATACAGCACACCACCCTTATTTTGAAGTGGTTGAAGCACCACATGGAAGTCTGTGGGTCTGGGCACGAGATCGTACGTGACACAAACTCTCACTGTGTTCAGAAAGATGTGGTCATATCCAGTTTTGTTGCTCCTGTGACGTCAGATGAGGCCCGTTAAAGCTTGTTTTTGTCAAAGCTGAAATTAGTTTGTGGTGTAAACTAACCCGACATATGCAAATGTCTGTGTTGGGACTTTTGTTTAGCACTTTCTTAGTTGGTTGTCCGACGTCTTTGCCCGTCAAAAGAATCAATCCATTATTGATTCATTAGATTTTTGTTTCCATAATCTCTCAGTAGCTATCAGACCTTCGGTCCGGTCCTGTCGACCGTGTGCTGTTAAAGCAGTTTGCCTAAAAATACCTCATGATGAGATTAGACAACAGACAAATTATCCTGTTCGGTGCACAAAAGACTCATCGAGGACAAACCAAACCTTTCGAAATGGGGACGGCGGCATTACTGCATCAGTCATAAGGCAGCTGTGCATTTCAATGAATTATAACACACAAAAAGACCTTGTAGGTTTATAACCATGGAGCTTTTTCTTTTTTCCCTTTTCGATCAACACATCTGCTCTTTGGACGCTGCTGAATAATGCAGCCCAAATAACAGGAGTCGGCTTTAGAGAGGCCCTGACTAATGATGAGTCATATTACATTATTAATGCAGGCCTGCTATATTAGGCCAAAGCATACGGACGGCTCATGCAGCCTTAACTTTTAGCAACATCCGACCTTACAACATCTCTACGGGACCTTCCACTGTAACATTTAATGAAGAGGAATATTGTTTAATTAAATTAAAAGGTTTGCTAATGAATGTTGTTTGATTCAGATCATTATTACCAATTATTACCAGAATTTCTGAAGAGCTTCTCCAGCCTCGGTCGTTGTTTTGGATACACAGGCCTCATATATATCTATAGATATATATATATATATATATATATATATATATATATATATATATATATATATATATATATAACAGGTGGATAATGTTGCTCCTCGACTCGTGGATGTGTAAAAAAGTCAACTTCTTGCCAACACATTTGCTGCACGAATCATATCGTATTTAACACATTGGGGTTGTGTATCCTGTGTGTTGTTCAGTAGTCACTTAATGACTACAAACACATGAATGCAGCATCGAGGTAGTTCTCCTAAAAAGGTCGAGGGGAAAGTGACACACGTCTCAGCCGATGAATCATTCAGCGCATCACCATCGCCTCTAGTTGACGGAGCGACTCGTGCAGGACGGCGGACACGCGAGACGACACGCGAGACGACACGCGGCGATCAAACTGGCTGAGGAACATGTTTTTCCTTCTCACAGTGCAGAAGAGCAGAGAGCACAACGTGTGTGATTGCCAGTGACTTAAACTGCACACCAGTCTGGATATCTTTGGATATCCCACAACCTTTTCTGGTGTCTGAGTATCTCAACACCCGCTACATGCTACATACTACAGCTACATGCTAGCAAAACAATCCCCCCTCTTCTGCTTACTTATCTTTTTTATTGTTTTGTTGTTGCTCCAAAACCCATTTGGGGTTTTTTGTCGCATTCCTTCCTCGGTCTGTCAAGATAGCAGCGGCTTGACGAAATGTTTTCAATGATTACATCTCACCCAACTGTCAGCGAGCGCCGCGCGCCGCCGTTATCTCGCAGACAATACGGGCGCCCGGCAAATCCCTCACTCGTGGCGCTATTAAACGAGAGGCAACTTCAAGATCCAGATCGGATCGGAGCTCTATTCACTGCTACGTATACAACCGGACACTTTTTTTTTTCTTCTTCTAGTTCTGGACAGCCTGGCGACCGTTAATGTTAAGTGCCGATAGGTAATATCTGGTTATACAAGCGCCCGCGTGAGCAGTCAACACGTATTAGACTCAGACGACCTCAGCGTTCACCCCGTGCTCGGTCGAGGCCGGCGAGGACGTGAAACACAAATCCTAGATGAGCCCTGGATCAGAGGGTGGGTGGGGTGGGGGGGTGGGGCGTCTCCTCCCCGTATCGATCGCTCTTATGTAAACTTGAGCCCTGCTCTCCGACAGTGGAGCTTTTCTGCCCGGGCATCGATTGTACGTGCAGGGGGGGAAAGAATGGCCGCCACGACCAAACCTCTGCAGAACCTCTCTCTCTCTCTCTCTCTCTCTCTCTCTCTCTCTCTCTCTCTCTCTCTCTCTCTCTCTCTCTCTCTCTCTCTGCTCTGCTGCTTTAGAGTGACTACATGCTTTTCATGTGGAGTGACTAATGTTCGCTCTGAAGAGCCCCGGGTGTATCTCGCTGTGCGTGCATTTGTGTGTGTGTGTGTGTGTGTGTGTGTGTGCACGCGCAAATGCTGTACGCAACCAATCGGCAGGCTGGGGCCTTGACTCGCTTACATGAAGATGAGTCAGATTCGTGGTCTGCAAAGACCGAGATCCCCCCTCCACCCACACACACACACACACACACACACACACACACACACACACGCATGCTTCATCTCGATCCAGGCAAATGGGTTTGATTTGTACTCGTGAACGGGAGTCACTGCGGAGCGTAATGCCCGGCGCTAATGCGTACGCGTGTAAGGACACACGGGTTAGAGGTCCACTGAGGGCCCGGGCGCCTGGTTTTGGACTTAAAAAAATCCGGAGATCGTGTGGAACGGTGGGAATCTCAAGGGTTCTAGAGACACGCGATCGTCTTTGTCTCGTCCCCGAAACGCCCTTATCGCTCATGAGGGGGTCATTGTCGTATCACAACGCCGCTCTATATCACGAAATAGCATGTCTAACAAAATGAATCGTCAACAACCCGATGGTAAAAGGATATTTTTTATACTTCTGTGTGAATCCAATTCTTGATAAATTAAAAGTAGTCACTACTTCAGTTTTTCCTCGTGTCGTCAAGAATTTATGAGCAATAAAAGCAGTTTCAAGTGAGATTATAGGTGAAAAATGAACGAATACTTCCAGCGTCACAGCGACTATGTCTACATGCACACAGATACAGACGATAAAGAAAAGATTGGGGGTGATTCCATAAACACAATTCAGATTTTGATGAGAAACTTGAGTTACAATTTGCTTTTTATGATCAATTTAGACGACGTATTTGTGGATGACGGTATCTATTCACTCGTGAATTAAGAAAAAAACTGATATCAATAACTCAAAAACATCTCTCTAAGTAAAAAAAAAACAATCTGTACTTCAGATTTGTTCAACATCCCCTGAGCATTAGCAGTAAACGTGATACGTGGCAATAAATTATGAAATGTTAGATTTTACAAGCACTCTGTTTCCCTTGTGCACGTGGATGCACAGTGTGCACGTGGATGCAGAGTGTGCACGTGGATGCACAGTGTGCACGCTGTTCCTCATTGATTTCATCACGTATTGGTAGATGTCTGGAGTCTCGTATTTGCGTTGCACCGTAATAAGGTAATTGTTCACTGGTTAGCGGCGGTTAAAGTATAGCGGCGTAAAAAAAAAAAGACCATCATTGTCCTCGCCGCCGCTCTCTTCAGGGCATTGTTGCTGTGAGGAGAAATAAAGAGCCGAGGGGAAGGAAGAGCTTTTTTATATTAAAAAAAGAAAATAATTCAAAGCAGCAGCTGGCTAGCGGGCGAATCATCAATCAACGATTTCTTACACACATTATCTTTTCCCCTTGCCTGTGTATGCTATTTATTTGTTTTCCTGATAACTTGACAGGAGGCGTAATTGCTGCTGGGATATTGTTCACTTTAGAGAAGAGGAAGAGATATGTTTTGCCACACAGAAGAGAGAGAGAGGGTGTTGAGGTGCATGCTGGGAGTATACTGCGTAGCCACTTTGACTCCCGAGCATTTTGGTTAAGGTCACAAAGATCGTGTTTTTTGGTTAAACGTTAAAGCAAACACATTTCTTCTCGAGCTTTAAGTCACTGATGATTTATTAATCTAAGACCAACATATTTGAGTGCCAAAACATAACCAGAGAAACGAGCAGCGTGAGACCAGAGTAAAACAATAACACATAACGGCCAGAAAAACAGCAAAATGTGTTTTTAACACAACAGTTTCTATGCGGGAATAAAACAAATAAGACATAATGTGTTACTTGGTGATCTTTCTACGGTGCTGGTAGGTGTTTGGTTATTTTTTTGTTTCCAGTCTTTGTGCTAAGCTACGTTAGCCGGCTGTCGATGGTTGCTTTAATGTGAACACATTGCTGGAAAAAGGTTGTAGTTGCAACAAGTGGAAAATAAATTGCAAGCGAGAAAACAGTGAACATATATTCACTTTTCACCATTCAGCACCAGACAGATATATACATATATATTATGTTCAGTCAATTGAATGATTCAAGTTTATTGAAAGAAAATGTATTGTAAATATTTTGTTAAATAAGTAGTCATGCAATTCATTTATTTTGAGCAAAAACGCCAAACATTTCAGTCTTCAAATCTGAAAAAGTCACCAGTCTTTTGGTTTAATGTGGAAGTGAGTTTTATACTTTATGGTTTTTGTCGGTCAGACAATCCAAAGCGCTTTAGGTTACTGACACAGACATGTTTCCCAGTTTTCTGATGTTTTATTGACTGAACGATTAATTGATTAATCAAGAAAATAATCTATTTATGCAGCTCCACTGCAAATAAGTTGTTCATAAATTTAACTTGTGGGCTGCTGTGTCAATCTGCATTCTGCCAATATTGAGAGGAAGCATTGGGACGACACAATGGAGGGGTAGTGGTGATGGGATCGAGCGACCGGTCCTCTAAATGTCGGCTCGTGTCTCTGGTACCGACCGGAGAAGTCACGTTAGCTCAAACGCTCCTTGGATGTAAACCTGAGACCTGTGAGATTAACCAAGCTGCTGCGCCGGTTCCCTAGTGGCGCATCGCAGCCTCCCCAATTTCACACACACACACACACACACACACACACACACACACACACACACACACACACACACACACACACACACACACACACACACACACACAATCCACCGACTTCCACGGTCTCTGTTTCACCTCTCTTCAGATAATGTGTTACCGCTCCTCTCTCTCTCTCTCTCTCTCTCTCTTCTCTCTTTCTCTGTCTATTCTCTCTCTCTTCACTATATATTCTCTCTCTTCTCTCTGTCTTTCTCTCTCTCTCTCCCTATCTCTCTTCTCTCTCTCCATCTATCTCTCTGCTCTTCCTCTCTCTGTCTTCTATCTCTTCTCTCTCTTCTCTCTCTCTCATCTCTCTCTCTCTATTCTCTCTCCATCTCTCTCTCTGCTCTTCCTCTCTCTCTGCTCTCTCTCTTCTCTTCCTCTCTCTTCTCTCTCTTCTCTCTCTCTCCATCTCTCTCTGCTCTTCCTCTCTCTCTTCTCTCTCTCCATCTCTCTCTGGTCTTCCCCTCTCTTCTCTCTCTCCATCTCTCTCTGCTCTCTCTCTTCTCTCTCTCCATCTCTCTCTCTGCTCTCTCTCTTCTCTCTCGTTCTCCATCTCTCTTTTTGCTCTTCCTCTCTCTCTCTGCTCTCTCTTCCTCTCTCTCTCCATCTCTCTTTCTGCTCTTCCTCTCTCTCTCTTCACTCTCTCTCTCTCCATCTCTCTCTCTCTGCTCTTCCTCTCTCTCTCTGCTCTCTCTTCCTCTCTCTCTCCATCTCTCTCTCTGCTCTTCCTCTCTCTCTCTCTGCTCTTCCTCTCTCTCTCTCTCTCTCTCTCCATCTCTCTCTCTCTCTGCTCTTCCTCTCCAATTAGTGAGTTCTGGATGTCTTCTTTTGAGGCGAGAGCACGCGATTCATTTGTATTTTCTGCAGCTTGATGTAGGAGAATCCCTCACCTGTGAGTTACATCTCACCGGCCCTGCAGGAGCCAGTGAGGACGGCGCTGCTGTTCAATGTGTGTGAAGTACTGGTGGGCTATTTGACCCTTTAAGTGATTCAGAGATCATCTATTTTAAGTGGCTTGAATAATAAACTGACTGCGTTGTTTATTTGGTTTCATCCTCTCGTTGATGTCTCGTCGGCTGCAGCTTGGACTGCTTTGCTGCAGAGTTGCGTTTCCATAATATTCAGTAGTTGATTTTTTTTGCAAATGAGACACGCCATGTTGTCCAAACAGGACGTGGAAATAATGTTCCCAGTTTTTGGCTTCGCTCGCACCTCCCCGGGTGAAGGAGCGTCTTTATGTTCAAGGGACTTTGCCGTTTCATTTTCCTTGGGCCGGATCCACGCAGCTATTTTGGAAGCCTCTCCCTGACGTCTGTTGGATGATGCAGAGAAACCACAGCGTCCCTTTTAGGATTTTTTTGTTTTACTTCTCAGGCCACTAACAGTAAATCCTTTCTCCCTGCAGCCAGCTCCCGGTTTTCAGACGGTCACGGTTTTCTTCCTCTTCATTAGACGTCCGACTCTGTGCAGTTGGCAGATTTAAATTGCCAACCGCAGCAGCGACGGAAAATTCCATTTAATTTTTTTTTCTACATCACAAATGGCTGATTTGTTGATTTGTCCCGCAGCCACGTTATCTCCTTGTGTGGGCCAGAGATCTTCTTCTGCCCGCGATATCAAGAAAACTTAAACACCAGAGGGAATGAGAAAAGTTTTGCTCGAATGTTCGACAACCGACACACAGAAGTCAGTTTAATTACGCTCCTTCACCTCTCCTGTCCTTTTAATATCATGTCTAATATATCTGAAGCCATCATCTGTACTTCATAATTTACACCTCGCTTTTATTGCTTCTGAACTGCCTCTTTAACTGCGACTGAGACAATTAGCTAAATCTGTCATCAGTGCAGATAATATCCTTCCTTCACCTTAATCTCTTCTTTCACACCATTTTGGTTCATCACTAATCTCGGCTGTATCACTCGGCGACGTCTACGATCGTAAAATTGTGCTTCATCTTCGACGGGATCGCAACAGTCAGAGGTTTTGTGTTAAGTATCAACGTTTGGTTCGGATGCTGAAGCTGTTGATGGCGATGAAGCTGTACTGTGCAGTGGCTATGCTTCTAATGCCGAGATCGCACAGCATCCTGTGCAACACATGGCACTCTGCTGTCACCACACTGTCACTGCGTCGACATCTGATAATCTGAATATAATTCATAATCTTTCCACACACGATGAGCTTTCCTTCTGGTGCAGTGTGTCGGCATGCGGGGAGAGACGTGTGATTAGTCATCTCCGTGTTTGCCTCTGTGGGTTTCCTGTGAGCTAATTGGAGCCCTCCCATGTGTCCCGGCTGAAGAAGAAGAAGAGAAAAAAACGGCGCGCTTGCGGTTAAAAATAGGTGCAGCATTTCCTGCCGTGTTTCAGAAAGAGCCACCTCGGCTCCACGGGTTAGTTCTGGTGGCGGCCGCTTTGTCTGAAATAGAGCGTGTGAAAGTGCGAACAAAATACATTATGCACTGAAATACTGAAGAAGAAGAAAACAAGGGAGGTGTTGTAAAATAACACAACAAAAACACAAATCTGTTGACTGAATAGTCAATTTCATCCCAGTGGTATGGAGGCCCAGAGGGGACTTTATTGAAATGAAAATGACAACTTGAAAATGTAATTCCACATATACACTGCCATGTCACCACACTGTTTTGGTGTCACAAATCAGTTTTAAGCATCGCTTTCTATTCATCTGGAAGTGAAAGTCTGGCACACTGAATGCACCTCGCACCGTTAAAGATTCTAAGGCCAGTCCACTTTTCTCAGTTCTGACGAGTCAAGTCTATGCGGAAGTGTCTTAAAACCTGCATTACCTCTCCTGACCACCAGGGGGTGACTCCTCAGGTTGTATAGAAGTATATGCTTCATGTGTTAAAGCTGCATTTTCTCTCTTGACCATCAGGGGGTGACCCTTCTGGTTGTATAGAAGTCTATGCTTCATGTGTTATAGCTGCATTCTCTCTCCTAACCACCCGGGTGGCGACCCCTCTGGTTGTATAGAAGTCTATCCTTCATGTCTGATGGCTGAATTCTTTCTCCTGACCACCGGGGGTGACCCCTCTGGTTGTATAGAAGTATATGCTTCATGTGTTAAAGCTGCATTTTCTCTCTTGACCATCAGGGGGCGACCCTTCTGGTTGTATAGAAGTCTATGCTTCATGTCTGATGGCTGCATTCTTTCTCCTGACCACCAGGGGGTGACCCCTCTGGTTGTATAGAAGTATATACTTCATGTCTGATGGCTGCATTCTCTCTTCTGACCACCAGGGTGAGACTCCTATGATTGTATAGAAGTATATATAAATGACTCTACTTCTCTCTTGATGTATTCCCTCAGTAAACATTGTAAACATGAGCTTATGTCTCAATCTCTAGTTTCAAGTCTTCTTCAATACAGCATGATGTTCATTTAGTAAATTATGGTCATTTAGAGTCAAACAGACCATAAAGCAGGGGACGCTTTAGGGGCGGGGCTACAAGGTGATTGACAGGTCTCTGCCGCGACCAGAGACGTGTACATCGTCTCTACGTCACTACTCCACATTCCAAACATGGTAACAATCTCCGTGAAGTAACAGATTCTATCTTAAAGAACAATATTTTGTGAACAGCTCTGCTGGCTTTGCGTATCTTTCACATAAATGTTATTTATTTTTATTATGATCCAGACTGTTCCGCATAGCATTGAGCCAGGTTCCTGCAGGCTGCAGCCAGTATATCCGACAGCAGCAGAAAACGGATTTACTTTAAATTAAACGTATGCAGGTTCAGCCGGAACTCCTGAGATTTAAGTGACAGGTATGACATCGCCCGACGAGACTTCTAGTTTGTTTAGCGTTGTCGAAGTAGATACTTTTTTTTGTTTCTGTGTCTTTTTGTGTGTGTGTATGTGTCAACGTATCCTCCCTGCTCACAACCCTCGTGCCCCGCGTGTCAGACTTGATCAATTGCCTCTATGTGATGTTGTTCCAGGGTTGCATTCATTAGGTTGAAAACACTCTCCCTACGGATCGGGTGGAGGGCACAATCAGTCATGAAAAACCAAAACCAGTGTTTGTGGTAAATGTAATCATCATCACGGAGACAGGAATCTCTGATAGGTTCTATTTGCCTGTGGAAAACACTATCCTCTAAGTGTGTGTGTGTGTGTGTGTGTGTGTGTGTGTGTGTGTGTGTGTGTGTGTGTTTGTAAAAAACAACAACATCTGTGTGTGTACATTTGTACTTTTTTCCCCATATTTCACCCTTGGTTTCGGAAAATATGTGTTTTTGGAGAGCTGCATTTTACAGTTTTTTCAAACGAGAAAAGGGAAGGCTTTAAAAGAAAAAAAAGAAAACTAATATATGAATGACTTTTTGTGTGACCGCACATTCTGCAGTGAAATTGGGCTGCTGAACAGCAACAAGGCGGCTCATGATATCGCTGTCGCGCTGCATGCTGTTTTTAAGTGTCTCCGTGTCACAGCTGGGGAGCGGGGGTTTAATCCACAGCAAGGGGCTGAATTATGCATTACACTGAGAATATTACACCGTGTCTATTTAAATGCAGCGCTTGCCCTGTCTTCTCTGTCTGCAATTGTTTCTGCAGCTACTCGACTGTGATGCAACACGAGGAGAAGAAAGAACAGCTACTTTGGGATTAGATGCAGATTTCTTTCTTTTTTTTAACCGTTTTTACTCTGAGGTTCAAGGTCATTTTATGGATAATGTTTTTGGGCATGTTGTGCATATTTTGTAGACTCTCAGGTTCCATGTCTGTGGTCTCTTTGTGGACACACATTTATTGTAATGACCTATGATCCCTGCTGGGTGAGCAGAAAGAGAAAATATTTAAATATATATATATATATATATATATATATATATATATATATATATATATATATATATATATATATTATTTTTATATTTCTTATTTTATTTTATAATATTATAATATAATGTTATTAATATATCTATTTTTAATATTTGTATTATATATACAGTATATATATTAACTATATATATTTACTTATTATATATATATATAATACATATATTTATTTTATTTATTTATGATTATATATTATATGTATTCTTTTATTTTATAAAATTATAATATAATGTTATTAATATATATATATTATTAATATTTTTAATAAGTTTATGTGTATTATATATGCAGTATATATATTTATTATATAGATATTTACTTATTATATATATAATACATATATAATAAATACATATGTATATATATATATATACATATATATATATATATATATATATATATATATATATATATATATATATATATATATATATATATATATTGATGTAAACGTGCCATAATGTTCATTTGGTTTAGTCTCTCTCTGTGATGAGGAAACAGCTTGAGATCCTGTGTGATGTCATCGGCCTGCTGCCTGTAATCCACTTGGATTCCATGCAGTGAGGTTTGATTACATGTACGCAGAAGCTAGATGACAAGCGCTGGAGCCCGTGCCAGCCGTGTTCGTGTAATCGGAGGTGTTTATCTGAAAAGTTACCGAGTATCACATCGCATGCGTGAAGCCGGGCGGAAACAGACTGATGAGAAAGAGTGGTGACAGAGAAAAGTCAAAGTGTGCCAAAAAAGAACATTTTACTTAAATGTTTTGTCCGACTTTGGTGATTCTGGCTCAAACTATAGTTTCTGCACTTTCTGTGTCTGTGACTGACAGCAGAGATACTAGTCTTCACCAGGCAGTGGGCAGAGTGAAGAGCAGAAGGCAGCTGAAGGAGACTCTACGGACTACTGTACTTAATCAGAGTGTACCCAAAAACAATACTTACCCTCCTCGTCCCAGTGGGGTTGAAATTCAGACGCGAACAAAATCAACTTTTTCATCTCTCGCCTTTACAGTAAGATTGTCGCTGCCATAACTTCTGAATCCCACTAGACATGAGTTGTGGAGGTCAGATTTGGGGTCAGTTTGGTTCAACTTTTGGTTCAACAAAAAACTGTTCATTGGAAACTGTTCATTACCGCCTCTTGGTGGCGAGCCTCCGCCAAGCCGTTTACATCCATGTCTGCCATTTTATCCAGGACTTTTCTGCCAAATAGATATTGTTGAGTCATGGTGTCACAGTGAAGGAATTCCCGTGACCTTTGACCGGACAAATTGGGAATTGGTTCCTCCGTGAGTCCAGGTGGATGCTTGTGCCAAATATGAATGCGTTCCCCGAGATATCGCGTTCACAAGAACAGGCAAACATACGGACGGACGGACGGAGGGAAACCCAAAACCATAATGCCAAAAAAAACATGGCGTCCTGCTGCAGGAAAAGAACCAGGAAAGACAGACGGGTATGCACACAGCTATGGAGGCCTCCCTCCCGCTCATGTACACTTTGCAGCACAGAGATAAAATCTTTCTGCTCTGAGCGATTCACGTCTGAGTCCAGAATGAGGCCTAACGACAGCCGGCCCATTATCAATCAAGTCATAATCGGGCTTACCTTTTATATCGCCGCAATTAACCTCAAGCGTCCAATCAAGCCGTAAAAGACCTTCCTCAATCAGCTGTTTGCAGAGCCAAGTCTTTTCCTCCCGACTCCTTCACCTTCTTTCTTTCTCTTGATAATGAAGTCCAAATGTTTGAATCCGCTGACTTCACCAGATGTGAAGCACTTCTTCCCCTTTTGGGGTTTCACGCCAGAAGGAAAGATGATCTGCTATTCAGGTGTATGAAATCAAGCAAACAGACGTCATGTGTGCGTAGTTGACGTAGTCGAGAGTACGAACAGACGTACTTTGGGTAGTTTGTCAGAAACGTGACAGAAGAGCAGCTGCCGTGTCTGTTTGAGCGGCCAAACAAACTCGCATTGTTTTAATAAAGACGTCAGTCAACAATGTGGCTTTTTCTCCAGCGTGCCATGAGCGGTTTTCCACAGCAGGGACACGGTGAAGCTGCTGCGTTGCTCTATATATTTATTGTTTAAAAACTGATTGACTGATTTAAGAAGAAAAAAGGAACAAAAGCTCCCGTTGTCTTGTCAGCGCTGACCTCTGTGACGAACACATTGCATTCCCTGTGACGGCGTCACAATAAAACACCGTCACGCCGTTTCAAATACATAGAATGGATAAATGATTATGGCTTTTAAAGGGCCAGAGCACCAAATGAACCACTTGCTTGCTTTAACATTAAGCACGAACAGAGTTGCTGAGCGTTGTTGTTGTTTTTTTAAACTGATCGGATCCGTACAATTGAATTATATCTGTGTGGCTTTTATGCTGATGCAGGTTTTGTCTCCCTTTAAGTGGTGGTAGCAATTACAGAGTGTACAGTAGAAAGGGAGGAGGAAGCAGTAGAAGAAACAGGAGGTTGTAGAGCAAATAAAGCCCAAAATCTAAAATTAGGATGCCTCTGTCGGGCCGACACTGACTCACATAGCTGGATCGGGTATCGGTAACAATGGGGCAGATCTACTCAATTAAATTATATTCCAGGCTGGTCTCATCCACTATTTGGAGCTATACCCACAAACAATAATGTGCCGTAATTGGTAGATAGAAGAAGAACAAAGACACACAGGAAGGGCGGGACTTCAGGGTCCAAGAAACGGCGATCCTCCGGCCAGAAGACGTGTTGTTGTTGTTGATTTATTTGTCACGCAACTCATGCGATGTAGTTCCATTTCTGTGGTAACTACAACCCAAATGTTGCCTCAACCAAACCAAGTAGTCGTGTTGCCTAAACCCAACTGAGTTGTTTATTTTAAAAGGACTTTATGCATGTAACGAGAAGAAATTGACACTTTCGTATATGCAAAAGCACGCAATGCACAATAGAACCCTTGTATGAGGATACATTGTATCTTTACATACTACACACATGATGTACTGGAATTTGATGCTGCATTATAAAATGTTCACGCTTGAATTGTAATCCCTGTTCATGAAGTTGCTGGTGCACAATTTTATTTAAGTGATAAATGACAATTTAGGTATATATTTGTTACATTTTCTTTTGCAAAGTTAGGAAAGAAATGTTTAAGTCGAGCCCGACGTCGCCTTCCTCATGAAAGAATGATCCCCGTCACCTCTGCACAGTGAGGCATTCATCTTATTAATTAAACACCGGTATCAGATCGGCCGGTCCCCAAAGCCCGAAGGTATCGCTATCGGTATCGGGGGACTATCAGTGCGTCCCCTAAATCAAATTTATAAAAAAAAGGCTTTTTGAAATGAGAGCAGAAGGAGCTCAGGAGAGAGCAGTTCAAAGAGACGGAGGTGTTTGCGAGGAGCCGCATCTCCCTGGGTTTCATGAAAGCACCGCGACGCCTTCAACGCAAACATACAGTATGTGCTCTGTGTACGGAAAGCTAGAAAAACACTTTATTCTAAAAGCATGAAAGGATTATGTGAAGGAGGGAGACAGAGGTTTGACATTGAAGGAGAGCGATGGGGATAATTGACTGTCCTCCGCTCACACAATGAAGGACACAATGGAGCATCCTTACCTGAACCTTTTGGCAAGAAAAAGAAAGAAACGATTTTCAAAATATCACCTCGTTAATTTATTGACACAACAACATACGCTGAACAGCTGTCAGCCAAAGCAGACTGATACTTTATTCTCTCTCTCTGTAACAAACGGCAGTTTATGCATTAGCTTATGGAGGAAAAGTGTTTCTCTTGATCTGAGCAGGAACAAACTACCACCTCTACTTTTAAACAAGTGGAAATAAGCGTGAACAGATTAAATAGGAGCCCGGCATCACTATTATTACAGGTGGACAATACTGATTACACACCCGGGGCTGCAAAGAGAATCGGTATCAGCAAATAAAGAGGAACAAACCAGCTCCCCTCTTTTCTTTTCAATTTAAAATCGGAGACGTTATCATTCAAAATCATTTTAAGATTGAGCCAATTTCTCTTCTCTTTTGAGGATTTTATTATTACAACGCATCAGCCTAATCACGTTCAATTAGTCTAATCCACGCAGCAGACACCAACGTATTAAACCAAATGGATACAGGCTTTTCAAAATAAACTTCCGTCTTCGCAGGGAACGACTTTGTTTGGTTTAGGTGACTGAAATATCGTGGTTTGGGTTAAAATACCTTCGGATGTTGCGCTACATGACTAAAGCGTTCTCACGTTGTTACTCCACCCTGAGCTCCTCCCTCTGTGGCGTTTGCCGCCCTCTGAATTTTGATTGTGGTAAAGCGGAATAAATACCATTTCATTTTGTGGCGTACAAAATGAAATACAGGGCATTACTTTTCACAGGTACGATCGGCGTATGAGAGCAGCCTGAAGATGCAGCTGTAACACAATGTTCCCCAGCCAAACAACTCACTGTGTTACTCTGTCACAGATTTAATATCGCTGCACTGTGGCCTTCCGTGGATTATTGCTTCATTATTTATCCCAAATAACCGAGAGCTGTGTCGAGCTGAGCTGAGTCAAACCAAACGGGTCAATGTGTGACTCACCGCACTCGTGTTCATGCTGGGCGGCTTTACACATTCGTAATAACTGAAATATGCCAAGTTAGGGCTTTGCACATCCGGTTACACGCGGAGGTAACGCTCGCATGTGTATGTTTTAAAACTGGGAGGGTTAGGAAACAGCAAATGTTCCCCTTTTTTCCGTGCAAATGGGGACGGATGCGTGACCGTTTAGGAAAATAAATAAATTACAAGCACAAAAGTAGCCAGTTGGAGAGGAGGCCCGAAGAAGCCGGCCATCTGGGGAAGAGCCAGCAGTTGTGGGAAAGACTTGTGTGAGGGATTTGCTAGAAAAGGAGAGGGGATGCCATGTTTCCTCTCAAGATGTCCGACCACGTCCCTCGATTATATTTCCAGGTGGCGCATTTTTACAATTTGCAGCAAATGAAGAGGCAGAAAGAAAAGCTTGCTATTATTCAACTTATTATGAGTATCAAGTTAAGACATTAAGATGCTTTGTGAAAGATGTATTGTGGTCCAGTCATGGGACAAGACTCAGGAGAGCACCGAAGCTTTCCAGCATCACCAGAGTGGGTTGTCTTCTGCTGGTTTATTGTGTTTTACAGTCAACACATTGGGTTTTTTACACAGTAGCTCAGGAACCGTGTCCACCAAAGAGGGGTTTTCCCCCACTTTTATAAGATGAGCCGCTTTGGTTGCTTCTGATTACTAGGGCTGGGCGGTATGGACAAAAATTCATGTCACGGTATTTTGTAAGATTCTGGCGGTTTCACGGTATATCACAGTATTTTTTTTCCAAATAAACACATTTATTTATTGACGCCGAAAAGGACCACCATCGTTATTCACCACTCGCTCGCAACTGGCCAGTAGCTGTTTTGATTGGTACATAGGGAGCTAACCTGGAGGGATTTAGGACCCAGGGGAATCCCTTGACACTAGTGCCGCATGCGCAGCCGTAACGACTATTGTCATTCTTCGGCTGGCAGCAAAATGTAATGTTTACAGTCACAGATACGTGTACAGCGGTCTGAGCAACTTACGTCTCATGGACAGAAGTTGACTCATGGTTTGAAAAAAATGACATCGCCAAAATGCATGATGGGTAAAGCCCGCCCTCTTAGCTGCACAGGAAAATACTTCTTCCGGCACAAGAAAAGTCTTCCTGTGTGGGCGGTGTCATTTACACAGCATGCATTTTGACGATGTCATTTCTTGCACACCATGAGTCACGTGAGTTAACATGAGACATAAGTAGCTCGGTCCGCTGCTCCTTCAGCTTTAAGCTGTGAACATTAAATGTTGTTGCCTGCCAAAATTCATACCGTACGGAAATCTGAAACTGGTATACCGCACAACCCTACTGATTGCTATCATTCATTCGCAACATACGCAAAGGTCAAAAATGTCAGCTCAAAGCAGAGTACTTGCACTGGTTGAAGCAGAGAGAGAGAGAGAGAGAGAGAGAGAGGACGGACCCGCCGGTCTATGAGGTTTTGTGGGCGGGTAAAATCCCAGCGAGTACCATCGTTTGCTCCAGTGCTCCAGATATGAAGATATGAAGTCAGACAGTACGAGCAATAAATCAGTAGCATAACCAACATTAATAAGACCACAACGTACTCATAATAAAGCACATTTGATCTTGTCTTTGTGGGAGGCTCTTTGTCCCGCCCTTCCTTTTTTTTAAAATGCGACCCCAACACAAACGTGTTTAACGCAGCTTCAGTGTACTTTGGAGCATACAGTGTGTTGTTTTGACTCACGCGTGGTTCCTTTCTGAACACGTCGGACCAACAATTGTGAACCACTGACTGGATCATTACAGCAGTTAAAAAACGGCCGTCAAATCAGTGCTTTTCTTTTTTTTGGGGCCAATGGCTGATCTGGAGTCAGTCCAGAGTCAGAGCAGTGTGTGGTGTAGTGTAATGTTCAGAGCTGAGAGTCTATATTTGCTCAGGCCCTCCATGTCCTCTTTGGCAGAGGTGTCCTTGTCCACCCGTTTGCTTGTTTGTTTGTTCAGTCAAGCTGCTGCACGCCTCTCAAAATGTCTCAGCGAGAGCAGATGTTGAGTGGGTTGAATGTGAAGTCTGGTCTCATAAAGCCACACCTCTGCTCACGCCAAGTCCACTGGGATGTCGGTTACAAAACAAGGGGCAAAATCATCAAATCTCGAGCTCGAGCGCCGCTCAGCACTGTTGCTCAATGGCCCAGAGAGAGTTGTCAAACTGGCTTTTTTTGTGACGCTCAGCTGATCTGCACCGCTGCAGAAAGCCTGCACTGGATGCACGAGTTCCACGAGTGAAAGTAGCCACAAAGAAAGGCGTGCGCTTCACATTAATAAAGCTGTGCATGCAGATGATTTATTTCCCCCCCTCTCAATCCACTGTGAACGTGGGCGAACATGAAGTCTGCTCCCACGGTTAGCAGTAGTCTGTCTTTCCCGGGTGCCGACACAGGAGTTGGCAGTGACAAAAAAACTATGAATAAAAAGTGGGAGTCAATTGGCGGGGTGGTGCGTTAAGAACACGTCTTTAGAGTTTGGTACACGGTCGCTCCATTAAACTCTGCTTCTCCTCCTCTGCTGTTAAATGCTTCCTCTATCCTGTGACATCACACAAAAATCTCCCTCTAAATATCAGTGTTTAAAGTGCACATAAAGCAGCACCTTATAACAACATATCTACGTTGCCAGTTAGGTGTTTTAATATGAAAATTAGTACTCAAAAACAATACATCTTGCTGTTTCAATGGCATACTTTTACTTTAAAGAATAATATGACATATGTCTCTCCTCTGCAGGAGGTTTCAAGCCGTTAAACACGCTTTTCACCAGCACTTTTTTAACTAATTGCTTGTCACTGGTGCTTTGGCCAAAACTCTGACAAAATACAACTTAGTTCAAAGTAGTTTTACCGATAATAATTTGACATATTAAACAGCCTTATGCATAAAATACAATATCTTGGGAAGTTACAAAATGAACGCTTACAAATTTGAATTCATGTTTTCACCTGTGAAATATTCTCAAATGTGCCTTTGTCCATGTAAAATGATAGAAAAGCATGTGCCTGCACGTGGCGTCAACGTGAAATGTGTTAAATGTGATATTACATGTGATAATGTTGTTTGTACATGTGATGTCTCTCAAAAATCACATTATCTCGTGTCACATTTTCACAATTTCCCACGTGAAGTGGTTTCCCACGTAAACTTCAGAAATGTGTTTTATAGACTTTCTGTTCGTAAACATGACGACGTAAATTTGTAGGCGGAGCCTCAATGAAGGCGGATGGATAAAGACAATGGAAGTTTCTCTCAATATTGTACAGTCACTCACCGTCTCCGGGACCACAGTGTGGTTTGAGGAAGTTGACATTAGCTTGGCTGTTAGCCTGTTAGCTTGCTAGCTTCACCATGCTTTCAAGCCCAACGGTGGGCCATCTCTTTATTTCTAACAGTTTAGCCCATTAGCAACATCTTATCTCTCTCTTTGAAGCGCTTTGCCGATATTGTAGCTCGTTAAAGCCCCGAATTCAAAGTTTATCATCTCAAACATATGCGATCGTGATGGATCTGATGTGAATTGTTTGCCTCTAGTCTTTCCTCCTCCACTGCAACTTAATCATGACGTCAGCTGTTAAAGGGTCCATATGCAATAAATACACATCTGCTTCTTTTGAAAGCACATGAATCATGAAACTAGTTTTACAGTTCTTGCAGAGGAATTTTTTTAAATAATCAAATATCCTTCCCCCAAAAACAACAATTACAGTGGGTCAGTTGTGCAAAATGAGATTTAGGATACGTATTTAGGATCCTATTATCACAGATTTGCATGCTTGGCAGCACAATTGGCAGGCGTGTGCGTCTGCGGTTGGTAAGTGATTGTCGGCGTTTGCTTCATTTAGTCAGCGCTGAGGTGCACACGTGAGAAACGCCCGAGATGGAGGAGGACGGTTCGGAGGTGGGACCATGGGACTGGCGGCGATGAGCAGATAATGACAGCTTTCATTTTGGGGGAAACGGCTCTGTGCTTTTGTTCACACACATTATGAAACTATGCTTAATGTACCACGACCACAGTTAACATCTCTACGTGAAATAAATAACAGATAAAGTGTGAGAGATTACCTTTTATGCATCAGCATCATGAAAGTCTTTAAAAAAAAATGCAATTTCCAAACTTAAAAGAAGCGGCCAGATTCTCAACCAGGGGTAAACGTTGTAAAACATAATTTGAGTACAGTAAAGGTCTGATATTATGATTCTAAAGCAGGTGCTGTATAAATATGGTGACGGCCCTTTAAACGAGCCAGTGGGCTCCGTGTGGTTGTGATGTTACTCTAAAATATGTAAAGACCACTTCACAGTTTTAAACTTCCTCAATGTGTCCCAGTTCATTTGCAGTTGCAGTGTGTGTGTGTGTGAACTACAGTAAACATGGACCCAAGCTGTTGCATAGCTTGGATACAGGTTTTTTTCAGACACAATATGGGAAAAATAAAGAGTTTTATTTAAACATTAAAACATGTTCTAGTAGAAACCCAGAATACAAGAATCAACCTGAAAATACCAAAAGCAACAAATGAAAAGTCCAGTTTCTGCAACTCCAAAACTAGACCAACAAACACAAAACATCATTTCTAATGCATGAAAACATAATTGTAACAATGACCACTTTTTAAATATTTAATAGTGTTTACAGTTTAAATATTCAAGGCCATCTGACAGGTCTGACCTATAGCTAACCTGTTGATGTTCAGCAGGCGTAATGAACACTGAACACTGATGA